>NC_134213.1:14921969-15225000 GCF_965140235.1 Caretta caretta | reverse complement strand
CAGGTCCAAGTCCCCCCGCCCCCATACACACACCTGCCTTGTAAGCCAATATACAGTAACTCCTCACTTAAAGAAAAGGAGTACTTGTGGCACCTTAGAGACTAACCCACAAGTACTCCTTTTCTTTTTGCGAATACAGACTAACACGGCTGTTCCTCTGAAATCCTCACTTAAAGTCATCCCGGTTAACGTTGTTTTGTTGTTACGTTGCTGATCAACTAGAGCAGTGGCTCTCAAACTTTTCTTTCAGCGGACCACTTGAAAATTGCTGAGGGTCTTGGTGGACCACTTAATGATCTTCCCAAATGTTGTTTGTACTGTTAGCTAACTATTGTAAAGTGCTTTGGGTAAAAGTGCTCTATAAAAAAACCCCTTAATAATAATTAACTTTTTTTGTTCTACACATAAAAGCACACAACTCATATTTTAATATCTGTAGTCTTAACCTTTCTAATGCGATGGATGTGCCCTCTCTCCTGCTGCAGCAGCCCCCAAGCTGGGGCTGGGAAGAAGGGGGGTTCTCTCCCTCTCTACCCCACCGCAGCAGCCCCTGAGCTTGGGCTGGAAAGGAGGGGGGGTCTCTCTCCTGTCACAGCAGCCACAGAGCTGAAGCTGGGAAGGAAGGGGGTCTCTCCCCAGCAGCCGCAGTCCTGGAGCCTCTTTCTCTGGTCACTGTAGCCCTGCACGTCCCAAATTTCCCCCACCCCCTCTTCTCACACCTCTGCCCGCTTCCACCTACCCCCTATTCCCCCCAAGGCCACCACCTCACCTTACATGTGCGTCTTCTCCAGCGTCCAGGCACCTAATTAGCGCAGCTCCACTAATTGGGTGAGTGGCCCTTCATTCTCTCATGTGCGGCCGCCCAGGTGCGCACCTTAGAGGGAACTATCCGCAGACCACCTGAATGGAGCTTGTGGACCACTGGTCATCTGTGGACCACAGTTTGAGAACCCCTGAATTAGAGAACATGCTCGTTTAAGGTTGCGCTATGCTCCCTTATAGTGTTGCTTGGCAGCTGCCTGCTTTGTCCACTGCTTGCAGGAAGAGCAGCCCGTTGGAGTGCTCGGGGTGAGGGCTTGGAACCAGCATGGGCCGACAGCCCCCGCATCAGCTCCCCTAAGTTCCCCGTGCGGCTGCTGCCCAGCAGACTATCAACTGCTGGGCAGTTCAGGTGTCCCTCTCCCCAAACTGCCTTGTGCTGCGCCTGCCCTCTTGCCTTGGAGCTGCTCCCATGAACCTCCTGCTTGCTGGGGAGGGGGAAGAGAGGTGCTGATGTTAGGGTGTCCCCCTGCCCCGTTCCTGCCCCCCCATCTCCACAGAGCACACGGGGACACGACAGGGCTCAGAATGGAGGGAGCTTGCTGGCAGCAGCTGCTGTCTCAAAGTCTCTCTCTCACACACAGAGTGTGTGTCTCTGTCTCTCTCTGCCATGCTGTTTCCCGCCGGCCACAATTCGTGCTGCCTTATAGAGTATGAGGCTGCATTAACAACAACGTGTTTTGAGGGCTCAGCCGAGTGCTAATTCATCATTCAGCAGTAAGGCATTCCCCGGGAAATATCCCACCCTCTGACTCCACCGCCTCAACCAAGCTTCACAATCATCATTGCTGTGTACAGTATTAAATCGTTTGTTTAAAACTTATACTGTGTATATATATTAAAAAAAATAGTCTTTTGTCTGGCAAAAAAAAAAATTTCCCTGGAACCTAGCCCCCCTATTTACTTTAATTCTTATGGGGAAATTGGATTCGCTTAACATCGTTTCACTTAAAGTAGCATTTTTCAGGAACAGAACTACAACGTTAAGCGAGGAGAAAGAAAGGAGTACTTGTGAAACCTGTTAAGCAAGGAGTTACTGTATATTTTTTAAAATAATGTAAAAATGTGAGGGCTCTGGGGTGGGGCTGGTGGTGAGGGCTTTGGGGGTGTGAGGGGGCTCAGGCAGAGGGTTGGGGTGTGGGGATGAGGGTTTTGGGGTGTGGGAGGGGCTCAGGGCTGGGGCAGAGGGTTGGGTTGCAGGGGGTGAGGGCTCTGGGGCGGGACAGAGCTGGGGATGAGGAGTTCGGGGTGCAGAGAGGCTGCCCCGGGGCAAGGGCCAGAGAGGAGGATTCCCAGCAGGCAGCAGCGAGCTCCGGGGGAGGGCCCCCCCGCTTCCCCCCTGCACTACACTCACCTTGCACTACTGTCACTGCACGTGCTCCTAGGGCTCCTCTAGGCCCAGGAAGCCCCCGCACCTCTCCTGTGGTGTGTGCCGCGGGGGGGGGGGGTACCATCACATGTGCGCCTCCTCCCCTGCTGCTGCCCCTCCCTGTAGCTTCACTGGGGCTGGGGCTGCCCCTTGCCCAGTGTGGGGCAGGAGCGGTGACTGCGGGCAGGGGGGCCCCCCTGTGCTGGTGGAGGGTCCCGCTGGAAAATGAAAGGGTCTGAGGGGGAAGTGCAGGCTCAGGGTCAGCCTGTCCTGGTAGTAGTGAATGGGGGCACTAGGATCCTGCGGCAGCAGTTGATGCAAGGAGGCAGCATGGAGCTGCAGGGGAGAGACAGGGACGCTTTGCTCCCGGGCCCCTGGGGAGGCTCGCCCGGGCAGCAAGTGGGGGCTGGGAGACACTCGGGAGAGGCACGCAGGGGCAGCAGGCGGGGCTGGGGGAAGAGACCCAGCCCCGAACATTGGTGGAGCTGGGGCCCCGGGCCCTGAATATTGCTGGAACCTGGGCACCAAGGGCCCATACAAGTTGCCGCCCCTGAGTGATAGTGGTGAGCAAGGTGTGTTCCCTGTTATTACAATAAGACAGTTGGAGCCAACACTTCACGTTGCCATTTTTCCACTAGCAATGATGCCCAGTAACCAAGAGCAGGCAGGCAAGCGATTTGGGGGACATTATTCATTTTCAAGCATTCAGAAATGTGCTAGGCACCTCGCAACGCATATAAAGACATAAAAAGAAAAGGAGGACTTGTGGCACCTTAGAGACTAACCAATTTATTTGAGCATGAGCTTTCGTGAGCTACAGCTCACTTCATTGGATGCTGTAGCTCACGAAAGCTTATGCTCAAATAAATTGGTTAGTCTCTAAGGTGCCACAAGTACTCCTTTTCTTTTTGTGAATACAGACTAACACGGCTGTTCCTCTGAAACCTGTCGATATAAAGACATGGTTCCTGCTTATAACCTACAGGAAAGCTTTGTAATAAGGGAGCTTGTAAAGCATCCACAAAGTCTTATTTAAATGGAACCACTCTTTTGGCGTTCTGTCCACCGATCTCAGTGGTGTTAAAACACCCTAGTCAGATAAGCTATACAATATAATAGTCAACAACTCTCAGAAATTAGACACACCAACACTACTTCGAATAACCTGCACTTTGGTAAGGTACAGAATGACGTTCAACCAGTGCTGTAGTGTAAGCCAGTAATTTCATCAAGCAGCTTTGGAGACATCACAAGCCATTAGAAAACAATATTGATGTCACTGTACAACATAATATTACAGAATGGCTACTCATGCTTCTTGGGAGACAAGCTCAATAGCCACGTGGTGGTGATCTGATTTATTTGGCAGGCCATTGTCCTGCTACAAATGTGACACACAGAGCCCTAAAATGCACCCCATGGTAGCCTTCTCCCTGTAAATACAGGGTATGAGGTGTAAAGCTGATCAATGGTAGGTTTTCATTCCTGATAAACACAACTGCAAGAAAGATGAAGAGCACTAGGGGTTGGTGTACTTGCACTTGTTTTTATGTACATTTTTATAATACCTAGTCATTCTAAAACACTTTTCCTCCATAGAACTCATGGTGCTATGCCAAGGCAGGTAGTTAGTACTAGCACCATTTTATTGAAGAGGAAACAGCAGCAAAGAGTGGTTAAAGGACCTGCTCAGGGTCACGAGTGAGTCAGTGGGTGCACCCAGGAGTAGAACCCAACCTTCTGGTTTCCACTCCAGTGCCCTCTCCACAGAACTGAGCCCCTGGCTGGGTTTGAATGCTATCCTGGGTGTTCCAAAGGCTGGACACCCCGGTCTGTGGGATACATCTATGTGGGACATGTTAGATCAGGAATACTGGGTGATTCTTGCTTGATTAAAGATAAGGGGTGAAATCCTGGCCTACTGAAGTCAATGCGAGTTTTGCCATTGACTTCAGTGGAGCCAGGATTTCATCCTAGATATTTTAGAAAGACAAAGGCTATATAACCCAACATACTTGTCTTTCTTGGTTATCCCTTGATTTATCAACACAGCCCTTATTTTCCTCCTTCTCCAAAAGTAAGTCCACAGATGTAATTTCTTTATCCCATTTAAACTCTAGTCCTAAACCTCTGTGCCTCAGTTTCCACATTTGTAAAATGGGGATATGAATACTTATCCACAACAACCAAACATGGCTTTTTAAGAGGAATCCAACTTGGATCTTTCCTTTACAATTGTGGAAAGACTGAGCCTTGTAGTTGTAAAATGAGGTAATTTCTCCAACTCCCAAGGAACGCCTGAAGCGCTGCACTTCATATTTCTAGGCGTGTCTCGTAAACAAAAGGCCAAATAATACTGAGATTGGCACCAACTGAATGTTAATTATTTCTTCCTCTTGCCTTTCTTGTGAACAAATAGAAATAATTGTGCATAATTTCTTTTTGGCTCTTGCTGGGAGTCTTATTTTTTTACTTCTGTGAGGGTGTTTCCAAGTTTTGGCTCAGGATGCTGCTCCCGAAGAGCATGGCAAGAAGTTCCCCTCTTTATCTCCCAGAACTATAAAATGAACACAAGGATTTAGTTTTTTCTCTTTCCTTCAGTAAGCGAGGGCTGGACTTTATGTCTTTTTAAGTAGGTTTATACTGACTTGAGGAGTTTTTGTGTTTGGGTCTCATTCACCCAAGTAGTATCACCCACCTCCTTTCTGTCAATCAAATGAGGCCGGGCCTACATTCATCCTTAATCCCTCCCTTTACCTGCTACCAAGTGTTGGGAGACATCTCCCCAGCCAGTTGGAAGCCTAATGATCTACAGCCAGCCTCCCTTTAGACATAGTAACTTCTCCACACCAGGTCTTTGCTGCCTGCAGTTTCAGTTCTCGATGTAACCTTCCTCTCCCTGTTCACTCCATATGGGATGTATCATTTTTGTATGTGAAGTTATTAAAGGCACCGTTACAGTGGTGTAGTCTGGCTAGGATCCACAGAACCAGGTCAATTAAGCTTTGGATCAGAACCCCACGCTATTAAAATTTGAAATTTGATATTGAGAGTTTGAAAGGGTAAAGATTAGTGACCAAGACACAGAAGGCATCAGCAGAAGCAATGAAACTGCAAGCCCTTAGAGAGAGCCTGTGTTTTGAACATGCACAGAAAGTGGCTAAAATAAAGAAGAAGCTGCTGATAGAGAGAAAGAAGCCCATGCAAGGTACATGGAATGGCTGGCCTCTGAGGAGAGGTTGTCAGACTTAAGCTCCACATCAAAAAAGCAATGGAAGAACAGCAGAAACTGTACTATCCTAAAAGTCCAGTTTGTACACAATGTTGGTATGTTGTTTGACTCTAAGCAGTTGTCTGTGTTTAACCAATTTTGCTATGACCAGGGAGAAGGTGTCTCTAACCTGGGGAAGGTGGAAAATAGCTGTTTGTCTGTGAATGAAGTTTCTGAATGTCTATCCAGTATCTTAGAAGTGAATATGGAATTAGGTAAAGTACAGAGAGAACTCATGAGTCAGAAAAAAGTTTTTCTAGAGCAGATTAAAGTTGGTGATCAGGTTAAAGCCCTAACTGAGGTAGGAAAGGATACAGTCTTGGCAAGTGATGGATTGGTGGCAAGGTTAGTGGAACATGAGTATCCCTATATCTTACCTATTACCAGTGTGGAGAATTGTCACAGTGAAGGAAATGTTCCTGTGTCTGTTAGGAGTAATGACTTGCCCATGGAGGAAGCTACCCCAATCTCCAAGCAATTGTCTGTGAATAGCCATGTGTGCTGGGACAAAGAAAAGGATGTCCCAAGCTGTTTGTCTGTGAAAGGGTAATGTTTCTCCAGCTCTTTTCTGTCTGTAAAGCAGACAGACGAAGCTTGTCAGCCTATGATGATTAAAAATTTATCAGTTGTCCCAGAGTTGGATCTGGATTTAACTGAAGCCCAGGAAGGGAATGTTCCTAAGTTTGTGTCTGTTAGGAAGAATGACATTGTGACTAGGTTGCATCCAGTTAGTGTCATAAATAAACCCCAGAGACCAGAAAATTCTGGTGCTTTTATTTTGCCTAAAGAACAGGAGTACTTGTGGCAACTTACAGACTAACAAATTTATTTGAGCATAATGTGTTGCTGGGTTAAGATATGACAACCTTTTCTGATCAGGGTGATATCATAGCCAGAGCACAAGGAAAGCACAAAAGTAATTTGACTATGTTACCCACTGACAGTGTAGAAACTTGTAACAAGGAAGAGAAAGCTTCTAATCTTTTGACTATGAAGTCTAGCAGTTTATCTGAGAGGGGGTTGTGTGAAAACCCTCCTGATGGGTCAGAGGTGATTCTGGATGTAAGCAAAAGGAAACCTACTGACCGCTATTCCTACCTGCATGCCTCCAGCTTTCATCCTGACCACACCACACGATCCATCGCCTACAGCCAAGCTCTGCTATACAACCGCATTTGCTCCAACCCCTCAGACAGAGACAAACACCTACAAGATCTCTGTCAAGCTTTCTTACAACTACAATACCCACCTGCAGAAGTAAAGAAACAGATTGATAGAGCCAGAAGAGTTCCCAGAAGTTACCTACTACAGGACAGGCCTAACAAAGAAAATAACAGAACGCCACTAGCCGTCACCTTCAGCCCCCAACTAAAACCCCTCCAATGCATTATTAAGGATCTACAACCTATCCTGAAGGATGACCCAACACTCTCACAAGTCTTGGGAGACAGGCCAGTCCTTGCCTACAGACAGCCCCGCAACCTGAAGCAAATACTCACCAACAACCACATACCACACAACAGAACCACTAACCCAGGAACTTATCCTTGCAACAAAGCCCGTTGCCAATTGTGCCCACATATCTATTCAGGGGACACCATCACAGGGCCTAATAACATCAGCCACACTATCAGAGGCTCGTTCACCTGCACATCCACCAATGTGATATATGCCATCATGTGCCAGCAATGCCCCTCTGCCATGTACATTGGTCAAACGGGACAGTCTCTACGTAAAAGAATAAATGGACACAAATCAGATGTCAAGAATTATAACATTCATAAACCAGTCGGAGAACACTTCAATCTCTCTGGTCACGCAATCACAGACATGAAGGTCGCTATCTTAAAACAAAAAAACTTCAAATCCAGACTCCAGCGAGAAACTGCTGAATTGGAATTCATTTGCAAATTGGATACTATTAATTTAGGCTTTAATAGAGACTGGGAGTGGCTAAGTCATTATGCAAGGTAGCCTGTTTCCTCTGGTTTTTTCCTACCCTTTCCCCCCCCCCCCCCAGATGTTCTGGTTTAACTTGGATTTAAACTTGGAGAGTGGTCAGTTTAGATGAGCTATTACCAGCAGGAGAGTGAGTTTGTGTGTGTATGGGGGTGGGGGGGATGTGAGAAAACCTGGATTTATGCAGGAAATAGCCCGACTTGATTATGTAAAGAGTTGTCACTTTGGATGGGCTAGCACCAGCAGGAGAGTGAATTTGTGTGGGGGGGTGGAGGGTGAGAAAACCTGGATTTGTGCTGGAAATGGCCCACCTGATGATCACTTTAGATAAGCTATTACCAGCAGGACAGTGGGGTGGGAGGAGGTATTGTTTCATATTCTCTGTGTGTATATAAAGTCTGCTGCAGTTTCCACGGTATGCATCTGATGAAGTGAGCTGTAGCTCACGAAAGCTCATGCTCAAATAAATTGGTTAGTCTCTAAGGTGCCACAAGTACTCCTTTTCTTTTTGCGAATACAGACTAACACGGCTGTTACTCAGAAACCTGTCAGAAGAAGATTGGCGATTTGTCTGTTGTGCCAAAGTCGGTTCTGGTCATAAATAAAGCTCAGAAAGAATCTGTTGCAGTGCAGGATATTGTAGAAGGAAAGGAATTTCTTGGTGAAGTCTTGAAAGTCTGTGAGAAGGAATTGTTACCATTGACTCTTAATGGACCATTGTTGGTAGCAAACAGTCTCTCTTCTGAGGAAAGTGTGTTGGTGCCTAATGACCAAAGTCTTTCAAATGAAAATGAATCTACTGAATTTGCTTTAAAAAATCCATTGTGGATAGCTTTGAGGAGATTTCAGATAGAATAAAAATTATTAGGGAGTTTAAAGAGCCCTATAAACTTGACAATGTTGTTGGGACAGGACTGTCTCCATGTTGATTCTTTGAGTAAACAGTCTGTATCTCAGGTTCAGAGGGAAAATTGGACAGCTGAATCTGCAGAGCAGGAGGACAGTTGTGCAGTCAATCTCTCAAGAATACAGGGGATGGCAGGTAAACTCTCACCTCTAGACACTTTGGATATGTCTTATAGTCTCTTAGTGGACTTCACGTCTGATTCCATGTGGAAGCAGAGGTTGGTAATCGAAGGACAGAAGAACCTTGAGTCTAACATGCTAGTGAAAATGAATGGTATCCCTTTAAGACAGAGTCCAGCCTTGGAATTGGTAACAATTAATCTGAAAACTAGTAAACAAGCTAGTGTCTGTGTTGATGCAAATTACCTGACTGATTGGGTGGAGAAAGACTTGCCTGTAGCTGTTAGCAAAAAGGACACACCCAGCCAGACAATGGATTTTCTTACGCAAAAGAGCTCAGATTTTGACCCTCTGGAACAGGAAGAAAGGGACAAAGTTTACCATGCTAATGAAAGGCACCGGTTAACCCTAAAATTGTACACCTACAATGAATCTAATGTTAATATTAATGCTAATGTTAACTCTTGTCACTAATGTTGCTAACACCAAGAATTGTAAAAATGTACAATGTGCCTAATCTTTTGGAAAAACCCTTGAATATCTTAAGAGTGATACAGAAAAGCACACTTTATGTTAAAAGACCTTGTGATACCAATATTTCACAGTTATTGCCTGTAAGTAATCTTAAAATCATACACAGGAAAAAAGACATTACACACATAATGTGCTGTATGAAAAGGGAAACTGAGGCACACTACCATATTGCTTTCATGGCTAAATGCCAAGATTCCTACACTATGAAGAACATTAATATCTACATTGACTTGATGTTAATTGGGTTCCAAACATTTGCCAGAGTTTGTATGGATAAATTAGCTATTTTTGATAGCTCTTGGCAAGATCATATAAAACATTCAAGAATTATGCTGCCAGAGCAGCTTCAATCCACTATTGGTCTAACCAAGGTTTAACTTGGGTTTGTAAAGGGATTCAGCAATATTATTAAACATGATTTTAATAAATCATTTTGGTTATATACTGATACTTCTAATATTAGGTTAGAAGCTGTAGTAATACAGAACCAAGAATGGGACATTCCTGTGATGCATTCAGTAATGTCTGGGACACCACTTCCTGCATCAATTTTGCGTTGGGGGTGTGATGTTATTTGGTTACAATATGACCATATAGAGCATTATTGCAACCACTGTTACATATTTGCAGCAAATGTCGTACAAAGGTTGTCGAGTGAGGTGTCTATGAAAAAGTTATGTTTTGCTGGTTATGATTATGCTATCTGTATGTATGTATCATTTTTGTATGTGAAGTTATAAGTACTGGAATATCCACCAGCTTTATGGGGATTGTCTGCCCCATTCTTTGCAGTTCACCCTAATTGAGTGACCACAGCTATCTCGCACTGGGACACCAGTCACAGCCAGATATGTCATGTAAGATATCTGCAAAAATGCGATAATTTGCCAGATATGATCATCTTGTTTAGATGTTTGTGTCACTTTTCTATTATGAGTTATAGATATGCATGTACGTCTGTATTCCAAACCTGTGCTATGCTTCGGGGTGACACCCCCAGGCAGTTTGGCATCAACCCTGCCTAGCCTGCTTGAGGGCCCATTAAGGACCATCAGCTATACAACTGACCCATTGAGAGAAGGCAGATACACTTTAAGAAAAGGAGGACTTGTGGCACCTTGGAGACTAACCAATTTATTTGAGCATAAGCTTTCGTGAGCTACAGCTCACTTCATTGGATGCATACTGTGGAAAGAGAGACACTTTATGACTCAACAAGGCATGCAGGGACATGCCCGTGGACAGAACTCTAAGGGCGTGTCTACACTGGCAATTTACAGTGCTGCAACTGTCTCGCTCAGGGGTGTGAAAAAGCACCCCTCTGTGTGCAGTGAGTTTCAACGCTGTAAAGCACCACTGTAAACAGTGCATCAGCACTGGGAGCTGCGCCTCTCGCGGAGGTGGGTTTTTAACTCTCCTAGTGCTACGCCACGACTACGCAAGCCAAGTTAAAGCACTGCCGGGGCTGCGCAGCCAGTGTAGACTAGCCCAAGGCTACCAAGCCCTGTGCTGGGCAGCTTGTGTTTGAAACAAAGGAAGCACAGGCCGCATGGCAAGAGCCTATAAAAGGCAGCTGCATCTTCTCCATTTTGTCTTTAATTTTGCTTCTTATCTTGGACGAACCTTGCTACAAACTTAAGCTTTGAACAATGAACAGAATGACCCATCCAAGCTGTGGATGTACTCCAGAGACTTGACTTAAGCCAGCAATTTATTCCAGCACTGCTACAAGCCTGAACCAAGAACTTTGCCATAATTGTATATAATTGATTCCTGCCTGTCTTTCTTTCTTTCTTTCTTTCTTTCTTTCTTTCTTTCTTTCAATAAACCTTTAAATTTTAAATACTAAAGCATTGGCATCAGCGTGATTTTTGGGTAGGATCTAAGTTAATATTGACCTGGGTGTGTGGCTGGTCCTTTAGGATCAGAAGAACCTATTATGTGATGAGACGGGCTGTAAAGAACCACTACACTCTGAGTCCAGTGTTTTTGCTGGTAATATAAGAACTGAAATGCCTGAGGAAACTGCCTTTATGTTTTCTTGCTAGCCAGTGTGGTGAAACAGGAGTTTACTTTTGTGGCTGGGCTGGTATAGCTTATAAAAGAATAACCATCAGTTTTGGGTTGTGTTTGCCCTATTTCTCAGCTGTTCGTCCTGAATTTGGCATTCTCAGTTGTGACCCATTAAGGCATGGTTACAGTTGGGATCTTGTGTAATTCTTGTAGACCTAGTTCCACCTAGAGGTCTGTAAATCATGTCCTGATTTATAAAGGAGGTTCAGAAGGTTATAGAGAGTCAGGAAGAAATCTAGCCTTCTATATGGCCTCTTGCGCAGAAAAATAAAAAGTTATATGGAGTTGATCAGATCCCAAATGCCAAAAAGAGCCAAGTCTTGAGAAAATGCTATAATTGCCTCCCCAGGTGGAGATCTAGAGATTGTAGTACACTAATTAACAGGCTCACAGTACAGTTGTAAAAAGAAAAGGAGGACTAGTGGCACCTTAGAGACTAACAAATTTATTTGAGCATAAGCTTTCGTGAGCTACAGCTCACTTCATCTGAACCTGTCAGTACAGTTGTAAAGTATCTTGCAAGGCCCCTTGGATTAGAAACCAGCTTGAGAGCTATCAGCTCAAGGAAAATCTCCAGGGACTGCCAAATACAAAGTCTGTTTTCCCTTAAATACCCAGTTCATTAGCATGCAACTTCTATTAACATTAATAAGGGGTAGCCCTTGTAAATCCCTCACATATCTCCTATCATCTTACAGCGGCTACTCTAGAGAGCTTACAGCTGCATTGGTGCTGTAAGCTCTCTAGTGTAGCCATGCCCCTAGGCGTCAAAGTCCTGACAGATATCAGAGAACACCACAAGGGATAGGACACCAAAAATTGTATTTGCTAGGAGCTACACCTGGGTCATGCATCATAAAATCAACTGATCAGCATTGCGGTGTTGGGTGTGTTAAGGACTGTTAGAATTGCAAGCTATCACTTTAAGAATGGGGAAGACTTCCTGGTCCTCCTCGCAGGCTAAGGGTCTCTGCAGCAAAGCATGCAACTAGCAGCGGTTAATTTGCAAAGTGACTTCTAAAGTAAGTTGGGGTTAGATGTGCCTCTCTATTTTAGGGAGCAGCCTGCTTTGTCTCTCTCTCTGTTTTGTGGTTCTTGTATGTTGTTATTCTGAATTCTAAGAACTAAATTAGTGTAATCTTCCAGCAAGAGTATTTATGTTTTTAATCTCACTTCTCTGTTTGTATACCATGAAACATAAGTATTTTATAGGGGAGACCCCAACAGCGGTGTTTGGCTGCAAAAACATTCACAAATATAGGACCAAATCCTCAGATGTTGTAAATCAGCAAGCTCCATGGACTTCAGTTTACACCAGCCAATTGTCTGGTCACAAATATAATCTATAGCTACTGAAAGAACAAACTATTCCTTGCCATCTCAGAAAGGAGGGCTGGTGACATAAATATATAGAACCTTGTTCAGACTGCAGTCCATTGAGTTCATGAAGCTCTGATGGGCCTAGCATCTAGCAAAATCACATGGGCCTTGATATCAAACTATCATTTCTCTTATCACAACAGATAGAGAAAAGGATAATCTACAACAATAGGTTATAGATCGATATGTAGGATGATGTTCTACCAGGGGAAGCAGCATCTAGTTAAGGGATCTAATAAAGAGCTAGTTAAGACTGGAGCTGTTTATCTTGGAAAAGAGACTATGGGGAGATAGGATAGATGTCTATTAAATCATGAATGGTGTGGAGAAAGTGAATCAGAAAGTGTTATTTACCTCTTCACAGAACACAAGAAGCAGGGGTCACCCAATTAAATTAATAGGCAGCAGGTTTAAAACACAGATGCATCGGGAAGCACTTCTTCACACAAAGTACAGTCAACCTGTGGAACTCATTGCCAGGGATGTTGTGAAGATCAGAAATAGAACTGGGTTCAAAAGAGAATTAGATAAGTTCATTGAGGATAGGTCTACCAATTGCTGTTAGCCAAGATGGTCAGGGATGCAACCCAGGGATGGTCAGGGATGCTCTGGGTGTCCCTAAACTTCTGACTGCCAGAAGCTGGGACTGGATGAAATTGATAAATTGCCCTGTTCTGTTCACTCCTTCTGAAGCATCTGGCACTGGTCACTCTCAGAAGACAGGGTACGGGACTAGATGGAGCATTGGTTTGTGGGGTGACCAGATGTCCTGATATTTGGGGCTTTTGCTTATATAGGCACCTATTACCCTCCACCCCCATCCCTATTTGTCACACTTGGTATCCGATCACCCTATTGGTTTGATACAGTTTGGCCGTTCTTATATGGTACTACTGGTAAATACTCTAGTCTTTACCTCTAGAGATCTGTGACACAAATAGAAATGAGTTGTCTGGTGTCTCTGCCCCATCCCTAATCACAGATCCTTATGAATTCCTCATAATGGTCAGCCTCTCCTTAGCAAAGGGAAAGCCCTGAAATAGCAGGGAGATTGTACAGTCTGTCCGAAATGAGGTGCACTGGCAAACACCTCTATGGGGATGCTTGTGGAGTGGCTGCCTGAGCCATGACAGACTCTAACCAGCACAGACTGTCACGGTAAGTCACAAAGTGTGCTGCAACTTACATTAAATTCATACTAAATTTCACCATTTTTACTGTAGCCATTTTGATCAGTAAAAAATATTTTTTCCATTAGCCAAAATGGAAAGAAAGCAAAAAGACAGCGCCCCAACCCCCACCGCCACTAAAAAGACAGCCTCTGAACATGTCAAAATCCTACATTTCAGGTGTGATCCCCAGTACATGGTTGTACTTTATTGTCCAGTTATTCGTAGTAACAGAACTGAGAGTCAACTCTGTTCTGGGAACCTTCCTCAGAGCTCCGGAGAGGTGCACTGTGTTAATGACCGCATCATCCGCAGAGTTAAGTGTTTGAATAACATGGGGGTATGTTGATGACAAGAGAGAGTGCTTGGATACATCTTTTGTATCCTAGATCTTTCAGATGTCGTCTCCTTGCCACCCTAACACTTGCTACTGTCCAATCTTTTCATAGACCTGCAAGGCGTTGTCTTTGGGCTAATTGCTTGTTAGAAATTCACAGCACTTCAGGTTGTTTCTCAGGGTAAATAAAATACAGCTCAAAGAACTAAGCAGATTCTGTTTTGAAACCATCTTCGGAATACAAACTTTACAAAGTCTAGCTGCCACTTCACTTTGTTTTGTATTGTGGTTCAGGTATGTCCACAGGTGTTATGAGACCATCACAAACCTCACCACCATCTGCTCCAAGGGCAAGGGGCCCTTCTGTGACCTGCCTGTTCTAATATGATCACAGAGTGGTGTGTTCATTTAATAAAAATCACCCAAGCAACACAAAATATTTCACTGTACACACAATTTTCCTGTAGGGGTGGGGGAGGGAGAGGAAGAGAGGGTGCCACATATGACAAACATTTACTTCACTAAATGCACTACTGGACGTTGCTCAGATACTATGACAATGAGTGTGGAATAAGAATCTATAGAGAATATAATACAATAGAATAGAATCATGTGCCTTTAAGAATATTAGCTAGATTAGGGAGGGTTCTATTTTGCATCTTCCCTTGGAATTGTTATTTTGTGTTGCATTCCTATCTCTGGCCTTCTCCACTCCTTTGGGCCCTTGTTCTCTGATCAGCCCAGCTGATCTCCTTTCAGTAACGCTTTCCCCAGCATCTAGAGTCTTCTGCCTTTAGCATAATAGAGGCCGTTTCCCACACCTAAGGCTCTGGAAAAAATTGTATTTAAAAATATTTTAAATGTCATTAAAAATATTAAATATCTCCTCAAACTCAGACAACTGAACACAATCAAAGGGCAAGGGGATCTAATTAAAGAAAAGGGTGTGGGGAGAGAAACAGGGAGAGGAACAGATATGAAATACACAGCCCACAGTGATCAGACAGAAAGGCACCTTGGAAATGCAATCTTGGCTGTTGAGTCTCAAAGTGCTGAACTATGAATAGTGACTGAGGCCATGCCACTTCCCCACCCCCTTTTCTAGAACAATAATTCTCTGAAAAATCAGATCTTGCCCAGATACAGAAAATATTCTTCTGCCTGCCTGAGTGTATGGAATAATCTTGCCCCTTATGTTCAGTATATAACACACACCATAAAGAAATGGCCATTCTAGGCTATTCATTGCTGCACTCAACGAGTGCACGCGCCCCTCAAAATACACTCAGTGCAATTCCTGGGTCATCTAATCCCTCCTTAATATGGGCCTATTCCTGCAAACACACTTAACTCCCATTGACTTCACTGGGAGCCAGTGGGGGTTGAGGGGGACTCAGGACCTTCCATGAGGCACTTAGCATATCATAGGAGATTGGGTCCTAGGTCTGTATAGCTTCACAGCTCCCTCTGCAGCATCTCTCCAATAAGTCATCTCTCTATATACAAACAGTATCTATCCTGTGAGGACAACCTACGTATTATGACTGCACACAGAGAAGGTCACAGAGCTGCTGGTATATTGCAATCATGAAACATAGCACAAAGCTTTCTCTCTCCCTCTGTTACAGAAGGGGAATGGTGGTGATATTTAGGTGTAGTAAAGAGAGGGAGCCACCAGGTGGCCACCATTCCCTGTTGGAGGTGTGGGAGTATCAATGGAAGAGTGTGATAGAACAAAGGAGGGGTTTGATAGGATAACAAGCCTGTTCTCTCAGCAGCCAATGTAACATTTTTAAATGGTTATGTAACAACGTTCCTTTTCTTTTATTACAATTCAGCTCGCAGGGTTTGAGATCCCAGATCCTGGCTTACACCAAAGAGATGGATCCTGTCCAAACTGCATCTCATCCTTTGTCCTATTCTGATGTGATTAGATCACAGGATCCAGGGATCTACCCGCGCCGAGAGGAAGCTTGTGCAAATTAATTCAGGAACAGGATGCTTTGGGTCTGCCTCCCCAGCTCCTTGTTGCCAGCCACAAACACTCCATCATAGGAGTCACTTCACCTCCTCGTTCTTTTCTACAGTACTCTTCAGCACTGACACTAACCTCACAAACAATATTGTTGTGGCAAATCCTTCTCTCAGGGGCCTGATTCAGCAGTGACGTCAATGGGAGTTTTGGCAAAGGAAGGCATGCAGGGTTGGACTGTTATTGAACGATACATTTAGTCAGGAATCAAAATTAACTTGCTGGGGACACAGAATTTGCCCTCGGCTGTTCAGCTTCTCTGAAATGCATCTGTACAGGAGTGAGTCTGCCTTTTGATATGCTGCCACAGCAGAGCTGCGGCCTTCTTCTCTGCTTCCCTGGCAGTTGATTTCATAGAGGGGAGGGAGTTGCCTCAACATGCACATTTAGGGTGAAATCTTCTCCTTATTCATAGCAGCTACTCAGAGGGAGCAGAGGGTGCTGCAACACACAGCAGGGTAGTTCCAGGTAGGCACAGGTATGGAGTTGGGTTCACTTTCACCCCCGAAAGGTGGAACATGTGCCCATTACTAGCCGCAATATACAGTCAGGTGAAAGGGGACTGTGAGCCCTCACCACCCCTCCAAGCCAGCAGACTGACCCAGCTGGAGTTGTCGCACAACAGCAAACACACGCTGCCCATCCCTTGGAAGAGTATACAAGAGAGCGCTAGAGCAGGATATTGCCCTGTTGCTGCATGGGAGCATTAGGAAGGTGGAAGTCCTTGTCTCCCATTCCCATCCCAGTGCACATGTGCCACAAGACAACACTTAGCCCTTAATTCCCGGTCAGAATTACCACGGTACACCAGCCTAGCTGGACAAATGCTATGCGAAAGCTGAAAGAAATGGAGCAGGAAAAAATCCTACATTTGAATAATCAGTAAAGAAACAATATAAAATGGACATGGAAAAGAGAAGTGACTAGTCACTCCAGAACTGGGGGAATTGCTTGTGAAAAAGGAGGACTATAGAGAACCTACACTTGAGGCAGTGAGACAAAGGAATTGTCATTTGCTCTCTTTGCCCATCAGATGTCACTCTTGGATCAGTAGTTCTTTAGCTGAAGTCTCTCTCACGAGGGAATTCATTAAACAGGGCTACTGAGTTAAGAGCTGAGGGAAATGGCTCAAAATCAGGCCAGAAGTGACACCTAAGCATTCATTTCGAAAAGACACATAAGAGCTCAGCATGCACAAGTCCCATGTGTTGTTCTTGGGGCTGCATTCTGGTTGTGTGAAATACTCAAAGCTCAGACCCACTTAAACTGAGCCAGAGGTTTGATGCATTCATGAACACCAGCTCCTGCTCCTGACAGCTGGAATGTAAATCAAGTTTGTTTAAACCGGTGGGGACTGGGGAACCAGTGATCCGCTCTCCCATCAGCTAGAGTCACTTCCAAGTCCCCACTGCAATGAGCTCAAGGAGGCCTCGTCTTACTATCAGTGGCCAAGATTCACTATGGCCTTGTACAGTTCTCATCCACTTTAAGGCCAGAGGGGCCCTGCCGATCAGCTCCTCCACCTTCCCCAGAGCCTCCCGCCTGCTGGTGGGCCCTACCTCTGGAATCTCCCACCTGCCAGTGATCAGCTGTTCAGCAGCATGCAGGAGGCGGTGGGGTGAGGGGGAGTAGTAGGGAAGGAAGAGGCAGAACAAGGGTCGGGCACACTTGGGGGAGGGGGTGCAGGAAGAGGTGGGGGCAGGAACTGGGGCACAGCAGGAGTTGAGCACTCCTGAGGAAGCCAGAAAGTCAGCGCCTCAGCTCAGACGGCTCACTAATAGTCACATTTTCAGAAGTCGCCATTAACTTGGGGTGCCTCACTGATTGGGTGGGGCAACTGAGACACCCACCCTTGCGGGCACCCACTACTCCACTTAAAGTGAGATAATGAGGACTTGTGGATGCTCAGCACTTCTGAAAATCAGACCCCATGTTACTGAAGTGGGCATCCAGTCACTGCGGCACCCAAAATGAGGAGGCACTCTGGGCTTGCAGGAGAGAGAAGAGACAGCCTCTCACTGGGTGGTGCGTGTGAGAGGAAGGGGTTCTCTATTTGCTCATCCCTGCTGTACTGGATTGAGCACTTAGCCATTGGAATTCCAGGGCCTCCACCTCATTCACTGCCCTGTGGTAGTATTTGGCCACGTATTTTTCAAAACATAGTTGAAGTTAGCTACTTAAGTGACTAACAAGTGCTCAGTTCCACAGTAGCCTATCAGGCAGGGGACCTCACCTGAAATAGTTTTGTGAACAAAAATAAAGAGGCTGCAATTTGTGGGTTTGTGCCTTTCCTCCATCTTGCACGAAAAAGCATACGTACTTTCCTGACCCTTCGATGTCAGCATGGAGTATGCCAACATTTTTATGGCTGACTTAGAACAATGCTTCCTCAGCTCTCGTCCCCTAATGCCCCTACTCTACTTACACTACATTGATGACATCTTCATCATCTGGACCATGGAAAAGAAACCCTTGAGGAATTCCATCATGATTTCAACAATTTCCATCCCACCATCAACCTCAGCCTGCACCAGTCCACACAAGAGATCCGCTTCCTGGACACTACAGTGCTAATAAGCGATGGTCATAGAAACACCACCCTATACCGGAAACCTACTGACCGCTATACTTACCTACATGCCTCCAGCTTTCATCCAGACCACACCACACAATCCATTGTCTACAGCCAAGCTCTACGATACAACCGCATTTGCTCCAACCCCTCAGACAGAGACAAACATCTACGAGATCTCTATCAAGCATTCTTACAATATCCACCTGCTGAAGTGAAGAAACAGATTGACAGAGCCAGAAAAGTACCCAGAAGTCACCTGGGTCAGGCCCAACAAAGGAAGTAACAGAATGCCACTAGCCATCACCTTCAGCCCCCAACTAAAACCTCTCCAGCGCATCATCAAGGATCTACAACCTATCCTGAAGGACGACCCATCACTCTCACAGATCTTGGGAGGCAGGCCAGTCCTTGCTTACAAACAGCCCCCCAACCTGAAGCAAATACTCACCAGCAACCACACACCACACAACAGAACCACTAACACAGAAACCTATCCTTGCAACAAAGCCCGTTGCCAACTGTGTCTACATATCCATTCAGGGGACACCATCATAGGGCCTAATCACATCAGCCACACTATCAGAGGCTCATTCACCTACACATTTACCAATGTGATATATGCCACCATGTGCCAGCAATGCCCCTCTGCCATGTACATTGGCCAAACCGGACAGTCTCTACGTAAAAGAATAAATGGACACAAATCAGACATCAAGAATTATAACATTCAAAAACCAGTCGGAGAACACTTCAATCTCTCTGGTCACTCGATTACAGACCTAAAAGTTGCAATTCTTCAACAAAAAAGCTTCAGAAACAGACTCCAATGAGAGACTGCTGAATTGAAATTAATTTGCAAACTGGACACCATTAAATTAGGCTTGAATAAAGACTGGGAGTGGATGTGTCATTACACAAAGTAAAACTATTTCCCGATGTTTATTTTTCCCTCCTACTGTTCCTCACATGTTCTTGTAAACTGCTGGAAATGGCCCATCTTGATTATCACTACAAAAGGCCCCCCCCCCCCGCCAGTAATAGCTCACCTTAACTGATCACTCTCGTTATAGTGTGCAAGGTAACACCCATTGTTTCATGTTCTCTGTGTATATAAAATCGTCCTACTGTATTTTCCACTGCATGCATCCGATGAAGTGGGCTGTAGCTCACAAAAGCTTATGCTCAAATAAATTTGTTAATCTCTCAGGTGCCACAAGTACTCCTGTTCTTTTTGCAGATACAGACTAACACGGCTGCTACTCTGAAGCATGGAGTTCAGAACTCAGTCACTAGCTGGCCATGGAGAGCAACTGCAGCTGCTTAAATCTGTGCTAGAGACATTTTTTAAAGTAACTATAAGGAGAGAAGTTTCAGAGTGGTAGCTGTGTTAGTCTGTATCGGCAAAAAAGAACGAGGAGTACTTGTGGCACCTTAGAGACTAACAATTTTATTTGGGCTATTAGGAGAGAAAGGAGGGGAAATGGCCCTGTAGACTTTTCGTTTCATCTGGGACAACATTCCTCCCACACTCTCCAGTTTGTCCCTCAGTAAAAATCAGAACCAGCCCTATCTTATGATGATTATTTTGTATTGCAATAGTGCCTTGGAACCCAAGTCATGCCCAGAACTCCATCGTTCTAGGCACTGTACAAACACGAGAAAGAGAGTCCCTACTACACAGAGCTTCTGGCCCGACCTGAAGGGAATTTTATGAGGCTTAACAAAGTTTGGCCAATCATTTCTTAATATATAAATAAGAATCTCTGTACTTCTAGGTCCAAACTTCCAAACTCCAGAAGTTCAGATTAAACATGCAACTTGAACTAAATCCAGAACTAAGCACCCAATCTGAGGTCTTGAGTTTCTGCTTTGTCATAAGATAAATGTCACGAACTGTGGTCTAGGCACTGCAACCTAGTGGTCAGAACAGGCAGCAGGACAAGCAGTCCGAGCAGAGCTGGAAGAAAAACTGGAGTCCTGGTTAGGGGACAAGCCAGTGCTTGGAGCCAGAAGAGATCTGGAGTTATGGTCAGGAGACAAGCCACTGGCTGGAGCCAGGTTCCAGAGGAAGGTAGAGACTGGGACAGGGGCAAGCAGAAGCAAGGACCAGTCCAGG
This sequence comes from Caretta caretta, assembly GCF_965140235.1. NCBI lineage: Eukaryota > Metazoa > Chordata > Testudines > Cheloniidae > Caretta > Caretta caretta. The sequence goes on along the minus strand of NC_134213.1, from coordinate 15,204,340 downwards.
AAGCAGCTCTGATGAAACTACATGCAAAAAATACATTGAACAGCCCCTGCACTGCTTCTGCAACAAAGCCTACATGGCAATCTGCTGGCTCTTCTGTCCAATCAGAAACCACAGTCACTTAGTGAGAGTTCATTGGGTTACTAGGTGAATGCACCCAGAGCCTGCTGAGTTCCTGACACCAGGTCACTGAGGCTTCCCTGTTTGGAAGGAGCTTCAAACAAGACTAGTCTGAGTTTCAGGGCTGCTAAATTAGAATGCAATTGGCTCTGAATGTGATTGGCCCCCACAATTTCCCTAACGTTTGTTTGTCAAGCTCATGATGAGAGTTCAATGAACCTGCACTGATTTAAGTGAGTGGGGTGTGAATACACACGACCCAAAACACCACAAGGAGAGTCACACAAACCCTTTCAAATCAAGATCAACTAGCTTTACACAGCTGTTCAGGAGACAACTGGCCTCTGGTGCCTTAGCTGAACCGAATGTCTGCTCACTTAAAGCTCTGTTGCCTTGGGATGTGATAGCACAATGGGATTAGGAAGCAATTGGTCTTTATCTTGTTTTCACTTCAAGCTCACAACAGTTCTTGGAATCAGGCTGTCCCTATTCAATGCAGACTTACTCAAACTTCCTCTAACATGTCTGTTAATATTGATTATAAATAACTGTGCCTTCCAGGCTTTGTGCAGGAGAATAACTGTCAAGTCACATTTCAGAGGGAAATGGAGAGGTTGGGGTTTTTTTGTTTGGTGAGGCTTCCCTTCCCACCTCCCCCTTGCAAAGAAGAAAAATTGTTCCAAGAGCATGAAATTAACACTGAAATAAGCTTTGCAGTTAGGTTCCCACAGCTTGTGAAAATATGAAACCCCCTATGCCTGGGGCTTTCCATTCAAAGCAAATGTTTCTATGTGTGGAAGGAGGAGTTGCCATGATTAATTTAACTGAAAATTCTGCTCTGAGTTTGCATCCATTCTCTGTTCCAGCATGTGTGTGTGAGAGAGAGAGGCCCGGAAGAAAAGAAAAAGGAGAGTTGGCATTGCAAGGGCATGTTTTATTTATTCTTTATTAGGCCAGAGGTTACAAAATCAAAACCACTTTGTGAATCCAAATGAGACATGTCAGCACCATTTTCCAATCTTTCCCATAGAGGTTAGCCCCTTCTCCCATGGACTCTCAGGGGAAATGCTGCCTGCTTTTAGCCTTCAGCTGATCATTTTATGATGTAATGGGAACTGAACTGGGAATCGGGGGGGGGGGGGAAATGAAACAGCAGAGGGTCTGACCACCAGCAGATATCCAGTGCCTATGTGAAAGGGGCTGGGTAGTCTTAGCTTAGTTCCCTGCCCATAGTTCCTAACCCACCAGGGGAGTGTTCCAGAGGTTGTATCCTGGTTGACAGTTTTCTCAGAGACACAAGGGTTAAATGATCGTCTAGGGCGGGAAGGGGTACAGTGGTGTTGGTGGTCAGGGCCAGACTAGACAAGCTACAGCTCAGAGTGCTATGCTAAGGCACATGCCTCCCCCACAAGTGCAGACTGCTTTGATCTCTCCAGAGCCACAAGCACACTCCTCCTCAGTCCAGACTCTTCTTCCTCTCACTTTCAACCACCCTCTTCCACAGGGCAGGGCACTGCCCACCTATCGTTGCAGGCACCTAACCCCAGAGCTTACCTCTCTGCCACTGGTGGGATCCCAGCTGGGTCTGTATGAGGCTCCTCCCTTCCCATTGTCTCTGCTGTCAGCAAGTAGACACAGCCTTTTGGGCAGAAGCAGGAGAGACCCTTTGTTAAATGGCTTGTATTTTTTTGCCTGGCTGGGCAAGGTACATCCTGTCCTACGGAAAGCTTGATGGTGGGGCAGTCTGGGTGAAACTTGTATTGTCACCGTCCCTGCTGGATCTATTCCGAGGGTAAACCACATCCATGCCCCCCTTCATGCAGCTTGGCTGTTGATTAAGAGTCTGATTTTTCATTGGGAATCAAGAATAAAGGGGACTGTAACTGTTACACAATGAAACTTCACTGTTGGTTTTTTTTTTTTTTTTTTTAAAGCCAATTAGTTCCTAGGCTTGGAGTCTTCACTCAGACAGATGGTGTTTATACAACTCGCCTGCCACGTCAAGGTGCTGGCAGCAGAAACCAGCCCAGTGTAAAGCCCCTCCATCACCTGTCCCTGTCTGTTCTTTCATCCTGATGGAACCACCTATGTGATATTGAAAGTAATAATAGGGAAGCTTGTCCATTGTTGGTTTTGTGGCACTGTAAAAATAATCTTATCGGTCAGTGCTCTCTTTGTTTTTCCCCCAAAGAAAAGGAATAACTTTGCAAATAAGCTGCCCTTGCAATCTGGAGCTATTGTCTCATTTCTATTGTAGTCATGGGTACTACTTTCTTTAGAAAAATTTTTACACTAAAAAACCCACCCACCCACAAAGAAAAAGAACAAAGGGAACTCCTCGCTTTACTCTGGACTAAAGCCCCTCCCTCCGTTAACTTCCCTACTATCTGTTGATTCAGGATGGCACCAGCATTTTTATCTGGCTAGGAATGAAACAGTCAAGATTTCTCTAAGGCCCCTAGGGCAGTCATCCAATAACTAGATAAAGTTAAACAATACTACACAAAAGCAGCCTGGGAAAAAAAGGGGGGTGAGTGGAAGGAGGGGTTGGAAATAATGTTTAATGCCTGCTAAGTAGGAAATTGTAATAATGATTCATGGAAAAGTTAAACAATTACACCCCAAATCAGTTTGGCTCCAAACCTCCCTTCTGTTTAATTAATAAAAAGCCCCCACATCATGTCTGATCTTGACAATGATATTTTCCCAAAATAATGACCGGCCCTGATGAGGTTCCACAGTACATGCTGTATATTGCAGGCTTCCAGAATGCTTCTGGTTAAGAACTTTTATTGTTCATATTCCAGGACTGGGGGTAGAGAACGCTTTTTGTAACTGTGCGCAAGGCACAGATTACACTGTTAGCTTCATGCAATAATTTACCAGTGGAAGTCCTTGCATACTGTCCAGTCTCATTATGTCATCTCAGTCTTAGAATCAAATCAGAAACACTTCGCTCCTGGGAGTGGGGTGGGGGTGGGGGTTGCAGCAAGGCATTTGGGTTTGTAGAGCTAAAGCTAGAAGAGCCCTCGCGAGAAACCCACCAGGTGAGCAGGTAATTTGCTGGCTCACAAACTTGCAGCAGGGAAAGCTTGGTGTCAGGGAAATAACTGAAAAGTCAGAATTCCTGTGTAAGCTAGAAAGCATCTCTCTTTCACCAACAGAAGCTGGTCCAGTAAAAGATGTTACCTCACACACACACACACACACACACACACAGCCCCCCTTGCCTTTCTCTCTAGCTGCACATACATTATATATGAGAGAGCTAGCCCCTTGCAACCTGTTATAAAGCTTTTAATCCTTTTTTATGAAAGAAATTTGGGAAATTAGATCTAGAATTGAACTTTTGGATCAAACCCTTATTGAGATGGCGTCCAGCTTCTCCAGAATTGGAGAGTTTTCACAGCTGGAGTTCTGGTTTGGGCCATTCTTTAACATGGAGGGATTCTATACATTGCTTACCACACTGACTACTCCCTCCCTTCCTGTAGGGCCCAGCCACTACTAATTTCCCCCTTTTGGTGTTATAGCAACAGATGATTGGTCTTGGGGGAGTTAGTCTTAGAGCTATTTTAAGCAAGCAACTCACCTATAATCAAGACCAACAAAGCATAACTGCAGAATATTTACACAAATGCATTTTGGGATAACTGCATCATGGATACACCCTTCCTTATGATATTTCCTGAAGATAGACTCTCTGGCCCACAAAGTGAGTTACAAGAGGCGTGGAGATTTTCAGCATGGAGTATAATAAAAACCTGTATAAGTTATGGGTTTAGGAGCATCCTGAGGATATTTTGAAGAGGTCTGTTTTTAGAGTTCTGCTTTCTCAGTAGAGAAAGCTAAATCAGTAGTTAAGTATCTACAGATGGAGAGAGTGCGGGAGAGAAGCAAAGTGACTTCGTCCAAAATCAAAGAGAGAGTCAGTAGCAGAGCCAGGACCAGAAACCAAGCCTTCCTAGCTTCCAGCACTGCATCCATTCCATCCATGGGCACATGTGGGGATTCATGCCCCCAACAACAAGGAGCACAGAAGAGCTCATAGGGAGGGCTAAGATGTACTCTCAGTGTTTGTTGACTACTGAAGTCCCCTCAGAAGCTGTAGCTGGTGTAAAATGCAGCAGCCCACTTCCTTGGCAGTATTAGCCAAGGAGAGTATTGCTCCACAAATGGAAGTGGTTCCCATTTGCTCCTGATGTCAATTCAAGATATTCTCCTTCCTGAAAATAAGGTGTAAGTTTTTAACCATGGGAGCAATTAACCACTGGAACAATTTACCAAGTGTCACGGTGGATTCTCCATCACTGACAATTTTTAAATAATTTTTGGATGTTTTTCTAAAATATATGCTCTAGGAACTATTTTGGGGGAGGCTCTACTTGTCCGTGCTGTACAGGAGGTCAGACTAGACGATTACAATGGTAGCTTCTGGCCTTGGAATCTATGAATATATTGATCTACAAAGAGTAGCATGGGTCCCAGCTACCCAAGAGACTGCCTGCCTCATCATGTTTCGGCAAGACAGCTGAGCTCCACCCTGGCACTCAAGAGAACAGACGCGAGCTGGGGAATGGGCATTTTCAGCAGAACGTCCTCACCTCTTGCATTTTCTTCCTACCCTTGGTCTGGCACAGCCTGAGCTTGAGCTTCAAGACGTGGTACAAAGCTAATCTCTGTTACCTGAGTCCAACAAGCAGCTCCTGATGTCACAATATTTTTGGCCAAATCCTCCGTTGGTGTGAATTTACACCCGCTGTAGATTTGCCCCTTATTGCTGTAGTTATAACATTTCATACACATGCCCAGAAACACAGAAGGTGCATTCTTTTTATAAATCAGCTACATACATATATTAACTACTTCTACTGACGATTCCCAATGTGAAAATTCAGCCTTACCCTTAAAGTCCTCATGAAGCAGAGGAAAAGATGTTGCTGAGATTAAAGATGAGAACCTGATTTTCATACATAGAATTTATGTGCATGAATGCTTGTAATGGCGAGTGCAAACTGCTAATTTGGTATATTTGTACATGCATGTTCACAATTTCAATGCATGCACTAATTAGACATACAATTGTGTGCCCAAACTGTATGAGAATCAAGGCTTGAACAGTTCATCTGATATTGCTCACGGTATATTTTTCTTTGTAAAATATTTGTATGCACACAGAATTATTAATTCTCCTGGACTAAAACTTGCCCAGTTGTTAAAAAAACCCTGGAATTTAAATTAGATGCTTCCAATGGGTATTTAATTTATATTTATTAAGTCTTCTAACTGAATACCAATCAATTATTAAAAACAGACTACCAAGTTTTAACTACAGAATCAGACATGCATTTATTACAGAATTGTTAAACCATGGTAAATGTGTTCTCAGTCTCTTGGTATTCATTTGAAAGGCTATAAAAACCCTATTAAAGTCTTAGTTATGTGTGTATACAATAAGAGCTAAATGCACTTATGAGACAATTTAAAATAATTAGTAATTACTGTTCAGTTTCTTAGAAATTTAGCAAGAAACCCTATACAAATCTCTCAGACCTTTTGACAACAAGGTGTCTGGGAATGTTTTTTCCATTAATTAACTCTCTGTTGGTGGGGTAATTTTTAAATAAACTTAGCTTCAATGCTCTATACATTCCTCCAGTGGTAAATTAATGACACCTATTATCAGAAGCAAATTCTGAGTGAGATATAGTTATTGTTACAAGCTCAGTAGTTGCATTTATTTATTTTTGATTTTGCAAAAGAGCTCTGACTCAATCTTACCAGGTCCTCTTTATCCTATCTACTCTATCTCCTTCCAGTCTAGATATGTTAACAAGTTTTGAAGAAAGACTCAGCAGTTGGAGCTGGAACAGGCTGGTAGCGTTTGCTTGAGTAAGCAGATGCTGACCCTGTTGGGAAAGGGCTAATCAAAAGAACCGAGGCAGCTGACCTAAGAGTCACTCTGGGAACAGAGGATCTAGGGTGTGGGCTGAGTAGTCCTGAAGGAGGATATATAGGAGCAGCCAAGCTTCAGGAGAAGACGAGCTAACTTTTATGCTATTTTGTTGTTTTCTCCCTTAATAAAGCCAAATCCCAGGAAAGGTAGGAGTTTGGATTTTATATAGACTATGTTTGTAGGGCAGATTGGAGGAAAGGTATCTGCCACAGGGTGATTTTGAAATTTGGACGGATGAGAGCATGGTGTTTTCCCTTTTAAGTTCAAACATTCTCCAACCTCAAAGGAAAAAGAAAGGGGGTAGGAGAAACAGTGAAGGAAAGAAGAAAGAGGCTTTATCAAAATAACTCCTTTGTACTTAGATGTGAGCTTTTATTGGGAACTGAAAGTCCTACTGCCTTTACTAGTCCATTACAAGTGGATGTTTGAGAAGTAATAAGTCCTGTGGGCTCACCCCACAGATTCTTAAAAGCAGTATTTGGGTTATTTCCATACGTACACTTACTTTTCAGTCACCTCTAGTGCCCTCCCATGCTGTGACCGGCCACGGCTTTTATTCTAGTAGCACAAGTGAAACACAATTTTCAAAGACAATCCTGAAGTAACCAGAATTGCACTAATATGTCCCCGCTAAGGAGATATTCCAAGTCAGTTTGGATGCACTCAAAGTGTACAAGACATTAAATTTGACCGATAGCCAAGGGAGCAAAGGGAAGAACTGCCATGGTTGTGGCTGTAATCAGTACTGGTTTAGCATGGATTTACTGTGCACAGGCTATTCTTTAGCCCCTGTAAGTTTATGGTAAAGTGTCACTAGTATGCGAGAAGGTGGGGCAGGGCAGGGGGTGGGAAGAGGGGAAGTCTCCTACTGCGTAATCCACTGAAGGAGTTTATTGAAAACAACTGAACTGTTGCTTCCTTTTATAAGGGTAAAATTCTGTATGGACAAAAAACTAGGAGAGTCAGGACTGACAGTGACAACTGCAGTCACATTTGAAAAGCAGATAAAGGACTGTGGGTTTTAAACATACACTCTCTCTCTTCCCCCTCCTACCCACCGCCTTCCTCATTGTCATCCTTTTAGCTTATGGGTTCCAGGAATGTGAATGACTCTTGTCAAGAATCACAGTGAGTTTAGTTACTCACATAAAACACGTAAACTGCCCAAACTGAAACTGAATTGATTTTTGACAAGGTGCAGTCAAGTGTCCTTCCAGATACCACTCATGACAGAGTGATTCCTAGAGAACTGAAACATGCATTGTAGTCCATTTTCCTCACACAAGTAACAGCACCGAAAAGTCTGCCAGAGAATCACCTACATAATGCAAGAAAATCGCAACTGAGAGGAAATGATAATTGCAGCTAATTGCTATAAAACAGTCCTATCCAGAAGGGGTACATATGTCCAGCAGTCTGCTTTCACTGCTCGTGCGATGGCTTTCACAGCTCAGAAGAAGCAGTGTTGGCCAGCTGATGAAATGGAATCTGACATTAATTAGAACTAGGTGACTGCAAAGGACAAATAGTACATGGGGAAATTTGACTTTACAATTTAGTTCTCCTGATATCCCTTTGCATCAGCTCCCTGAATCCAAAACATACAGTTGCAAAGCTCTTAATTTTTCACATCTTGCTTCCAAGCAGATCTAAGGCTTTGACAAGGAACTGGCTCCTGTTAAAAATCAGTGCAATAATTGCAAGCAGCCGTTTCCAGCCCTGACAGAGTTGAACTCTGAAGCTCAAAGTAGCCTTCAAATCATGAGCTAATGCAAAAATAATCAGCACTATAGAACATCACCAACACAAAATTCTCCTTCGTACCAGAACAGCATCTGCTAGCTTTCAATGTGAGCCTTTTAAATTAGAATAGAAAGTCACAGAATGAAGGACCAGGGACAAGCGAAAGCTGTGGTGACTTCCCAATACCTGGGGCTTGCTGTCGGGGTGAGAGATTCCTCAAGCTTTTTAATCCTACTTGGCAGACACCCCTCTTGTATTTTTATTGTTGGAAAATTCAAGCAGGGTCATTTAAAGAGACAATTTATTAGTTATGGATAATTCCTCAGGGAAAAGGGATGCCCTTGTGATCACGGTACTGAACTGGGACTAAGCAGATCTGGACTCGATGCCTAGTGTTGACATACACAGCCTGGGAGACCTTCAGAATCTCTTTGGGCTTCAGAGCCTCATCTGTAAAATAAGTATAATAAATAATAATGATGATGATAACAATCTCTCCTTTCTCCCAAGTTTTGTCTATTTAGATTGCAAGCTCTTTGGGACATGAACTCTCTGTTATGGGCACATACAGCACTAGCTAGGTTGGGGCCTCTCGGTGCTGTTGAAATAGAAATAATCATTCATTAAGTAGTAGTGGGAGCAATGTACACTGAAAACATGACTAATAGCAGCAACAAATCGGCAAACAGGCAAAAGCTGCAAGGGATTTCCCCCAAACCTAGAGGGGTCAAACATTTCCTAGTCCACTGCTACTTAAGGTATAAGATTCATAGCTAGCTTTAGCCAACGTAACGTAACAGGAATATCACATCCAAACCCCTTTACAATCTATGCAGATTTGAATCATCAGGTCTGAATCCACCACTACAGTTTTGGACCTGGGTAGGATTTAAACTGAAAGGGGAAAATACACTAAAAGCCCATGAGAACAGCTGGTTTTGTGACATTTCTGCCCTTAACACCTCATGAGATCTCAGCTTGATTACACCTCTAAGCCAAGTCTGGATCTGAACGTTATATCATTAGGCCATGCCTAAGTGAAGTCTACTTCTAGCACTGCCCAGTGTATCTGGTATGGCCTTATAGAAGTGCCAATGTGCCAGTCGGGAGCACTTGAAAGAATGTTCCACAGTCCTCTTTAATGCTAAGGATTCAGCTGAACGAGAGCCAAAGGGTTAAATAATATCCCATAAAGAGCCCAGTTTATATCTGGGCTGAACCATCTGGAGTTTACCAGTCAGAGAAACCAGCTGGTAGCTTTTTACATGGTTTCCTTTTAAATGTACTTTTTTCTTCTACACGTGGCATTCTGAGATGGAGCAGCCTCACCCACATCAGAGCCAGTGGGTGCCAGACCCCCTGCTACTGGAAGTTTATGCTAAGGACCCAACCCTGAAGTGCTGATGAAAGCAAAGGTGAGTGACTGAAGCTGGGGGAGGGAGGGGCTGCATTTTGGACAAGCTGACTTTCAAGTGCTGGCATGTAAGCAATTAGAAGGAGGCGTTGAAGTTCATCTTAAAAAGAAGTCTTCTAAAAGGGAGAGGCAGACGTTTCTGTCATGCTATTGTTTCAGTCCAAGGTAAGAAAATAGAGGGCGGGGAACAATTTTCCCACACATGAAATGCAGCAAATACCATTATCTATTGGGAGACAGCACATTTAGCCGCCTGAAGTCTGGAGTCTAGAGTGGGCTTTCGAATAGCACCTGCTGTCTGTTGTCTTATCCTTAGACTGTAAGCAGTATGCTGTCCTCTTGTTTGTAATAACATGTAGCACAATGGCACTTTAAAGCCTAACAGATTTATGTGAGCATAAGTTTTCGTGGGTAAAAACCCCACTTCTTCAGATGCATGGAGTGAAAATTACAGATGCAGACATAAATATACTGACACATGAAGAGAAGGGAGTTACCTCACGAGTGGAGAACCAGTGTTGACAAGGCCAATTCAACACTGGTTCTCTACTCGTGAGGTAACTCCCTTCTCTTCATGTGTCAGTATATTTATGTCTGCATCTGTAATTTTCACTCCATGCATCTGAAGAATGGGGTTTTTACCCACGAAAGCTTATGCCCAAATAAATCTGTTACTTTTTAAGGTGCCACCAGACTCTGTTGTTTTTGTGGATACAGACTAACACGGCTACCCCCTAATACTTGACACCTAGCACAATGGCACCCTGGTCCCAGGGGCTTTCACACTACAAATAATAAGGTGTCGAAGTCTCAGGGTCAGTTTCTCTGCTTAACCAAGGCACAGTAGAAAGCTGGTAGAGCATTTCTCTTGGGAGGGGAATTGGTCACTGGGATGGGGGAAGCTAGCAGAGGCAACACAGCCCCCTTCTACACCAGCTGCTCATATCCCCCCCGTAAGGTAGTGGGTTAGGGATTCTGGGAGCAGACATGGTGAAGTGCGATCCCTCTATGCCTGATCCACTGCTGGCATACGGCCCTTATGCCAGTGGTAGTTAGAACAGCCCCCCTGCTGCACTAACTTCAGTGGGAGCCATGTGACCGAGGATCAGGGAGCGCAACCGCTTCCCCGAAGCATCACTGTGCTCAGGCTTAGTGGAGAATCAAGGCCTTAAAGTTCCCCCTCCTGGGTTTATGCAATCTGAAGCCATTCTTTCCTCCTTTCTGCGTGCTCTAGAGACCACCACTAATCACCTTACCTTGCAGAATGACCACCACATTCCTAAGCTCCAAGGGACAAATTGTGCTCTTTTATGCCCCAGAAAAGCTATTGACTTTTGCTCAGGCAGTATAGGCAGAACTGAGAATAGAATTTGCCCCTGCATGTTAGATGAGCACTAGCTGTATTTGAGAAAAGGGACAATTATTCCAAGCAATGATCTCATGGGAACAATCCGGCAAGTCTTTAAGTGGTAAGAACTTTCATTATTGGGTGTAATGCAGTCCACACAATAGGCAATTATTATACCTGTCAATGTCAGCCATAAGCCCATGCAACCCCTCCCACTGCACTAGAGAACGACTTGAAATCAGGAATTGTTGTAGGGAAATATCTGTTGAAGTCCAGATTTTTCTTTTTCCTTCAGCAAAAGGCTTCAAGCAAAGCAAGCTGCAGAGTCACAGGGGCACCCTAAGCTTTGCTTAAGGCTTGTCTGCAATGAGACGTTTTGCAGCACTATAGCTGTACAGGGCTAGGTCAGCAGGGCTTGATGTGGATGAAGGTCTCTGGGACAGCAGGAGGATCCTGTTAGAGGTTCTGGCCCTAAAATGGTAACGTGATGGGTAAAACAAAAAATAGCCTAGGTACATGAGTTTCTCGGACAGTATCCACGGCTGGGTGTTGGTAAGTTACATATACTTTGTGGCCCAGTAATGGGAGTTGGACATGAAGGTCAGGAGAACTGGGTTCTGTTCCTGCCTCTGCCTTGGTCTGTGGGCAAGTTACTGACACCAATCTTTTTAAGAGTACCCCTTAATTTTAGCTGCCTCAGTTGGGGTGGGCCCAGCCTGAGACACCCAGGCCCTGATTTTCACAGGTGCTGAGCAGCTGCCTCTCCCATTGATTTCAGTTGAAGATGTGGGTGCTCAGCACATCTGCAAAACCAGGTGTCTCAAAGAGGGCACCTCACAATTGAGGCACGTTTGACATTTTGCCTTAATTACTCTGTGCCTCAATTAGCCCATCTGTACAATTCTGAAACTCCAGGGTCAGTGGTGACAGTCTACCGCCCACATTACAAACCGGCGTGTCATCCCTTCTGGCCTTAAAAAACAAAACAACCCCATGGAAATGGGGACAGTGACCCTTCCCCACTTTTGTGCAACAGGTGGAAGGGGCATAATCTCCAAAACCCCCAAAATATAAATTTTAAATACTCTACTTCCTGCAGTTCCTTTTGCAGCCCTGTGGTCTATTTCTGTTTCTATTATGGCTTCCAGAATGGAAACTGGCATATTGGGAAGTACCGAACAGAGCAGTACAATCCTCTTTGTGTAACGCTGGCATTTCAGGTTTAAATTTAGAACATGTTATCACAGCAGTTCAGTTTGGGATATATGATGTGCTCCAGTGACTGAAAAAAAGAGTGACTTCATGTTTTATGAGAAGCATTTTTACAGATGTGGTTTAAGGAAAATATTCTCCAGGAAAACCAGCAACATCTGCGGATCGTATGCCGATTACGTCACAGTAATGATAGCTTCTGTGTATTGTAACTCAACAGAGCAAACTAACCAATTCAGATGGACCATGCCATCCTCTTCCTGGGTAATGGAGTGAAACAGGTCACTGTAAAAGCTGTTCACTGGAAAAAATCAATTCTCTGATTTTATTGGCATTCTCTGGAGATCAGGAACCTCAAGATTTAGTGTGTCCAGTACGCAGGTAAAGGAGCGGTTGAAATTTAGCAGCAAACAGAGTCAACCTGGGATACCACAAAAAATATTCATGGCATAACAGGAAGAAGAAAAAAAGCAATAAAGGCTGAGATTTTCAACACTGTCCGGGTGATTTAGTGGCACAATTGTCAGCGGTGTATGTAAATCCTCTAGGCTGCTTTGAAAAATCTCAGCCTAAATGTAGGTCAAAGCAGCAGAATGCAAATAGAGGGACCTAAGCAAAATCACAGGAAGTCAATGGGAGTTTTAACGTGAACTTCCCTGGGAACGGGATTGGATCCTGGCAGGGCTGTAGTGGCCCATCCTGTTTGGCATCAGAAGCCTGGGAAGGGATTCCTTCTGATGCACCGTGGCAGATATAACTCATCCATTGCCCCTGGACATAGAGAGATGGACAGGGGGGAACAAAAGTATGAGTCCAAGAGGTCCTACAAGAGGAATCCTAATAATAGCTAAGACTGGAATTCATAGGGTTATTATTAGTCACCTTGTTAATAAATCCTGGCACCAAGAAGGGAGTGAGTTTGCTCTGACACAATGTGCCTGCAGATTTTGGTTGGCGCAAAGTGGAACCACCCCACTTTGCGGGCCATATCTGTGAACCAGCGGAATTGCAAAGTGATGCAAAAAAACCCAACTCCAACCCACACACTCAACAGGCCTACTCACACCCACGGCATGCACCCGATGAAGCGAGCTGTAGCTCACGAAAGCTCACGCTCAAATAAATTGGCTAGTCTCTAAGGTGCCACAAGTCCTCCTTTTCTTTTCACATCTGTAACGTTGTTCAAGTGTCTGCGGGACTAGGGCCTAATAAATAAGGGCCCTCTGTAAAATATTAAAAAAAGAACAGAAGGAGACAGGAAGAAGAGAACAAACATGCCTCCGTTTGCAGTGACGGATGCTAGGTTAGTTCGCAGGCCACCCATCTTGTGTATATCGCCCCCGCATCAACAGTGCGGATTGTTTTTGCAGGTGCAGATGCTTGTTTTGCTCATGCGCTAGGACGAGGAACATTGAGACCAAACAGAAGCTAGTCAACAATACTTGGCCTTTTCAACAACATTGTTTGCTCTTAACTCACATGAAAAAGAAAAGTAAATCTTTACTACCATGCGCAACTACCCAGTTTCTACTTCGGCCGAAGCACAGACATTAGATGAGGAATCCAACACGCCAGGCTCGATTCTCTACTTTCTTATGCTGCTGTATCTATGGAAGTTGATGGGACCTATTCGGTTCTGTGCCTCTCAGGAGAGGCAGCAGAGGTGATATCCCGACGTAGGAGGGAAATGCCTTGAGAATTTAGGCTGCTTCAGGGGCCAGCATGAGCGTCAGTGTAAATTAGAGCAGCCCAGGGGTTGCTCTGCAGCCTAGAATTGCCAGGGCACAAAATGCTCCAGCCACTCCCCCTCCTTCTCCACGACTGTGTAGGGGTGCATAAAGAAACCATAGCAGGAACAGGAATTAGGCCCAAGAAGTTACACAGGAGAGGAGAACCAGTGGGGCTTGATTTTTCAGACGTGCAGAGCACCAAGAGCTCTTATTAAATTTGATTAGAGCAGCAGGTGCTCAACATTGCTGAAAATCAGGCTCTCACATCTGCTTGTACCCAGGATTTGTGGCTCTAACAGGTCTGCGTCACCCAGGGGAGGGACTGAAGAATGAAGCAAGGATCCTTAGCTTTTTAGTTTCCTGACTTTTGAATGTAAGGGTCTGCAAGGTAGACCCTGGAGCTGCTGTACCATACAGCAGGGGCGTTATGCCCCCGAAGCCATCCACAGCCTGGATAGCATAAAGCTATCTTTGTCCCCCATCTCCCTGTGCTGAGGGCTCTGTGTGGCATCTCTCTGAAAACACAGCACAGAATCTGGCCTTGAACATGTTGTTTCCCTTCAGTTTCCTTGCCCTGTCCTGCCTAGGAAATCAGCCCATTTCCCCCAGACATACGTAAACAGCAAACAGGACTTGGCTGGGAGAGAAGCTGACACTGCACTAGGGTCAAGCTTAAAACAGTAACGGACTTCTGAGAAAGTCAGTCCCTTTTATGACAGGCTCCTCCTATCAGGGAAAAGCTGCTGCAATAATTTAATCTTGTATTAGGGTCTACCGGGGGCTGAGGGGGCGGGAAAGCAGCATTATGTAACTTACCTTGGCGTTCTGGGAAGACTGAAAAGGGTCTCACAGGCAAAGAAACTGCTGTGGAAGTTGCAGGAGAATCACCAGTCTGCCAAGAGCATCTGATCCCCTTTAAAAGCACATTAGATGCACCAGTTTCTTTTTTAAAAGCATAACGAAGCAAAACAATAGCACGTCAGTTCCCAGTGTGCTAGTAAAAGGCAAGCTGGATCCCTCTGTGGTCTAAGGTCTCCAGCTTGTAGCAGGCCTAGGCAATAAATTCTGGTATGGTGAAAAGCAGTAACAGGCCAATCATACAGACTCAACTTTAATTGGAATGAGATGATAAAGTCCAGATAACCATTACCAGCTCGGATAGGGATGTGGACTCATTATCGTCAGGCAGCTCATTAGGTCCAAACAAGTTTAAAAATATTTAAAGGTAACATTTGTTTGTATTTCCCATCAGTGATTGAATTAGGAAAGGGTTCTGTTTCCTCACCCAAATTCTGCTGAGGGGGGAGGGAGGGCGGAAACTGGCAAACCCACTTATATTCTGCCATTTTGCATCTGGCTGCTTAGTAACGTTTAATGGTCCATGTTTAGAAAGGGAGTTCTTGGTCCTAAGCTTTGGGAGAGCGAGTGGGTTTGTGTTTTCAAAATGTCCATTGAGCTTTTGAAACCAACTGATAAACCCAGTACAAGTCACAGCCTAAACATGAACAAAAGCAACCTCTAAGCTAGGAGCAGTTGACAGGCTTCATTTAAGTCACCGTTGGAAATGTTTGGAGGTTTCTTCCTAGTCCCTCTGCACTTATTTTGTGCCCAATGATTATTCAGTGGCAGATGTTTTGTGGCCTCCACTTTTTTCTGATGTAGAGTTTTTTTGAAAACAAAAAGGGCTTCCTGTGAGTGAAGTGCTCCTACAAGGCGCTAGTTTGATAGCCATGAAGACCAAACCCCACTATCCACAGGACAGATACAGGACAGGGGGGGCTGCTGGAGGTTCCCCCACATGGGCTTGTCAATGCACCTCACTATGGAACAGCTGGTACAACTTCCAACTACGAGAGTAGTTTCAACGATTTCAACCTATGGCCCATTCGGTCCTTAGGGTCTGCTACTCAGGCTCTCCATTACAACTGATACCATTGGTGATAGTGGTTTTTGTGCTGAAGACTTGTGTCCAGCAGGAGCTGAACTGTGGCCAAATTCATTTCACATTTTAGCCACCCAAGTCAGCAACAGGTAACAACTTTCCGTAAACTAACAATCTGGGCGGGATCGAAGCTGGTGAACTAGGAGTGAAGAATAAAAGAAAGGCATTTGTAAAATAGTGCTGCACTTTTATATTGACTCGTAGTTTGGGTTTTTTTTCCTCCTTTGCCTTACACGTACATTCAGAAATCCTTCCCAAGCAAGATTTTCCAGAAAATGTCCTTCGCTATGTTAGCTAGCAAGCATGCCAAATCTTCCTTAATCTTATGATTTGCACTGTTTTAAGCAGGTGACAAAGTATCTGGATCCGTGCCCTTGTTAGTTAAGCCTGCTTGCCACTGGATTTGAACCCCAGGTTGAATGTGTGCCAATGCCAGGAGGTCCCTATATTTTCTGTTTGATGCTTTTCCTCTGGTCATCCTAATATATTTACTGTAAAATATAAAATGGAATCCAGTGCTGTTTCATACACCAAGAATTCACTTTTCCTGATTGTTCATTTGATAGATATATGGAATACTGCCACCCACCCAGCCCTGCTCGTGTGCCTCAAATCTGCTCTGGAGCAAGTGCAGCGCTGAGAACAGTTTGGTCTTTATGCCCATTCAGTTCCCTGCCTCCTTGCTAAGACTTACATGGTGCCAACTTTAGCAATGGTTTTATGGGATGTGGACAGCTGTCCATTAGGATCTGGGCTGAGACCACTAACACATTCTGCACAGGGACCTGAACAGTTGTCAGATGATCACTTTGCTGGGCCTTAAGGCCAGCTTGTAGATTGAAAGGAGAAAACACATTTATGGTAGATAGCGGCAGCCAAAGTGGCCCTCTGTACTCAGCCTGTGAGGACCAGAAACATGTTCACATCTGTCCCTCAGCTTGGCTGCAGCTGTTGACTGCTTCCATTCGCTTTTTGTACGAGTTAATATGGGCAGAGGCAAGACATGAGCTCCGGCCAAAGGAAAAAATTATAGTTTTGTACCAAAAGGCCCAGGGGCATTGGATCAAAATTGTAATGGCACCTGGAGAAAAGGCGAAAGCAAAGCATCAACATATAGCTCCAATCAGCATGTGTCTGCACAAGAGAGGAGCCATCTTGGGACAGTCGCTGCTCAGTCTCAATCTGTAGTGATTTCGCAGGTTACAGCAAAGTGGCCTTCATGCCAGATAATTCGGAGAAGGATTGTGGGTCCACACTGATACATGGTAGTTCTCACCTATTTCTTTGTCCACCTCCAGATTATCAGAGCTACTGAGAGACTCAGTATCCATTCCAGCACTGACTACAGCGATGGGCCTCATACAGGCACTGAGAATGGTGGATCAGATGCTCCTTGCATTCGTTCTCTACTTGTACATGTATATCCTACTGCACTTTACAGCCTGGGAAGATGAATCTTGATACCAAGACTCTTGTGAGTGAACCTGGAATTAGGGACAAAACCTTTTTGATGGATTTATCTTTACATTTGAACAGATTTGCCCTTTTCAAAGCCCAGTTGTAAAGAGCAGAGAATGCTACGACCAGCCATAACCAGCATCTGCACATTTCTTACTTCATACTGTGTCCTCGCAAATAAAACCCTCCATCTGGATCCTGTGCAAAAAGATCTACAGCTGTAAACAAAACAAACAGACTTGTGGGTGAGGCTGAATCACAGGGAGCTGAGGCAGGACCTTACAAAACCTTCTGAGTTCGTGTTCTGTCCTCAGCGAAAGGAGTCTGGTATTGTGCACATTAAACCCCATTGTGGGTAAATCTCTTCATATCCATCCAGGGTGCTTTTACAGTTGAGAAAGTCGATGGTCAGAATAATAGAGCCACCATCTCTTGAAGAAAAGGATCTCTGACCAAATTCTCTAGGAGTGACACCTGCCCCAGCACCTCTCTGCCAGCAGTAGTCTAGGGCTTATATCCTGGACCTGACTCTCAGTTGCTCTGGCAGCAAAAAGCAGCTCTTTAGGCGGTAAACCCGGCTCTCTGAGGTCTACTGGCCCCACCTAGCGGAAACCTTGAGTGATGTAGGAACCACTAGAATATCTCCTGCACCACTCCCCTCTGAGACCCAATGCATGATTCTTTTTGGGAAAAGGGGGGAATGGCTGGGGTGCCTCTGTGGCCACGTTGGGCTGTGGGCAGCCAGCATATGTTAGAGCTGGGGAAGGGGATCTCACAAGTTAACAGTTCATTCAGCGAAAACTCCATTGCAATTCTGATCTGTTCCATTAGGCATTGCAGGACGCTTCTCTTGGGGTGGATCCTGCCAATGCTTACACGAGTCCAGTTCTGGGTGCCACATTTTAGGAAAGATGTGGACAAATTGGAGAAAGTCCAGAGCAACAAAAATGATTAAAGGTCGAGGAAACATGACCTATAAAGGAAAGATTGAAAAAACTGGGTTTGTTTAGTTTGGAAAAAGAGAGGACGGGGGGGGGGGGGAGCAGGGGGGACTTGATACGAGTTTTGAAGTACATAAAAAGTTGCTACAAGGAGGAGGGTGAAAATTTTTTCTCGTTAACCTCTGAGGATAGGACAAGAAGCAAAGGGCTTAAATTGCAGCAAGGGAGATTTAGGTTGGACATTAGGAAAAAATTAACTGTCAGGGTAGTGAAGCACTGGAACAAATTGCTTAGGGAGGTTGTGGAATCTCCGTCACTGGACGTTTTTAAAAACAGGTTAGACAAACACCTGTCAGGAATGGTTTACTTAGTCCTGCATTCAGTGCAGGGGACTGGACTAAATGAGCTAATGAGGCCCCTTCCCGTCCTACACTTCTATGATTCTATGAGTAACTTCACTCAGTCAATTAATCCCATTAAATGCAATGAGAGTACACCTGTGAGTAGTTACTTAGATGCTTACATACAGACTCAGGTCCACAGTCATCTCTACAGACTACACACTGTCCTTTCCTTTTGCAGAGATGATAGGGGTGCCTGCCTGGAAGGGAAGCGTAAACAATGATAGCTCTTCTGCAAAAAGAATAAAAACTATGTGCATACAAATTCAAACAGCATTAATCCCACTGCGTACGTGAGGCTCTTTGCTCCCATACCACAAAAATACCGTACCCTTTAGGAAATAATATGGCCATAAATCAATAACCAAGACAAGGTGGGCGAGGTAATACCTTTTACTGGACCAACTTCTATTGGTGGAAGGTACAAGCTTTCAAGCTACACAGAACTCTTCTTTAGATCTGGCCTGAAGAAGAGTTATGTGCAGCTTGAAACTTCCACCAACACCTGGAAGTTTTAAGTAAAAGATATTACCTGGCCCACCTTGTCTCGCTAATATCCTGGGAGCAACACAACTGCAACAACACTGCAAACACAATAAATCAATAACATTATTTCCCAAAGGAAATCTGCACTGAGAACATGTACCTTCTGTTCATATAATGGCATACCCTGTATCCACCTGTGTTTGGACACTGTGGGAACAATATGCACACAGCATGCATGCCCTAATGGGACAACAGGGAGATTCATTGCTTGATAAACTAACAACCTAGGCTCCACCGAGCGGAAACCTTGAGTAATGTAGGAACCTCTAGAATATCTCCTGCACCACTCCCCTCTGAGACCCTGATGCATGATTCTTTTTGGGAAAAGGGGGGAATGGCTGGGGTGCCCCATGGCTACATTGGGCTGTGGGCAGCCAGCATATGTTAGAGCTGGGGAAGGGGATCTCACAGAGTTAACAGTTCATTCAGCGAAAACTCCATTGCAATTCTGATCTGTTCCATTTGGCATTGCAGGACGCTTCTCTTGAGGTGGATCCTTACATGAGTCCAGTTGTGGGCACCACATTTCAGGAAAGATGTGGACAAATTGGAGAAAGTCCAGAGCAACAACTCAGCTATAATGAATGAGAGACAGGAAACTGACAGTACCACTTTATTTTGTATTTCATACAAACGCTCTCCCCCAAATGCTTTACAGAGTTAAATAATAGAGTTAACAGACACGTGCGGTATTTACAAGGTTCATTCTTGTCACTAGCCTGGTAAGGCAGGTAGAACAGCAGTCTGGTTTTAGTCACTTGTTACAAGACAAATAATGTGAGCAAAATGGAATCAGTCCAGAAACTAATTTACCACAGGATATTATTGTGTGAGGTGGCTCCGTTTTTAAGCTACTCAGGGGAGCAAATGAGTTGATTACTCATAAGAAAGAGTGGCCATGAGACAAGTGTATGGAAATTTTGATTTGTGGGAACTTATTTTCAAATGAAAACAGAGGTAGGTTTGAATCCCTAAGGTCAGATCTTGCCAGCACTGTTATTTATATAACAGCTAAATGAGACCACTGAGGATGCCTAAGTGAATGGTTTGCTTGATTTATACATTCAAACACAAGGGTAATGAAGCAATTTACGAATGTCTAAGGTGTGCCTCATGTTTGTGTCACAACACATCTGAAGAGTGTGCTGGACACCTGCAGTGTGAAAAACCGCCTTACAAATGGAGCTGAACAGAAGATACAGGTGCTGGAAAGTGATAGATGGCTCAACCTGACAATTACGTCGTTCTCACAACAATACATTTGGAAAAGCTAGGTAGGCCAGTCTCGTAGTACTCTTCCTCCTGCCCAGTCAAGCCTGTACTCAATCCTGTTTGTTCAGAAACGTCCATGTTCTGCTCTATGTCACTATGCTTCTGACTTATTGCCAGGTCCCCATCTGATTATCGTTACACATGCCTACATGGCATTAACTATTATTCTCTGTTGCCACAAATATTTGAATAATGAGAAAATGGGTAAGGGCCTGAAGAGGATGGTTGACTATTTATTTCTCTGTGGGAACCAGAAGGATGTAAAGTGTCTGTTGCGAGCCAAGCAAATCCAATGGGCTTACATGTTTGTGTCCGTATCTGATGATATTACACAATGGGTTTCTGAGAGAGGGCACTTACAACAAGGGAAAATGACTTTTCAATTTTAAATCTTGGTGTTTGATTAAAAAGATACTTCATGCTTCCTTCCCAACTTCCATCTGAGTTATGTCAAGGTGCTTGACAACAACCCTGCGAAGAAGTCTTACACTCATCGTATACATAGGGAAACCGAGGCAGGGAGCGGGGTTAAGAGACTTGCCTCAGGTCCCACAGGAAGCCTATGGCACGACTGGTAGCACGCCTCAATTTTTTTTCTCCTAGTTCTGGACTACCATGACTTCTCATTTAGCAGACAATTAGCTAAAGGGCACATGAGAAAATGAACATGGACTTTTAAGGAGAGCAATAAAACTAGAGGAAATGAACCACAAGCAATATTTATAGACGAAGTGCAAAGAGATCAATTGTTAGCGATGATACATCAGCACGTAAAAACCCGAACAAACCCCAAAAACAGATAAGGCAGGCACCCACTTCACAAAACATATTATAACCAATTAACCTGGGCCCAGTAATGTACGAGGTTAAAAAACTAAGTAGAAATGAACATGAATGACAATTGCGAAGTAATAAGCTTCCAGTAGTGGCGGGCAAACATAGTGCAATAATATTTTATACTTGATTAGGAGTTTAGTAGTACAGCTAATCATTTACAGTTGCCCAAAGTATTTATGTTCAGATGGTCCAACTCCTTAAGAAAGGCTAAGCATACATAAAGGGAGAACTAGACTCAGCTATCTATGTGACAGAACCCCCTTACGTTACCTGTACCTTAATAATTAAACCCGATCCTCACTGAAGGGAGTTGCAAGCCATGGTGTGGATGGATTTACAGACCTGATGCAGGTTTTGATGGTGAGTACAGGAGATAAAAGGGGGAAAGGTATTTTCCATTACCAGGAAAAACACATGGGGCTAAGGGACAGCGCATCAATGCCATAGCCTTTTGTCTCTTGGGATGAACTCTGGGTTCAAATCCTGAGCAGATCACAAGCGAAAACAAGCTACTGTCTAAACCACATTATAAAACTACTTCACCATTCTGCAGGATGGGTAACTTTTGTTTGGGGGAAGTTCAGGCCTGGCATGGAAGGTGCATTGTTGGTCAGGATTAAACTGCATAACTGTGAAGAAAAAAAACCCAGCCAGCCAGCCCTTATTTATCAAAATGTCAAGCTTTAAGCAGTGCTATTAGGCTCTCACTTCCACTAGCATCACTGTAATCACTGATCCACTGAATGCATGAAACAAAAGCGAGAATGGATATGCTGTCAGCTGGAATGACCCTCACTCTCTCACACAGAGAGATGCCCTCACCCTGCCACCAGAAGAATTCCTGCAAATGAGTTAGACATACATGAACAGTAGCAGCCTTATATTTATGAATTACCAGACTTGTCTGTGCTGCTGCTAGGTGGCATCTGGACTCAGGATTTCTTGACCCTGGCTTCTCATGCAGCCTGCCAATACTGCAGCACATTCAGCACTAGGAAAATTTGAATACCAGCGCTATGCCAGCAACCGGTTTCACCAATACAGGGTTAACCATGTGTCCCACTCTAGCAGGCCAACCTCCCTCCTGTGATCCATCATAGCGTCAAACAGAATAAAGAATATGCCACTCAAACCCTCACAGCCTCTCCGTTTCACAGTGTGATGTAGCAGCCATAGGAAGGACGATTTCTACAGGTGATTTCTACGCCTAACACTAGCCAATAGATCTTTTTTTTCTGACCTTCTTCCAGGACCCCATTTCTCAGACCCCTTTTAGGGAAAACAGACAGGAGAAAGAGGGGCAGGCCGGTTGCCCCATCTATACTGTTTTGTGCCTGTCCAGAAGAGGCAGCTGTGTATCAGAGTGTTTTGCATTCCTCACAATTCTCTGCACTGAAAGGGGGGGGGGAGGGGGAGAAGTAGGGGAAAGGGGCTACTGCTCCTAGGCAGAAATAGCACCCCCCATCTGATAGTAACTCGTTCTGGTATTGAGAAATAATGCTGTCCTGGGCTGTACAATTCAAACCACAACACCACACTCTTTGCTGGGGAGTGATCAAAACCTATGATTTGCCCAGGACGGAACTGAATGCTTGCACTGAATGTTTTACTAGTAGCCGTGTGGCACGCCGAGGGGGGGTCTTGTGTTTCTCAGAGTTACTGTTGATGCTCTTTAACTGCCAAGAAAAAGGCCAGAACTATAACCAGGATACGGTAACCCTGGCAACCATGCAGTTCAACGTTCGGCTTTCCGACACAGAAAAAAGGTGATTTGTTTTCTGCTCGGTTTTTAAACTACGCCTACAGTTCAAAAGGTCGGATATTCCAGCAAGCGGAAGGTCTCCAACCCCCACTGATCCCAAAGGGAGTTGGGGGAACTATAGTCCACCAGTTTTCAGTGGAATGCACTGAACTCTATCTGAAGTGCAAATTCAATTCATAGGGGTGCCTAGTGTATGGTGGTTATTGGGGCAACTGCATCCTACTGCCTCTTCCGGTGGGAGAGATCAGCAGCAGGACACATGACCTTTCTAAAAGAAAAATGTTTCCAGGCTTCTTATTTTTAATGTGCTGGTAATGCAGGGGTAAGGTTTCCAAAGCAGTGCATGGGGGAAATTGGCCACATGGCTTCCATTAGCATGAGTGGTACTCAAGCAGCCAAATCTCAGCTCACGGCTTACAAACGGCCCAACGTTCAGCCAATACTGGATGTCAGATGCCGTTCCAGCAGGATGCCCAAGGAAAATAAAACCCTCCAAACACCAGAACAAAACATCTCTCCCGACAAAACCAAACATTTCCCCAAAACAAACGGGAAACAAAATCTTGTAAATGGCTTAGGTTTGCGCTGAGCAGCAGTGGGTCTGAATCTGCTCCCACTCACTCTAGACCAGGAAGAATGAACTCAGCAGCTGCATTTACCAGTTCTGGTGCAACTTTCTAAGTTCTTGATGGATTTTGCTATTGGTTCCACAGCTGTGAAATTACAGAGAGCCAGAATGGCAGGTAGTTTTAAGAGCTGCTGTACAATCCTAGGGGCCACTGAAAACAGCAAAAGCTGGATCAGACCTATGATGAACAAAAACAAAGACACCCTTTGCAGGAGGGCGAACAAGGCAGTCAAACATAGGAGCTGAAGACCAATTCAGGAATCAGCCAGGCAGCCCAATACTATGTCACGGTCCTAAGCATTAGATGCCAGAGAATTCCAGGAACTAAAAGCAAACAGAAAAGCAAACCTTATAGCAGAATGTAGGTGCACGGTGCCTTTTTGATTCTTTTTGATTGAAACCTGGATCAGGTCTGCAGATCAGGTCAGTGCCATGTCATGTAACTAGTGAATTTCACGGTGACTACTTTTTAAAAAGATCATTTTTGCACAGGACAGTCATCTCTGCTTAATATCAGATCTTGTATGAAACTCTTTCCACCCCACCACTGTGCTGCATTGCAGGAACATAGCTTCCACCTGGTCTCAATTTTTTAGCACTCAGAGTCACAGAGCAATGTGTTACAGAAAGGTATAGATCTAAAGCAATGCAATAAAAGTTAGTTTCTCTTGTTAAAGTGCCTTATTTCCTTTGAGCTTTTAAAATGTTTTCCTTACATTTTAAAATGAAGAGAAAAAAAAAGAATACTGGTTTTATATGAAACATAGTAGAAAATTAATCAATACTTACACAGATCTTGGACAAGGCCATGGCAGAACTTATTTAAAAACCCAGCATGACAACCCAAAAGCAGAGCGTCAAAAGGAAGGAAAAAACCTGTTCATATGCTTTCAACACCATCCCCTTGAGATCCCCAGAGTAAACCGCTTTATCTCTGAATAGGCATTTTACTGAGACGCTAGTAATCGGAGTTGATTACAGACATATTTTAAAACTAGTGGCGTGCGTGTGGGCGGGCGAGTTGCCTTATGACCTCTCCAGGAATAGAGTATGCACTTAGACAAGTTCGACTTTCGCGTTTGGATAAACAGCGACAACATCATATCCTTCGGGGGGCTTAACCCTTTCCTTCGCGTGTGTTTCGCAGTACAGCTGCTCCTCGATGAAGAAATATCCCCTCTGCTTCAGGTTTAGGCCACAGTCATTGCACATGAAACATTCTGGGTGGTAGAGCTTGTCCCGAGCTTTGACAATGGTCCCTCTGTCAAGTGTAGGAGAGAAGACGGATTACAGACCAAGCTGATGTCAAAAGCCACAGCGAGTGCACTCTGGAGCAGTTTGTTCCACTGCCCAGCATAGCAAAGAAACACGAAAGTAAATGGCATTTAGTGACATTTTGAAGATATTGTTTGACCCCTGCAAACTCTTCTGCCTCAGTCCCTGATACCCACCTTGTTCCCCCTGCTGGCCGTCTAAAATCCCACTGTGAAAATCCTCTCCCTCAGCCACTGCTCTGATCATCTTGACCTCTCCTTCAAGGGCCCAGTCCTGCTTCCACTGATGCCAGTACCAAAATCCTTGTTAACATCAGTGCCTGAAGCCCTGGACTGGCTCCCTACTGCCTTCTGCATCGAGTTCTCCTCAGCTTCAAGGTGCTGCTCAACTCTCCTCTCCATCATGGTTCCCAGAGCTTCTTTTACCCCACCCACACCTCTCACCTGATCCTCCTCTTTGCTTCCTTCTCCCATGCCCGTCTCCACAACACCTCCCACATGGTCACCGTTGCCTGGGACACCCTTCCCATCCCAGTGTGGCACTTCTGCATCCGCTCCTTCTTTACAGCCTTCCTTGAAAACCCATTTCTTTCTCAAAGCCTATCAGCATTAGGCTGTCCCTCCACCCCCGCCCCTCAAGAGCCCAGATGGATGAGGGAATATCTTTTACTGGACCAACTTATGTTAGTAAACTTCTGTAATAAAAGATATTGCCTCCCCCACGTTGCTGACTTTTGTCTGTCTGTTGAGGGACCATGTCTCCTCCACGTTCTGTACAGTGCAGATCACACAGATGCTGATCAACAACCATTCAGTTGATTTCAAGGTTGTTGGGAGCGGGGGGGTGCGGGGCGGTGCCCTGCACCTCCTAGGAGACACTTGGCACCTTCCAGAATTGGACTTGAAGGGGATGTACATGGTAAGCCCTTTCCTACTCTTGTGGGTTGTTGCCTGACAGCCTGAATTCCTTACCCCACGCCTTGGCACGACGCTGGATCTGGAGCAATGGTTCTAAACCTATTTACCATTGTGAGCTGCAAGCCCACAGGCTGCAGGTTGAGAACCACTGGTCTGGAGTATCCACATTCAGCCAGGATGATGGCAAGGAGACCTGTCTGTGAGAGCAGGGAGCCATCCCCATAGCCTACAGCATCAGCCCTTTCACATGCTAATGTAATAAAATAACTGCCTACGCAAGCCATTTCTGGGAGATCTCCCACCATTGCACCTCCCCTGTGATAAGAATGATGAAAACGAACACGGACAGTGCACAGGAACTTTTACCATGTTGTCAGCAAGCCCCGCTCGAACTTACTCGAACTGGTGTGCTGGTAAAAATGCCTGTATTCTGCATACCACATTGCAACAGTGGGAGCTTTCTCAAAAAAACCTCCCCAAAAACAACCCACCGCCGCAAGGCTAGTCAAGTAGACAAAGCCCTGCAGACTCTGGAGTCATCCACCAGGACTGAACCCAGCAACTTCAGCATGAAAAACACTGTCCTCTTCCACTTGAGCCAAATGAGATCTCGGTTCGTTGTGGGATAATAAAAGGGTGGTAATAATTTCTGGGACCACTCACATGCATTAGGCCAGTATATTACAATAAGCATGGTAAAATCATGCGCATCAGTAGAAATCCCGGTTACATCACGGCACTGGTCATATTTCTTTGCATCTTGAAAAGGCAACCCAGACTGTACTGGGGAATGTCACCTCATTCCGATTTTTTTATCTTGTGTACAGGTCTGGCTAGCAAAAAAATAGGAAGACTTGGAGGACTCTGCTGTAAATATTAATAGAGCCACTTCTAATAGATGAATACCACAATAGAGGTCTTGTGACTACGTTAATCGGCCTGCTCCATTGCATGTTGTTATTGACCTCGAATGCTATGGAGAGATCATGTACTTACACGATCCCATTTCCACATCTGGTGCACTCAGGAAGCATCTGCAATCCAGACATGGCACCACCGAGTTTTGATACTGGAGATTTGATGTTTCTTGGGCCAGTCAGCCGGTCGAGTTTTTCACCTGCCAAGAGTTTTGAAAAGACACAGATTAAAAGCTGACCTCTATTTTAGAGGAGAGATGTGATACCTGGGAAAACATGATATACATATTGCAACAGAAAACTCTTCTTGCAATTTGCGTAACAAAGAAAATGGTGGGACCAATCAGACTTTAGCAAATTCAGCATTTAAGTTCATAGAACACTGATAGGCCTCACATAAATCCATGGTACATCATAATGAAGCCAGCAGGGTCAGTAACTAACTGCTCAGAATGGTAGCAATGAAATGGCTGAAATATAACCATTGATTACCACATCACCATTTAATCGTACATCCTCAACAATCTAAACAGACCCCCATCAATCTAAACAGACCAGGGCTGAATTTGTTTGAGAGATTTTTTTGGGAGCTAAGAGGCAGAGATGGGGAGAGAAAAGCACACTGATGAAATCATAGAGGAGCAGAACAGAGGGAGTGGGTTCTATCTGAGTAAGATTAGATGTACTGTTTTTTTATATCTATGACCAGTCAAAGAGAAAAAGATTAAAACCTTTTGGAGCACAGGGAAAACCAAAAGAAGAAATAAACCAAACAATAACACAGTTAAGTGTATTTTTCTTCTTAGGAGATGTATTTGTTTTATTACATCTGTCGTGAGTAAGGAAGACTTTTGTGAGCCGAAAACAAAAGTAAATCAGCATGTTAGAAGCTGACTTTTTTCTTGGCATTAAGTTTTGTTTTACATCGGAGATCAGCCAAACTAAAAGGAAGCAATGAAAGCTTTATGCATAGTAACTGGTGCACTCTCTCATACGTGTGTGTGTGTGTGCATATATATATATAGCAAGAGAGTGTATACAAATAGTGAGTGTTTATATATATATATACACACACACACACACACAAACACTCACATGGATACATGTACATTGCCAAAAACTGAAAAACTTAACAACATACATGACTAACTGTGAGATTTTCCAGAATCCCCTGTCACCCACCAGATCACAGTTGCAATTTTGAATATACTCATCCAAGCCCCCATTCAGCAAAGAACTTTAAGCATGATTAATTTTAGGCACATGCTTAAATTTCATTGACCTCCATGGGACTTTAGCATGTGCTTACGTGCTGTGCTGAATAGGAGTAAGTACTCACCACACGGCTACTTTGGAGCTTTAATAGCTTTAATTCTGTCCTAAAGTGCTTAATACAGCTTTAAAAAATTCTGTGTATATAAAAGTTCATTCTTAGCATTTTTGATCAATCAGGGTATCATTCCTCCAGGCTGTTTACTGAACGTGTCCCTATTGTTATAAACAGATTCACACAGTATTTCTGACTTGCATTACTCAGTGGTGCTTCCCTTTCTTTTTGCTGAGAATTCATTTTCCCAAATGATTTGGGGATGAGAGAAGCACCTCCTCTTCCCTTTTAGAATAAGGACGTAACAGGTAGGACAACTTGCTTTGCTTTCAACCCAGAAAGACAGATCAGTGCATTTCAGCTCTAGCAGTTACCAGCATGACTGTACTTTCATCCTTGTAGAAACTGTTTGCCTTTAATGTAGAGAAGGCTATTCAATTATAGAATTAAGAAGTGAGCAAAGGACCCAAAAAACTCTCTCCCTCCCAAAGTCAGGGTTTTTTTGGGGGAGGGCCTTTTAATCATTTCTCTGTCTTTGCACAGTGACAGTCTTAGCCATTGACACTGAGCCAAAGCATGATAGTGCTCATGATTTTACCATCAAACAACTAAGATCATGAAAACCAAACTCCCTCCCAGCCCCCCATGAGTAAAACACAATGTTAATGATTTCAGAAGACTTGGAATAAGACAGCCCCTTGCTCTATGCGCAACTGACTGCCCAAGCAACCCACTGAGACTGTTAAGCCAAAGAGGCCTCCAGTGTGTTTGGTTGGACTCAAGCAAAACTCGTTTGCTGAGATTTTCTGTGGAGCATGGACTGACACAATCAAGGTCAGACCTCACAGCACTGAGAGATGCTGTATTTGAGCTATTCATATATTCATTTGCCAGTTTTTAAAATATCACCCTACACTTGAAGCTGCTCTTATTCCTAAACTAGGGAACTGGGATGATTTCGACAGAGGTGGGGATAGAGAAAGAGATTTTAAAACAAGGTAGGATCTTCAAAACTCTCACCAGAATGCTAGGTCCTTTCCCTCTGTTTCTGCAGACACAGAGCCCCACAATAATTTATGTTCCTCAGCTAGGCAGCTACTAACTTTAACTAAACATTCTTGTCTACGCTTTGTGGTTAGAGGGCTCATCTTTCATGGTTGAGGGGCACCCATTGAGGCAACTGTTATGTTTCTTTACAAATCCTGTCAGATTCCCAGCAGGAAACACTTCTTATTAGAGGCACAGTGTGAGGCCAATCATCATAAAGAAAAAACACTGCTTCTGGCAGGAAAATTTTCCATATCCCCAGTCCTTCATGTGAAATACCAGGTTCCCTAAGACTAAGAAGATCCTGCCTTTAAAGGGACACTGTAGACTAGTCTTGGACCTGAAATGTACATTTCTTCTTTTTTGTATTTATTTTTTAAAAGGGGGAAAAGGAAGATCTGAAGAACCCGCTTACAAATTAAAAAGAAAACGGCATGATTTCAAAAACAACAATGAACCTAAATATCTTAAACGGAATCTCTATTACTGAGACTCCCCAATACAATAACATTTCCCTAGTGCACCAGAACCCAGAAGTGAAATAATTTACCCCAAAGTGAAAGGGATTAGTCTAGTTCCGTCATCCAAGCTGAATGAAATGCAAAAGAAGCTTAAATTAAGAAAAATACATTCAGATTTTATAATGTTTACTTTTTAATTACCTATGAGTTTTATGCTGACAAAATCTCTGCAGAAGAGAGTATTTCATTTTTAATCCTTTACAAAATGAACACCAATAACTTAACAATCAATGCTCCTGGCCTGGTTCTGTGGCTGCAAAACTTGTCAGGGATTCACCAGCCTCATGTAAAAATCACTAGGAGAACAGAACCAGGTGTAAAGTAAGAGAGAAAAAAGGATGGTGCTGGCCTAGAATGAAGATCTGAATTGTCCAGCTTGCTGACCATTTGGTTGATATCTGTCATCAGTTTTGGAATTCCAGACTCTGACAACATTGTGCTGCCATGTTACCAGAGGTTG
This sequence comes from Caretta caretta, assembly GCF_965140235.1. NCBI lineage: Eukaryota > Metazoa > Chordata > Testudines > Cheloniidae > Caretta > Caretta caretta. The sequence goes on along the minus strand of NC_134213.1, from coordinate 15,174,569 downwards.
GCATTGTAATAAACTCCATGTGGGAGGGCAGGGGGCAGTTCTTCAAAAAATCTTTTTAAATAGTGTTGCACTTTTAAGATACCCTATTAAAATCTTGTAAAAGAAAGGCTCCACTGTGCTAGTTAGGTCTCGTCATGAGAGGATGGAAGAAGGGGAGGAGACAATAGTCATTTACAAGCTTCAACTCCAGCACTTTCTACTCGCTTCCTCCCAATAATGAGGTTCTTGGGTACGTACAGTTGTGCACTGTCAAAAGACACAAAGGCACAATTGGATCCTGCTGTTACTGCCAGCTAATCATGCATTTGCCCTGCAAGCCTAGAATGGAATAGAACTTCTATGCCTAGGAGTACCATGGCTAATCTCATATTTCACGCTTTTCCAAAAGTAAGTTTTTGGCCCTTCTCCTTGCCTACAAAATGTAAACGGCTGCTAGGGTTGAAAGCTGATTTTCCCAAAGATCATAGCTTATTCTCAGGCCTCCTGCACTCACCCAGGCCTGGTCTTTGGGATCTGTAACGCTCATAGCCACATATTCTTCCAGGTCTTGGAGGACCCCAGGCCGCACTGTGGGTGTGGGGGAGCAGTGCCACCTAGAGTGCACGGATGATGTTTTTAGGGCTCCCACAAACTCCCTCAGAGTCACTTGCCTACAGCAGGGGACTGGCAGTAACCTGATGATGGTAAAGCAAGGCAGTGATATTCGACGGAACCCGGAATTGTCTGCCTGCCCTTCATCGCCTCCCCAGGCCAGACCTGGTCTCAGTGATACGGACAAAGTGGGCAGTGCTTTGGAATGGCAGGGTGCAGAAAACCGTTCTGTTCCAGCCAGCCATGTCCACAATGTGGCGGGTGGAGAGTCTGCCAGCCCAAACACCAAATAACATTGGGCCACTCTGTAGCACCTCTTTTCTTCGGCTCTCAAATGCCTTTGCAAACATTTGGGCCCAATCCTGCTCACCGGTGGAAGTTGCGTCACTGCATCCGATGAAGTGAGCTGTAGCTCACGAAAGCTCATGCTCAAATAAATTGGTTAGTCTCTAAGGTGCCACAAGTACTCCTTTTCTTTTTGCGAATACAGACTAACACGGCTGTTACTCTGAAACCTGCTTTCAGTAGGTACAAGATATTGCTTGTCATGAATTAAGTCTTGCAAATAGCCTAGTGAGGTAGGAAAATATTCTCAGTAATTTTACGTACAGAGAAACTGAGGCACAAGAAAGCTGTGTTACCAAACTCTGGCAATTTTATCCCAAGCCTTGCAATAGTTGTTGTTTTTCCTTAAAGTCCCAGCTCCTTGAGTCATGTGGGAATATCAGTCTTCTTGCAGAGAAAAGCTTGAAAATTTAAATCCTAAAGGCCCAAAACTCACAAAGTGAACAAAACATTTATTGTTTAAAATCTCGTGGCTTTTTAAGACAATCTCATAATTTTTGCAGTCTGGCTCACGATTTTTGTAGGGTTGGAGACGAGTGGACAACATTCAGCTAAACTATGGGCTTTGTTATGTTCTATAGGAAGCTGACTGTGGGACTGCAATTAGAACGGAGACCTCTGACTCCCAGTATTATGTCTGTTCATGTAAATGCCACTTATTTAAATTGAAACGGTGGGCGAGGTCATATCTTTTATTGGACCAACTTCCATGGGTGAGAGAAACAAGCTTTTGAGCTTACACAGAGCTGTCCTTCAGATCTTCAGCACCCGAAGAAGAGTTCTGCGTAAGCTCAAAAGCTTGTCCGTCTCACCAGCAGAAGTTGGTCCACTAAAAGATATTACCTCACCGACCCTGTTTCTCTAATATCCTGGGACCAACATGGCTACAACAACATTGAATACATTTATTTAAATAGGCAACTGATATTCTATTAATTATGCCCCCAACTGTTTCTAAAATATTACATCTGTATGAATGTTTCTAGGAAAACAGCTGCCGTGTGCATCCAATCTGCAAACCTGGACACCTTCCACAGGATGCCCAAAGTCTGAGTTTGGATGCAGTAAGCACACAGATGCTAATCTGGGCTGTGCGTTCAGGTACCCAGGTTTCAAACCTGCCCTCTGGGAGTTCACCGCCTTTGGAACATTTATTGCTGGAGACGTGTTCGTGTGTTCAGTCATTCCAAGTCTCAGCACAAAGGAGGTGAGCTTGAAAACAACAAGAACCAGAACAGTCAGTTTCCGGGTTTCCTTTCAAAGTGCTTTCCAGGCCTGTGGAATGATTCAGTAGAGAATTACATAGAGGCTGTCAGCCAGGTCTTTTTCTCAAGGGATGATGTGGCTCAGCCCAGAGTGTGGAGTCTAATCCTTCCACAGGCAAGCAGCCAATGTATGCACACCTGTGCAATAACACGGAAAATCTGAGCAGAGGTTTGCCAGTGACCAGGTAATACCTTTGCACACTGTCACAATCTCATTTCCCAGCATCCACATAAGCAATGAAAGAAGATGAAGGTTGCTGGCTGGGTTAGTTGCTGAAGTGGTTGTGGCCGGTGGGACCGGAGTGCCAGGAGCATGTGTGAACAAGCTCTCTACAATGGAAGTGCAGAGGAGGTTGCTAATCCTGTTTGAGAACTTGTGGAAGTGGGAGAGCCAAAATCCAGCCTCTGAAGTATCCCAAAGACTGAACTAAAGACATTCCTGCCCAGTCACACACCAAATGCTTTACATAGACGTCTACAGCTCTGCCTCAAGCACTAATCTCTTTCAAGTGGTCCAGACACACCAAACTGGGCTGGATGAAAGCAAGGCTGTGGTTTTGTTTTCAAGTTCAATACATTTCTTTCCACATACTTAAGATCAGTGTCACTGCATCACACCAGATTTCAGCTGTCCCAGCCCGTGTGTGTAATGTGAAGGAGACAATGCAGAGACCTTCCTCACTTGTGCCTCTGCCACAGCTTGGGTGGGGGCTGTCTGGTGTTGTTAGCCCCCTGACATAGCTAGGAAGGATGAAGAAAGAGAGGTCCAGTGGTTAAGGCTTTGGCCCATGACTTGGCAGAGGAGGGTTCAAATCCCTGTGTGACCAAGTCACTTAACCTCTCTGAGCCTCAGTTTCCCATCAGTAAAATGGGAATAACAGCATTTCCCTGCATCAAAGAGGTGTTATGAGGACAAATACACTAAAGATACTACAGTAACAGGCAGCAAGCGGTGGAGCCAACTCTTGCGGTAGATGGGCAGAGAGTGTCAGGGTCCTCGCCTCATATCCTGTTCCCACTCATCAGAGTAACTGGGTACAGCTGCAGGGGGATGTGTGACTACACTCTGCTATGGTTCAAAGGGTGGCATTGCTTCTTCTTCATTGTATGCTCCCCAGCGTAATTCTGGCAAAGTCAGCAGAAATTCTCCCAGCCATTCCTGTTGCACTGTACCACGACCTGCTCAGTGCTGTAAAGCCAAGCTCTGGCCTACTCTGATGAGTGAGCACCATACAGTTACCTCTGTGGGGAGCAGTCACCTTAGTATCGAAGCACTGATGTTCCAAGCTTGGAAGGGCTTTTAATGTGTACCTTTGGATCATAAAAACAAATAATTCTTCCTGTTACACCAGCACAACCTCAGTGAAGTCAACAGGATTGCTCCAGCATAGCTGTGAAGAGCATGTGACCCACTGACTCTTTCATGAGAAAAAGAGAAGGTGTTGAAACATGTAGGCTTTCCCCCTTGTAGGGCGTATTATATTCATAGGTAACAAACCGACGTAGAGGACCCTAAGAATTAGGAGGCTTGGGGGACTCTTTGGAAAATTCTGTATGTACAAACAATCTAAGATGCTGTCTTCCTTACCATTCTCTCCGGCTTCTAACATGCCCTGCAAATACCGGAACGATCCAGACTGCTTAGGCTCTGAAGCTGGCTTTTCATAATCCTGGAGCATCTTGTACACATCTGACTCCATGTCAATCCCATTTCTGCTTCTCGGGAGAGGTTTTAAAGGGTCAGCACTATTTAAAAGCAAAGCAATGTCAGATGGTAAGCAGCCATTGCATTCAGGAAAGGAACAAGATTCACAGCTAATTAGGGAAGGGTGAACTCCATGGGGTTGGAAGTTTTATGAGCAGCCCCAAATGTTCTGTGCTTCACCAAACAAGTCTGCATTTCATTAAACTTTTTCACCCATAAATTATATCCACGTTTATTTTCACAGAGATTTAATTAAATACTCCATTCTCATGTTTTCTACCTACAGCAAAGCTTGCTCTAGGGAAACAAACATGCAAATCATGAAAGATAAACTAGTATGTTGCTTGCTCTTCTATTGTGCAATATAACTAAGACTTGACCAGTTACCAAGAGTCTTAGGCAAAGGGCAGCTGCTAAAAAGCTTCGTAAATTACTGTGCCACACATGAAATGTACTGAAAAAATTCATTAAACTAATGACTCAGTGCTATGGAAGCCACCCATCCATAGTTAAATGACCTGACATCTGAGGTATTTTTTGTTGTTGCCAACCACAGCCCCTGTGGATATGACGACAGGTTTCAGAGCGGTAGCTGTGTTAGTCTGTATCAGCAAAAAGAACGAGGAGGACTTGTGGCACCTTAGAGACTAACAAATTTATTTGCGCATAAGCTTTTATGGGCTAAAACCCACTTCATCGATGCATACAGTAGGAAGATAATACAAACACACACAGAGAACATGAAAAAAGGGGAGTTGCCATACCAACTCTAACGAGAGTAATCAATTAAGCTGGGCTATTATCAGCAGGAGAAAAAAACTTTTGTAGTAATAATCAGGATGGTCCATTTCAAACAGTTGACAAGAAGGTGTGAGTAACAGCAGGGGGAAAATTAGCATGGGGAAATAGTTTTTAGTTTGTGTAATAACTCATCCACTCCCAGTCTTTATTCAAGCCTAATTTAATGGTGTCCAGTTTGCAAATTAATTCCAGTTCTGCGGTTTCTCATTGGAGTCTGTTTTTGAAGTTTTTTTGTTGAATAATTGAGACTTTTAGGTCTATTTCCCCATGCTAATTTTCCCCCTGCTGTTACTCACACCTTCTTGTCAACTGTTTGAAATGGACCATCCTGATTATCACTACAAAGGTTTTTTTTCCTCCTGCTGATAATAGCTCACCTTAATTGATTACTCTGGTTAGAGTTGGTATGGCAACTCCCCTTTTTTCATGTTCTCTGTGTATATATCTCTTCCTACTGTATTTTCCACTGCATGCATCTGATGAAGTGGGCTTCAGCCCACGAAAGCTTATGCTCAAATAAATTTGTTAGTCTCTAACGTGCCACAAGTACTCCTCGTTCTTTTTGTGGATATGATGTTATCTCCAGTGAACGCACCTTTCTAATCCAGTTTCCTTCTGGATAATTCTGCATTGAAAAGGCCAGTGGTATTTGTCCGAGAAAGTCCAAGTGTTAAAAAAACAATAAAAATACCGGGCCCCGAAAAATGACCACTAAACAAATTAAAAAAACACCCTCCAGACGTCCTATTTTATCACATTCTCTCCCATGTTCTTTGATCCCACATTGTCTGTTTAGATTGTAAATTCTTTGGGGCAGGGGATTGTCTATGTTCAAAGCACCAAGCACAATATTGTGTGCAACTGAAACAAACAATATATAGTAACGAAGGCCCTGATTCAACAATCCATCCTAATACAGCAAAGCTCTAAAAGGACATGCTTATGTTCCATTGACTTCAAAGAGACTTTAGCAAATGCTTACGCACATTGTTGAACAGAGAAGGTCTTAAGCGTATGTTTAAATGCTTTTGTTGAACTGGGGCCTGATAGCATAATATAGCACCTGGGGGCAGGGACTTTGTCTTACTTGTCTGTAAAGTGCCATGCACGTCAATGTCTTTATAAAAACAATAAAAATAGCCAGAGCTCTTAATCCCCATCAGACAGCATAACACATCTTACTCATCATGAGTCACTGTCTCCACCAGCATTGCATTCATGCTAGTACATAAATCAAACAAAATTCACTTTCAACAATGCAAAAGGTTGCATTTTCTGGAAGTAATCTGAATCTCAGACTCCTGCTGTGCCCAGCTTCTGTTTGGAATGTGCAGTTGTTGGTGGGAAACTTAGGAACTCAAAGCTAAACCTGCAAGATCGGACAAGCAGGACTTGATTTTTCTAACATTCTAATGGGCAGTTAGTGATCTCTTCATCAAGTCAGCAGTGGCAGGACTGGATTGGTCACCACGGATGGAGATGCCATTATATACAGTAGAGGAACAAGATCCACAACTAATTAGGGAAGGGCGTACCACATACTCCATGGGGTTTAAGGTTCTGCAAACTTCCCTGGGTGTTCTGTGTGTCACCAAACAAGTCTGCATTTGATTAAACATTTTCATCCATGCATTACATTCTACTTTATTTTCACAAAGATCCAATTAAACTCCCTTTCCTCCCGCAATGTTTTTCTGCCTATAGGGAAGCCTGTTCTAGGGAAACAATTATGCAAGCCATGAAGCAATCTATGCATAATTCTCTGAAGATTGTGATGCCCATGAAATCTTGAGTCAGCGAGCTGAGCTGTTGCTGCTGAGAATCGTTGAGTGGACATGGGACTGCAAGTTGTTGCAGCATCTACCACCGGTGACTTGAACCTGACTCTGCAGATTCTGTGCCAGTTGCTCCGGTGTCCTTTCTGCATGTCTGAAGTTCCCTAACTACCTTGTTACAGTGCTGTCATCCGTCAAGTCACGTGTTTTCAACTAGGGAGTAAACTTGTGTTTTATCAAATCCAGGCAAATCACATACTTGGAAAAGACTGAGTTCATGACCCAATTTTGAACCTATGAATGCGTTCAAAATCAAGCACAAATGCACTCACTCATCACTTAGGCTAATCCCCCTGTTTTTAACCAAGGTATACAAAGCCAAATTCTGCTCTCAGTGATTCCTGTGCCATCTCAACAACTTCAGCATCATTAACATCAATGTGGCTGTAAGAATGTAACAGAGGGCAGAATTTGGCTCATCACCCCGAGGTGTGAATTAGTACAGACACACAGTACTCCACAATCTGAAAAAGCTTCTTCAACCACTGGGAATTAATATGGGCATTTTTCCTAGTTCAGAACTGTGACATAAATTACCAACAGCCTCAAACAAAGATACTCCAGTACGCAAGCTGGGCTGCATCAAAGTTTCAGCTATTCAGCGGAGCTGTGTGTGGCTAGAAAAGTGTTTTCTTTTCTATAAGCACTAATATACCTCAGCCTGCCAAACAGCTGCATTCACCTAGATTTATAGATGTACCAATTTATTGGACTTAGTTTTGTATGAAAACCATAATCCCAAAATCTGCTCCAAAGCTTCACTTGGAAGACTAGTCACTATATAATAGAAATCATAGCTTCTACGGGGCAAAAACCTTTGATAAGCGTCTGGTGGACAAACGCTTCCTTAAAACAAGATACTGAAGTTTATGACAAACTCAGGACCATTAGCATCATCCCACATTGGGATCTCATCTGGTGATTGCTACCCTATCCAGTTCCATTAGCAGTAAAAGGATCTGAATCAAGTAGGGTCCAAATTCAGTAGTGATATAAATGATGGGGTAAGTTATACAATGGGTGTCAGTCACAAAAGGCTATGCCTGGCTGTAATTGATGAACTAGAGTAAAATGTACTAGTTTGGCATTAAATGGACAGGCAAAACAAAAGTACAACTTCAGCCAACCTGATATCCACACCAGCTTGGCATCCTACAGGTAAACTGGGAATGGTGTGGGGATAGGCAGAGTGGGGGAGATCTTGCTTTTATTTCACAGCTTCCTGTTAATTGTTTGCCCTCCTACATACATCCCTTCTGTCCCCCCACTCAGTTACATGTTATTTGCTCATCTACTAAATGTTTAATTGGTGCAATTTATGCCATTTGGCCACTGACATTACAGCACGTGTAGATTACAATTTGTGTAATTGGCACCACTGAATTTGGCCCACAGACTCTCACAGGTGTTACCCTCATTTGCTCTAGGAAGCCTTTTGCTGAAACTGGCCCTGGTCCTTTCTGGTGAGCACAGAATAACATGCCGACCTCCACCTCTGGAGAGACTGCAGAAGTTAACAGAGGTGGTTACAAAAATCCATCTGAAATCCACACTTGAAGGGCAACTGTCAACTTGTTTTTTTTTTTTTTAATTGAATACGTAAAAAAAAAAACCCCAGCAGTTGCTGACAGAACCTCATTAAATAGCATGTTCTGATTTTATTTTTACAGATGCCTTTGAAAATATTTACCCTGGTTCATGTACAGAAGGGTTTTTTCGTCCACAGAAAAACAGAGTAACTGGCTATATGGAAGAAACAATGAGAGTGACTCTGCACAGTGTGTCCTCAAATGTACAAAATAAACTTAAAAATAGAGAAAATCATTTTTATTGCCAATATCTGTCAGTTATGGTTACTTTAGGTGTTACTTGGAAGCATAATAGGTACACCATTTTCAGACAAAAATATGTTTTTTCCAAGTAGGAAACTTCCTTTCAAGGAAATGGCTAGTCAGAATGTTCAAACGTACAGACTATTGACCAGTTTTACTGAATACAGAGAAAGATGCAAGTACCAAGTCATCGTTGCTTATAGACCATCACTGGACTGGTTGTGTTGTAGCTCAGTTATGTGATGGAGCCAATCGTTCGTACTTCCAAAATACTAATATGTTATGTCAACATAAGCTAAACTGCATGAAGAGAACTTTTGCTGTAGCAAAGCCGTTTAGTTGTGTTTAGCAGAATGGGGTTCTGGTCCTTGATTGGGCTCCTAGGCGCTATGATAATACAAACAATAATAAATATCTAGCTACCTTGGTATAACATGCTTATGTATTGTACTGAGTGCCATAAGGGGCACACAAACATCAGCCGCACACGGCATAGACCTACATAAAATAAACAAACACTGACTTCTGCTCCCATATGGCATTTTGATTAGAAACTTGAACCTTCAGCTCCAAGAACCCGGGTTCCCCATGAATGTGGGATGGCTGCCATCTTTGCTGGAATATTCAAAATTAGACCAGGAACCTTCAGAGCTAAGAGCTCTGCAGCTTGCGCTCAAAAGCCAGCGCACCCTACCTGTGCTGTACCAGATGTCTATCCTTGAGGGACAAGGCACGGAGGGGGAGGGACCTGTTATGTAACCCTCTTCCCCCCACCCAAAGCATAACACTTTATATAAACTGCTATTTAAAAATGTCAAATTCCACCATTAACTGTTAGCAACATAATCACACGATCAGAGCTTTTCTCACACCTGTGTGGCGAAGCAATATGGAGCCCACTCATCTGTGCTGGCAAACTGGATTCTACATTGTTATTTGGATAGAGTCGCGTTGGATTATTGTACTGCAAGTTCAAAATCTGTTTGTTGTCACTGGGGCTCCCTCCAGGAGCATAGGGCACTGGTCTTCGGCTCTGAGTGGGCCCATTATCCTAAAAGGGAGAAGAAACAGAAAACGGTAAGGTAAGTGGCTCCCAGTACTAAACAGCCACTCCAGCTATTCTTCACAGCCCATAATAGCATTTCATTTGTTGTGTGTAATAAGCAGAGGAAGAGAAAGAAATCCACCAGGAAAAAGGAAATTCACATTTGACCCATAATTAGATCTTGCTGAACTTGTGCAGCTTTCATTGGTCTGTAATTAAATAAGCTTGACTGTTTCTCAATATTCAGCTATTGCCAATTATTCTGCATTTCTTTATTTCCCTCATATGATCAATATTTATCTGTCCTGTGAAGGAAGAAAAAGGGGAATGATTCACATTTCAATTCTACCATTTCATAGAACAGTTGTGCACTGTTCCAATTTACTCCTGAGTCACACTGGTGCAAGTAAGATCAGAATCAAACCCCTGGGCTATGTATTCAGGTTACACAGGAGCCCAAATAAAGGGCCAGATCCTGACACCCTTTCTCACCTTGAATAACACCTTACTCCACAAATAGTTTAATTTATCTCAGTGGGACTGCTCTTGAAGTCAGGTGTTACTTGAAGTGACTAAGGGGATCAGAATTTATCTCAAGCTAATAACTTGGTATCTATATTTACATTTTTTGCTGGCTTTTTAGTGCCTGAGTGAAAATTAACATTTTGCAGGGCCAACCTGATGGAGGATCTGGTCTCTGTCGTATTTCCACCAAACAGGAACTGAAGCATTGTAAAAAGACTAGTTTTCATGTTATTTCAGCTATACGAAATATTAACAAGACCGTAAAAACCACTGACAAATATTCGATCCTGTGCACACCAGAAGGTACAAAACACATCAAAAGTAACATTTACTGCTAGAGGTGCTCCCTACCAACCAAGCTGTACCCATGTTTTATCTCCTTTTTAATATTCTGCTTGGTGAGCTATCACAAGAAAGAAGAACCACTAGACAGGTTATTTCATATCCAATTATCAAAAGCACCTGAAAACCAAAGGACATACTCTTCCACTTGCCCTGTGCTTGTTAGTTCCATTTGTGCTAGTCAGGTTCATGTCTGTATTGATGGAAGAATAGACATTTACATGAGAGACATTTTAATTGTAATGTATTCTGGGCCGGATCCAGGAGCTATGCTGATCTATACCAGCTGAGGATCTGGCCCTCAGTTTTCAACATTCTCGTATATTTAAGGCTCGTGAAAAGCTAAGGAGAAAAACCACATTGTGACCAAGTAATGGAGTGCACAGTTTGGGGTCTATTACCAGGTTTACTTTTGACTGAAATCATCCAATAAATGCTAATTGGAAACAAAAGTTTATCATCACTGGCATATAGAATGAAATAATTTTATGTCCAAGTACATTAAAAATGAATTGGTAAGAAAAATAAAAACAGACCCAGCCAGAGGCAAGGTTTTTAGCATCCAATCCTGAAATTCTTCCTCAAGAAAAAGAAAAGGAGTACTTGTGGCACCTTAGAGACTAACAAATTTATTAGAGCATAAAACTCTTAACAATATCAGTGGGACTTTTGCCTGAGTAAGAACTGCAAGTCTGGGGATATAGGGCCTGATCCTGCAACCACCTAACCATGTAACTATGTATGTGAACAGTCCCATTGGACTCAGTGTGACCATATGTATGCATGAAGTTACCCATGTGCTTATTAAGTAGTCGCAAAACTAGGACACCCTTTGTAATGCTGTTTCAGAGACATATGGGGGGAATAATTGCTTCCAACATATTAGATCAAATTATCTGTTAAAAAATAATTTCTCGGCTGGGAATAATATTTCAGTTTTTTCACCCGAATGATCCTTTAAAAAACAAAAGGAAACAAAACAAAACCCATTAGGCCACAGTTCCCAATTCCCAGATTTACAATGTTATTTTAAGAGAAATAAAGCAAATACTTTCTACCATGCCCCAGAGGGGAAAATGAAGGCCATAAATGTTTGAGGGAAAGCAATAGTGTAAATTGGCCAGATGGTAAATCGTTTTTAGTAAAAAGCCATCGGTTCTTCAGAAGCCAATCCTGTAAATGTCTATGTCAAATAGGTCTGAAATTGCATTTCACTCCAAGGAAATTGAATGCTACCCTTTCCTGAGTCAGATGAAGAATGAAGAAACCACAGAGCAACAGACATAGGCTAGTCTGGGTCATGGCTGAGGTTTGACACTTCTGTTTTATATGGATGAGCCACTCAGAACTATTGGCCAAACTCTCCCCTGACAGATGCATGTGCGGCTCCCAGAGAAGCCAACACAAATACAACATGTGTGTCCATGGGGAGAATTTGGATTTAAATTATTTGGGCTGCATGTTTCCCTCTATTATGGAGTAGAGTATATCTGCTTTGGAGAAGAATGCATGTTATCTGAGAGCATTATGCCAATGACCCTGTGCATGCTCTCACTCTATCCCCACCCCATTGTAGGTACACAGTGAGTAGTTAGCACTCTCCAGATCGTGATGGGGTGTGCTGGAGGCAGTGAAACCAGGCTAGACTGCAAATTCATCCAACTTTAAGGGTTCTCAAGAGTAAATCTGCCTGAAGGTTAATTCTTGTTCAAGTAACATTATCTTCTCCCAACTGCCTTAACCCTTCTCCCTTGGGTGCAGGCACAAAGGGAGAGGCCCTTCGGTGGCACAAGCAACCACAGAGAGAAGCTGGAGAAGGATCCTCATTACCTTTTGAGCAGGTTTGGGATTCCTCTCCCTCTTGGTTGGACGATGCAAAGGAAAAACTTTACTGGCTTGACCCCAAGGGGTTTCTAGCATTTATTTCCCTCCCCTCATCTTGTCCTTTTTTCCATACAAGGGATGATTGGGGCCTTTACCATTAAGGTAACATGGGATCGTAGTCCATTTCTGGAATAAAATGCACTTTAATGTGGGCCTTGAAAGCAAGATCTCCTGGGGCTCCTTTAATCTGAGGCAGTTTGTAAACTGTCAGGCATTCATTTCTGTTGAACAAAACGATGTGTAAATCAACAGCAAATGTGTCTTAAAAAGCTAAAAAATGTTGCTTCGACACTCTCCAAAGTGCATAGAAATTCAGTGTTGGACACAGATTTATTCAATCTTGTGGGGGCCTTCCCAACTACTCCCGGTTAGGCAGTACAGTCTGGAATGGTATCAATTTGGTGACTAGAACAAATGGTTGTGAGGCCATTTGACAAGCAATGATGTCCCTTGCTGTGGTTTTGTGGTCAGCTGAAGACCTGTACCACAGGTCTTTATTGGCTCCATTCTATTTCCTAACAGTCCTAGCCTGCACCTCCATGGCACTATTTCGGCTCAGGTTAAAATGAAGCAGGTCTGTTCCAGACAGGATTCCAGCACAGACCCCATGCCTGGTACCTCAGAAAGAAACCAAACACCAGCTGGTTTTACTTTAAGAACAATCATACCAATTTTTTGAGCTTCTTGAAACCAAGGACAAACGCATTGCCTAAAGGCCCAATCCCGCCCTGACTGACATCTGTCATGGCAGGTTTGGACAAGTCGCAGAGTGAAGGGGCGATACCATGTCCCTAGTAAGCAAATGGCTAACTGGAGACCTGCGCACTCTTTTTCCTCCAAAGAGCTCAGGGCCAGATTTCCAAGTGTTCAGCACCCACAAATGGGGCCAGACTTCCAGAAGAGTTTGGCACCCTACAGCTCCCATCGTGGCATTTGCAGCCAGATTTGCAGAACAGCAGAGCACCAATCTGCTGAGCTCTTGAATAGCTGGCCACTTATTCCATTGCCAGCATGGGAACTGACCCCTTTGGAAAACCTGTCTTGAGGGGTTCAGGAGAGAGGCTATAAGAGGCAGGGCTCTGTGCCCAGGTGCTGAGGTTTGGTTGGATCCCATGCTGAGAAGGATTTTTGTTTTTCTCCAGATGCCTTTGCTTTGTTTGCATTCCTAGTTATGAAGATTTGCTCCTTTGGAAAAACCCTTGCAGATGGCTGTTATCTCATTTCCTGCTGACTCACCCTGGTAGCTCATGGGGCCCTTCTGCTGTAATGCTCTCTCCAGATTCCTGTCTTCTCAAAGGGGACTGAACTTCTTGATTGCATATTCACTACAGAGCTGAGTCCAACCTCTTTGTTTTCAGCCTGCTATGTCACTTCCCTGCAGTCACAAACAGTGAGCCTTTTGTATCACATGTAGCTCTGGTGATGTGAGGGCTGAGATTCATTTAATTTTAGTCACTCCTAATTAATCTGTAGTCATTATAACCATACACCATATGACTTTTTCATAATCACCTGCTCTCTCTGCTGTTTTCAAGGCTCTGCCATCAATTGACTTTAACTCATAGCACAATGGTTATTTCCCAGATGTTTGGCCAGTTTCCTAGAATTTCACTTGTGGGCAACTGCGAAGTGTTGTGCCAGGGTGGAGTGAAGGAATTACTGGCTACTGGGAGGTGCAGAAGACTAGTATTGTTGGAAGCAGCCACGCTTTATACTCCCTTTCCAGTGACAAGGTACGTGAGTATTATTATTATTTTTTTTTTGACCAACTTCTGATGGTTATGAGAGAGACGCTTTCAAGCCACATCTTGTTTCTCTTATATTCTGGGACGGACACAGCTACAACTACACTGCATACTCCCTTTCTACTCAGGATCACTCTCCTGCCCCAGTACATGCTCCCACTGTGACCTACTTCCCTTTATTGCCAGTTCTCAAACCCTTCCTCAGAGCCTGGGAGCTGACCTGATGGTATCTCCAGACCTTGAAAATCAAAGGACCAATTCCAAGTCCTACTGGAAGATTCCAATTGGCTTAAATGGGATTGGGTCAAAATGCACAAGAGTAGTCGCAGTCTTTGATGGCTTTATTTTCTTGGACCATGCTGCGGATTCAGGCTGTGGCTTGAGAGGAAAAACATGGAGAATATTCAGTCTTCTGGGAGCTCACTTGTCTTGGTTGTACTCCTTCGGTTGCCTGGATTGGTTTCAGACTCCTTTCTTAGTACCTGTCTCAGAGTTTTCAATGAAGGCCATGCAAGATTTTACATAGTACAAAACAGTCATGCCTTAGCCCTTAGAAACCTAGATCCAGATGGATTTTTTTCCTGCTCTCAACGTTTAAGATTATAAAAAAAGTACCCAGTTTGGTGGCTAATTTTCTTTACTCTGCCAGCTGTTTTCAGTTCTATAGAACTTATCCTAGTTAGAGGAGTTTTAAAAAAAAATCTGTATGGAGTTTCACTGCTAAGAACTAGTTATACCAAAGGGAATTATTTTGGTCTTCAAGAGAGAAGCATTAAAATCTATTTTCTCATGCTAGCCTTCCAAGATCAATTATAAACCACAACAAAATCAAATGGAGTTTGTAGCTGGCTTTTGGGACTCAATGGAAACTGGTTTGTGGGGATTCTCTCGCATGATTTGTGTTTGAGTCACAAATTAGTTTAACGTGAGGAGCTGAGGTGAGATCTCAATATCGGTTGGTCTGATTTTGTCATAAACAAGAAGATACTTAGAGAATCCTGGCAAGTTGTTGGTTTGCATCAGTTGAAAACAAGAGGACTGTAATGTTCACGTCATGTCCAAAGTGCAGAAGGCACACTTCTACAGAAGGTTTTTATGGCTGAGGCCAAAGGAAGCAGAGCACAGGGCCAACCACAAGTGAAACTGGAAGTTGCAATTTTGAGGGATTTAAGAAGCCTAAACCTTCCCATATGGATTCTTGCCAAAAGGAGGAGACTGCAAGGGGCTGTTCAAGATGGAAGTCCATTTTAGGCACCACCACAGCTACATCACAGCTATGTGGATCTGCTGCTGCTGAGGTGAGATCGGGAATTGAGACTTTCAGAGCAGGGACAGTGTTATTAGAGGCCCTCGCACAATGGAGACCTGATCCTTTGGGTACCACTGCAGTACAAAATTACAATAATGTGATCTATTGCTGTCTGAATGCATGAACTGGTGCTGTGCTAGCTGTATGGTAGTCTCTCCACTGGCCAGCTCTGGGCCAGGCTTTCTACTTCTCCTATTATATGGATGGAGATCTCTAACTCCCTTCCTGACCCAAGGTGGGGGGAGAATACATAAGAGGAAAGATGACTGAGTAAAGGAGGAGAGCTTGGGGCCATGGTGAGGAAAGGGTATTTGGGGGGGAACACATCTGTTAGGAACTGGGACATGGAGAGCCTTGCCTAGCAGTTGGAGCAGGAGTCAGGCCTACAGGTCAGAGTAGGCATCCAGAGAGGAAAACTGAAGTAAGGGTCAGAACCAGAGTCAGAGGCCAGATGCCAGAGTCAATGATCAAGCCAGAGTCTGATATCAGCTGGTCTTAAGAGCAGGTCTGCTGATGCCCTCTGCTAATCGGGTGGCTTAGTCAATCTGGCCGTGCAACTGGGGTCCAGCTGCACTCTTTGGACTGCTGGGGGGTTAAGGTAGCTAGTAGGAAAGCAGGCTAGCTGCGAGCTCTTACTCTTGACAGCATTCTTCATAACATCAGTGGGTCCTAGATTCTCAAAATTCGCTTGATCAGCTACATTCACGTTTTGTGTTCTATCTATGTGAACACCTGTCACTGTTTTTCTCGGTGTATTTCCTAGGAACATTTAGTTCAACATCATGTTTTCCTCTTAAATATATACATCACCCATTTATTAATAATTTACACACCTCATCACTGCCTATACATTAACAGCTACTGATATATATGGCCTTATGGATGCAGTCCATACATCCTGATGAACTACTTCCAGAAATAGGAAAATGCAACACAATATGGCTCTGAGTATTTCTTTTGGCATGGCATAGAGGAAGTGAAAGGAAATTACATATATACATTTATGGTAATAGTAGCATTGGCAGCAATCCATGATTACCCTCATTAAGTGCATACTCTGATGAGGTACATTAAATTGGCTATTGTACTGGGAGCTACTGGATTTTTCCCCAGTAAATCCTCATTCACTAAAAGCCACATTCTGTCAGTCTTGCATGCACTGAGTAGTGCCTCACTCCACAAAGAATCTTAAGCAATGGCACTAAAGAATATACTTATCACAGTAAGAGAAGGGCGAAACTCACGTGTGCTGTCTATCAATAACCTGTGCCCTTTATTGTTACCAAACATCTCAGAACAGAAAGTACCAAGTGAACTGTTTTCTGAAGAAAACAATCAAGTTCACGAGATTTACATTAGGAATCCTGGAAAAGAAATGGGGCCTCCCACCTCACAATCAGATTTATTTGCTGAGTTCAGGTTTTCTTGAAACATGAACGCTTCTCAAATTTAACTCTTTATATGAAAACCTTTTATATTTTGTAACAGTTTTCAGGACTGAGGTAGAACATGTTTATACCAGTGATCCTTTGTGCCACAAGCTCTTACAGGTGTACACGGCTGGCTTTAAGGTGGCAACAGAAAAGCAGATACTTGTTTATCTCAAGTAGCTAGTTCAAACAAACCAGTGTAACTAAATGCAAGGACAAGGAAAAAGCTGCTGGCTCCGGAATGCTGGTTACAGAGTCCAGCACACATGAAAGGTTTTTGTTTGGGAGGATAATTAGCTATTTATAGTTAAACAAGTTCACTCCTGACCTTTCTTTATAAAGGATGGAACAGAATCTGGTTTTGCAAGGCTTCTTTCATATGCAGCATGTCCCATGGAACCTCAAAAAGCAATAAGATGCAGCAGGAAAATAGCCAAAAAGCCACCAGTACTGGACATCAAAGAGACCAAGTTCTCCGTACAACTATCTTTCTCTTGTCCTACAATGCACTAACGCTCTCTGTACTGATGTTAAAACACAAACTACTTTATTCTGCATCCATTTAAAAACTCTTAATACAAATATGTAAGTTTCTACATTGTTCTAATCACAATGGTATCTGCAATATATACAAGGGAAACAATAGAGACGTTCAAGCTGGTATTTGGAACAAAGAGTACATTGACATGTTATTAAAATTTAATTGAAAGGACACAAACTTTCTTTATCAACATGTTTAGAAAAATAAAGCACAAAGCCTACTGAAAAGCCGTCATGACATCATCATCTTAAATAGTCTGTTCTGACAGATCATCAAAGGGGGAAAAAACCCAGACTTCGGCTTGGCTGTCCAACAGCTAATGCCATTGATACAGAGCATTTCTCGGCCAGCCTGTCTGACAGCCCGAATACTTTAACACATAGTGCCTCTCTAAACAATCCAACAATTTTCTTAAAATGGAAATTTTGCAATTGAAGTAAAGTGATATTCTCAGCATTGGGGATTTCCTCATTTTTGAAAAAGGGAAAATTTCCTGCAGTTGAAAGATGACAAGTTGTTTGCATTTGTAAAACTATCCCCTGCTCTGCGTTTGATCTGAACAAAGAGTCAGCAATGAGCAAAAAGTGAGATCCACCTTCACGGGAGGCTCTTTCTATACTTCTTTCCATTCCTGGAAAGTCACTTTAGAATCCTGTCCAACTCACTAGTGTATCTTTTTTTCCCCACTAGCTCAGTGCAATTCTTTTAGCTACAGTTTCTCACCTATTACTCCATTCATGCCAAGACACAGCCAGTGAAGTTCCAAGGATCAAATGTTTTTGAAAATGCCTGGTCTCCTCCAGTCTCAGAGACACACAGGAGAGGATAAAAAGAAGTAGGATGGAGGTTTCAATAGAAATACAGAATTATACACCACTATGCCAACTTTACTATAACTAATGGTTTGTCTACAAAGCAAGCTAGTGCCTGGCAAGCCAGACTACAGCACACCACACCTTGCTGCACAGTAACTTGCCTTGTGTGGACACTGCTACAGTGATCCTGAAGTGAAGGTTAACGTACTGCTCCTCTGGGAGTTTCACTGCACTGTAGCAGGGTCTACACAGCAAGCTAGTGCTTGGCTAGCCAGTGCACTGTAGATTCACAGCCTGGCCTGCCACGCACTAACCTGCCATGTAGACAAGCCCTTGGGCCACTATATCAGTAAACGATATCAGTAAAAGTGCTACAATCCCCTAGTGTAGACACAGTTACATCAGTAAAACTGTGCTTATACTGGTGTAGCTATTAATGTACAGGAAGGGAAATATGCTATCCTGGTAGAAGCATGAGTTATACAAGTATAACTGTGTTCACAATAATGGTGGGACTGGTAAAACTATGATGGGGCAGTGGGAGAGAGACATTTCTAACCAACATAGTTTCACTGGTACAAAAAAATCCCTCTGAGTGTAGACCAGGCCTAAACTGAGTTTCATCATCACAGAAATTTGATCCCCATACTCATCAATACGGTGCTATGATTTTGCATTTAGGTTTGTTGCCCTCGCACAAATGCTTTTCTCCATTATTAATTCACTAAGGGCCAGACTCTAAACAACCTATTCATCTTGAGTCGTAACTTGATACATGAAGTAGTCCCATTCAAATCAATAGTAGTACTCAATGGGCCAGATCCACAGCTGGTGGAAATTAGTGTAGCTCCATTAACAGCTGAGGATCTGGCCCCACGTGAGTAAAGGTGGCACAATGTGGTTTTAATTATTTTGTGCCCTCGGTGTATATTAAGGAAGGGTTATGTGTCCAATATTTTTAAAAAATATATAGTCCATCTATATTAGACCAGGGTTATGGGTGGCAGTATGAAACCCTATGGTACTGTATGTCAGGGGAGAGGCATCAGGAATGTGCAGTTTAACAATCCTCAACTTTTTAAAATGAGTTTGTAAAACAAGCCTCGGAAGCTGAGCATATCTATCCAGCTAAACATTTCTAATATAAATGTTCTCCTAACAGGGAAAATATGCCATCAGCCAGGAATTTTGGAAAGAATTAGAAAATTACTCTCTCTCTCACTAAGGAAGACAACGTTTATCATATTTTGTAAATGCCTTTTTGTACAGTCAACAAAAAACATAAAACACGGCCTTTTTTCAAAATGTGACATGGAGCGCATGAGATTTAGACTGCCTGCTTAATGGGAATAATGGTGGGACTGAAAATTTCACAAGATCTTCCAGCAAGGATTTGCATCTAAGCCCTTTTCTTGGCAAGTGGAGGCGCTGCGTCCTCACTCCTAAGATGCTGGTGGCATCAAGAGCTCATTTATTCTCTGTTTTAGATATTGTCAATCTTCCAGAGCTAACTGCTCTATGTCCTCCTCACTCAGAGGAAGATATTCTGTGCTAGGCACGTGGTTTCTGAAAGTTTGGGAACTTTAGCTCTCTCATTCTGAATTTTGATACCTAGCTTGGCAAGATACATACACTCTTATTTGGTTTCAGAGTAACTGCCGTGTTAGTCTGTATTCGCAAAAAGAAAAGGAGGACTTGTGGCACCTTAGAGACTAACCAATTTATTTGAGCATAAGCTTTCGTGAGCTACAGCTCACGAAAGCTTATGCTCAAATAAATTGGTTAGTCTCTAAGGTGCCACAAGTCCTCCTACTCTTATTCGGCTTACTGCCTTCTGCATGCTTCCCAGCTTTGCTGCCTCAAATTCTGTTGATCTCAGATTTATTAGGATTTTATTATTTTATTCTCTTTGTAAGGGATTCTGCAAAATGCTATTATTTGTCTTTCTGTCTTTGTTCAGCTAGAGAGCTTCAACACTGGGCAGGATTCCCTATTATAAGGCAGAATTTTTAGATACAGTTGTATACTTAACTCTTAAACTTAAAGGTCTGTTCCAACTCCAAAGTTCATTTACTTCACTGGGTTTTGGCTCAGGCTCATAAAGGTTGGAAGTACGAACATTAGAAAACTACTAATGCCTTGTTATTCAAAACACTCACACCCTGTGAGATAGGTAAGTGTTATTAACCCCATTTTACACGTGAGTTAACTGAAGCAGAGAGGTTAAGGCCAAAGATTTCCAACTCGTGTGCCTAAAGGTTGTACCTAAATAAGTGGTGATTTTGAAAAATTCTGAGCAGCTGCAACTTTCAAGAACCAACCAAAGGCACCCAAGTATGAAAATGCTGGTTTAAGTGAATTCCACATGGCCACAAAGGTTTAGAACCAACAGCTCTGGGTTTAGAACCCAGCAACTCCTTAATCCTGTGCTCAGGGAACACATGGCAACCAGGTACCTAATTCCCATTGTGTTAGGCCCCTAACTGCCTTTAGTGCATTTGAAAATCTACCTACAAGGTTTATTTTTCTAAATCACAGGACCCAGCTTCTTCAGTCAGTTCTACAGATGCAATGCAGCTGGCATAAATTGAGCTGCCTGTGTGGAAGAGGGCACACAGGTTGAGACTCAGTGATGTACCTCAGATCTGCTGTGGTCAAAAACACACTACCATTTTGCAGTGCTCAGTTAATTACCTTGGGCACTTAAGGTTTAAGCTAGATGTTTACTGGAATAAAGATATGAGGCTTGATAGGTGTAAAACATTAGTTGAAAAATGTCATTTGGTGTTAGAGTAACTTTACAAAGGTATCCCTTGGGGAAATGTTTTTGCATTTGTAGCTGGTGGGAGCAGCCCTTCACTAGCAGGTCTCTCCTCTGGCCTTTTATATCTGGGTTCACATGTATTCCACAAAAAGATGACAAGAGTAAATCAAAGAACTGGAAGGGACCTCGAGAGGTCATCTAGTCCAGTCCCCTGCACTCATGGAAGGACTAATTATCTAGACCATTCCTGACAGGTGTTTGTCTAACCTGCTCTTTAAAATCTCCAATGATGGTGTCATAAATATAAAGGGAAGGGTAAACCCCTTTGAAATCCCTCCTGGCCAGGGGAAAGCTCCTCTCACCTGTAAAGGGTTAAGAAGCTAAAGGTAACCTCGCTGGCACCTGACCAAAATGACCAATGAGGAGACAAGATACTTTCAAAAGCTGGGAGGAGGGAGAGAAACAAAGGGTCTGTGTCTGTCTGTGTGTCTTTGTTGGGGATAGACCAGGAATGGAGTCTTAGAACTTTTAGTAAGTAATCTAGCTAGGTATGTGTTAGATTATGATTTCTTTAAATGGCTGAGAAAAGAATTGTGCTGAATAGAATAACTATTTCTGTCTGTGTATCTTTTTTGTAACTTAAGGTTTTGCCTAGAGGGGTTCTCTATGTTTTTGAATCTAATTACCCTGTAAGATATCTACCATCCTGATTTTACAGGGGGGATTTCTTCATTTCTATTTACTTCTATTTTTATTAAAAGTCTTCTTGTAAGAAACTGAATGCTTTTTCATTGTTCTCAGATCCAAGGGTTTGGGTCTGTGGTCACCTATGCAAATTGGTGAGGCTTTTTATCCAACATTTCCCAGGAAAGGGGGGGTGCAAGTGTTGGGAGGATTATTCATTGTTCTTAAGATCCAAGGGTCTGGGTCTGTAGTCACCTAGGCAAATTGGTGAGGCTTTTTACCAAACCTTGTCCAGGAAGTGGGGTGCAAGGTTTTGGGAAGTATTTTGGGGGGAAGGACGCGTCCAAACAGCTCTTCCCCAGTAACCAGTATTAGTTTGGTGGTGGTAGCGGCCAGTCCAAGGACAACGGGTGGAATATTTTGTACCTTGGGGAAGTTTTGACCTAAGCTGGTAAAGATAAGCTTAGGAGGTTTTTCATGCAGGTCCCCACATCTGTCCCTAGAGTTCAGAGTGGGGGAGGAACCTTGACAGATGGAGATTCCACAGCCTCCCTAGGCAATTTATTCCAGTGCTTAACCACCCTGACAGTTAGGAATTTTTCCTAATGTCCAACCTAAACTGCCCTTGCTGCAATTTAAGCCCATTGATTCTTGTCCTACCCTCAGAGGTTAAGAAAAACAATTTTTCTTCCTCCTCCTTGTAACAACCTTTTACATACTTGAAAACTGTTATGTCCCCTCTCAGTCTTCTCTTTTCCAGACTAAACAAACCCAATTTTTTCAATCTTCCCTCATAGGTCATGTTTTCTAGATCTTTAATCATTTTTGTCGATCTTCTCTGGACTCACTCCAGTTTGTCCACATCCTTCCTGAAATGTGGCGCCCAGAACTGGACACAATACTCCAACTGAGGCCTAATCAGAGCGGAAGAATGTCACATGTACCATCTGTAAAAGGAGACATTTTTAATCAAAGGCACAAGCTGAATCCTGTCTCATTTTCTTGCTTAATTTATGGACGATAGCTACAACAATCAGCTCAAATTTAAAAAAAAATTAAGTTTGCTTCAGAATCTGTACTAATTCTGGTCCCATCCAACACATTTCTGTGAGGAGCCAAAGCACTTTAGCTTTAGAGAAAATGAAATATACAAAGGTTACAAGTACTAAGCTGCTAAAATTATCCCAGAGACCTTGCATTAACACTGTAGTTTAGGGTTTATCGTTCCCTTTGAACTAATCACAACAACAGAAAAGCCATTAAACCCTTGTAATACATCATTATGTTTTCGAGTGATTTGGTTTATGTATAACTGCAAAGCAGTTAATTGTAGCCACATACACTTGTTCTAAGGCATAGAGTAACTTTGCCCTATACGCTATAGAGAAAAGCAAAATGAATCAATTGAAATAAAAACAATCCTGGAGATCATGTATGGGAGCTGGTCTCCCCTAGCGAGAGTGCCTGAGTGCTCATCTAATTCAGAGTGGCTGCTAACTGCCCCCTGGGGCGAAGCTGCAGCCTGAGATCCCTGCAATGTAGGGGGAGTTCTGGCTACCCCACTACCCCAGTAGCAGATTGTTCACAGATGAATGATGGTATTGGAGCCTTCAGGCCAACTCGAGACCAGCGGAGTATCCTCCTTGTACCGGAGTGATCCTCGCAAGGCTAGCTATGCCATCTTTAGGGCCAGTCTGTGCCAGCAGCCTGGCACAATTCAGCCGCACTGCATCAGGGAATCTGGCTGAATTGTTTTAAATTTAGCAGGAAGGATTTAGGGCAAACAAGACAGAAATTCCAGAGAGGGTTGGACAGTATTTTGAGATCCAAATTGATTGTGCCTGTCATCCAACAATGAAAATATTTATAGACAGGATAGCTATAGGCTCAAGTTTCTCTTATAGGATATTGCACAGCTCGCTACCTTTGGCTCTGAAACTGGGGAACCAGCAGAACAAGACAGACATCGCCAAAATGTTTTTAAAATATAAGGTGTACTCTCTTCATATGCCAGGCCTCTATCCTGCTCCAGAGGACAAACTCAAACCCTGAAGGCCTCATTCTGACTTGGTACTTGTTTTACAGTGGTGTTACTTCACTGACTTCTGTTTTATGTGGTGAGATCAGAATCAGGCCCTAGAACTTTATTAAAAAGAATTCATTTTCACATCCTTCCAAACCTAAAACCAAACTTTGTCGCAGGGTCCTTTTATGGGCAATTCTGTGAGCAGCTCACATGGACAGCTAAAAAGGAGGCAGGGACGTTGTTAGATAATAATTTCCCCTCCCCACACCACACACCCCTTCGTATTTGTTAGTTTAATGCTCATAAAAGATGCTAGTTTGGAGACTGAAGTCCATTATTTGTCAACAGAGATGGGACAGCCTGGTAGTGTTGGTACAATTTTAAAGTGAACATCAGTGCCACAGTCATGTGTGTGATGTGATCATCTCTCCATTAGTAACTGGACTGATGCCACCACCTCATTCCCCACAGGCAAGTGATGTTTCCCTCTAACCCTCTCCCCTCCTAAGCACCACTCTTCCTTCTTGATTCACGCTGGCCACAAAGCTGCAGCCTAGCTCCCCCAGGACAGATGGTGGAGAGTAAGTACGGAGGGGTGGAGCCAAGGCCCCACTAATTCACTGGCCAGTGTCACTGAGGCAGTGCAAGGAGTGTTGTAATTTGCTGGTGGCATAGGCCAGCAGCAAAGTACTATCTCTACCCCTGGAGAAAGAAGGATGCAGGGGAGGAACTGTGATTCAGAAGCATGACTAAGTCACACTGCCTCCCAGCGCTCCTCCTGGGGTAACGCATGGATCATCCTTTGTTCAGGTGTCTAAAGTCACAATTTCCCATCTCCGTGAAGAGCTCTCAATGGGAGCACTGAGCATGGATCAAGTGCAAAACCTTTTTTAAAGGTTGCTAAGAGAACCATGAGCAGGCCAACAGATGAAGCATTTCAAAGCACTCTGAAGAGATGCTGTGCAAGATCTTTATTTCAAGGGCTGCACTCTGAACTGTGTAGAGACAAGAATGTAAACCTAGGATTATACTGAAAAAGCCACACACATTAAAATTGAGATTATTTTCATTTGACTGTCAAACTTTTCTTTCTGAGTAAGCTTTGGGTTGACCATGGAGATTCAAGAGTCAGCTTTGTGAATAAGCTGACTTCAGGCTAATTTTAAACCGTCCTTGTAAAAACAACCCTGGAATTTAGTTCAGTGTTGAAGATTAATAGATAAAAGAGAAAGAAGATTGATTCAGTTGGCTGAACTGAGTGTTTGGTTTTTTAAAAAATATTTCAAGTATTCTGCTGAGAAGTAACTATTTCAAACAACGTACCCAACACCTAAGAAGAAGGAAAACATCTAACCTGCCTATACAACTTTCACATTCATCTGATAATCGCCAAAAGGGTTTGTCCAATCTTTCCGTTTATACATTTTAAAGTCAGATGGTCTTTCTACACTCCCTTTGGTTAACAAAGAAGCAGAAAACATTCATCTGAAATGTGACCCCATTTGGAGCCTGTCATAAGTAATAGGTTTGCATCCGCCTCTAATAAGGTTTGGTGGAATTCATCCTAAAAAAGCTCTGCTGTTAATAGGAACCAGATGAGAAGTGGGAATAAGAAAAGTCACAGAGCTATGTGCTTAAGTACTCCACTGCACATCCAAAAAAGCATTCATTTAGCTGTATAACAACTGCAAGGGAAAAAATGCATTATCTGGATGCCAAGTATTTTAAAAGGTTCTTTCAGCGTCACATCTCTATTATCTTGGATAGTACTTTCCCAAACTGATGAACGGTTTTTAAAATGACTGTTTGCATGGTACAATCTGCAATATCCCAGAAAGCTCTCATCAGCCACAAGAAAAACAACATGTGAAGGTTTTCTTTTTTATTATTATTTTTGACGGCAACCCAATGGCCAGCCTTGTGACCTTACTATCAGCTGTGGATTTTACCAATATAAAATTCTATTTCCAGCCAATAAATGTGTTATCAAGACCCTTTCTCTAACACATTGATGCTAAAAAGTCCTCCATAAAATGTGCCTGTTGTAGTTGTCTGAAAGCCACAAACTAGGGACTATAACCACCAACATTTCATGGGCAGCCAGAGCTTGCCAGTGCTTTTTAACATTATCCACTCTGTAAACATATGCACTTCTGGAATACAAAACAACAGCAGCCTTTACAAGCCTCACCTTCTGTTATTGATTGGATTAGAAATATTTTCTTCAAAGCATTTGCAGCTACTAAATGAATTATTTTAATCACCATCAATTTTTTAAAAAATAAAAATAGAACGTGCATTTCCTCACATGATCCAATTACTGTGCAATTAACCTCCCCCGCCCCCCCAAATCCTAGCCAAAGGATCACATTAATTATATTAGAACAAACCCTAACTACTCCCACTCACGGGGACCAGGGCTCTGCACCTGTGTGGAGTGCAGTCCAATCCAAAAGGGGAAGGGACCTCCCAGGAGATCAGTACTTCACAGCCATGTGCCACAGTGAAAACCAGCAGAGAGCTGGGAGAGAGTCACGTCCTAGCATACCTGCCTGACTCACAGCATCTCCACATCTGAGTGACTCCCTGGGGAGGTACAGAGTAGCCACTTTCTCATTTGAACAGCACAGGGACCAACCTTCTCCCTTGCCCTTAGGGAGGCTGAGGAACATTATTAGTAATGATTGTTGATCATTTCTGCAGTGCCAACACTGTACCAGACACTTTAAAAACAGACATGAAGACAAGGTACCCACTTAAAGAGCGTACAGTGGAGACACACACATACAAAATGACCCAGGGAGGATAGGGACTGGGAGATGATCAAAACACTGGACTGAGCAGTGAAGTTTAAAACACGTCTTGGTAGTTCGACCATTTCTATTTGGATTTTTCTTTCTTTAGGGAGTGAAGATGCTCCTTGGTTCTCTAGTGCGTAAACACATCCGTGAAGTGAAGAATAATATGGGCAGCAAAGGGGAAGCCTGCTCTGCTGCTGCCTGGACTTTAATTCTTCTCCTGATAATAGAAGGCTTCAGTCCCCCAAGTGGGAAATCTAGCATTTTTCCCAAGCACTCAGTGCACTATTTAGAAAAGGCTAAACATACATAATAGATGTGGTTAAAGTTACAGGTACAGACAACTCATGCTAACTGGTCTTACGTGAAGAGTCCTGGAGCCTCTTTCACAGCCTTCAATTAAACCCTCTGACCTATTCACAAAGAATTTGGTGTTGCTATTTCATTTGCTTTCCACTCCGTATCACTGAGAAAAATAAAGGTTTCTTGGCAACACTAGGAAGTGCAGGATTCAGCCACCCTTACACTGAGTTGCACCTCGCTCTGGGCAAGTCTCACTGACTTCAGTGGGAGACTATTTGGAGAGTCAGGCAGTGCTAAACATTAGTAAGGGCTGTAGACTCTGCTCCCAAATTAATAGCTCCCACTTCAGAATTCTACATGAGACAAACAGCTGTCAAATGCTTGAAGCAGAGAAGAACTGTTTAAATAGGGAGCCTTGTCCTGTGGATGGAGCACTGGGCCTGGGTCTCTGGAGACCTGAGGTGAGATTCTGTGCTGTGTCTTGAAGAGACTTTGCAGGCACAGGGGGTGTGGGGTAGCTACAGTGGCCATATCTGCTGGAGAGAATGCCGGTGTAACTTAGACAGCCCTGGCGTGCTGTATAAATTGCAGCAGCCTTCCCAGGTTGCAACAATGTCCAGAATCTCAACGGCATTGACTGCAGCAGCCCCGCCCCTCCCAACCTTTCCCCCCAGCATGTCCCCTATGTTTGCAAGCCGGTCCATAGGAGGCAGACTTGTGGCTGCCTTTCATAATACCTGAGCTGGGAGAATCCTGTCCAGCTCAAAATGGCATTTATGGAGCCCCTTTATCCAACATAAGGGGCACAGAGTGTGTGTGGGGGAATCTCGCCTTGGGCTCTGTTCCAGGCTCACCATTAACCCACTGTCTGACTGTGGGGGGTCAAAACTCATGAGACTTTTAAAATAGCACATTTTGTATTTTTGTTTGCAGATTGCCTTGTCAGCCTGTAGGATTTGTGTTTGAAAGTTTCTCTTTACATAGAAGTCCCAAACCACTCAGAGTTGCTGCAATTTAACTCTCCAAAGACGGAAATGGTTTTGTTTACTTATGTTGAGGGGGTGAAAATCCCCACGAGAAACAAAAACTGAAGAAGAAAATTACTTAGATGCGAGAAACGTTTCAAATTATATACATGCTCCTGAGCACCACACAGCCAGGAGTTTAAAATCTCACTGCCTCTCCTCAATCATTCAGGAGGAAAAAATGCCCCAAATTAAAGTAACCTGTATTTGATCCAAACACTAGAAAGTAAAGAGCAGACAAGAAGACAGGTGATCCCACAGAGCTTGCGCACAAAATCAGGGTACATAAATCTTCAGGTTACATAAAAAGAGCTGTTCCACCCAGAAGGTTCGACATAACAAAGAGTTACTCTAGACTTTTATAAGAGCTGAGACAGCCCTGCACTCCTGTGTCTTGCTCTACTATTCCATCTCGGTATCTCATTCCCCCAACCCTCCGCCCCAAATCCCTGGCCTCTAATAATATAATTTCCAAAACAGTAAAAAATACCCTGCCCTCATTTACGAGTATACAAACTGAAAGGGTTTGGCTACAAACATCCAAACATACATTTCAACCCCCATCATCTACAAAACATTGTCACCTGAGCTAAAAAGCCAGATGTAATAACTAGGTTCGCCGCTTCTAATAAGGGTATAAAGAGAATGAGTTAAAAACCTCAATGGAAGGCTTGATTTGGGATCTGGGATTTCCCTGTATTTGGCTGGTATAGACTCAGTTACTACAGACATTTCTCAGTGACTGTCAGTTTGTACATATTAAATCTATAAAGTTCTCTGTGCGTGTTTGTATAAGAGACAATTCTATGTTTTAAAATTTGTTTTCAGAAGGATGGGCTTGGAAAGAAGATATAACCTGAATACAGAAGCCAAGCGAAGCTATGCATGATCTTGCTTGGGTCTCCCCAAAGGAATGTCATGCCACTAGACTGTTTACATGCACGTTGATTTTTACACCTTTGTCCAGTGATGGGATCAGACCCTAAGCTGGTATAAACTGACATTATTACATTGATTCAATGCAGTTACACAAGTTTACACAAGTTAAGGATCTGGCCGTATAATCTCTCCACTTCCTCACAGTTACATTTTTATTGATATCTTTTCCTCTCTGGTGAGTGCGTGTTCTGTGAAGGTAAAAGCAGCAGCACTAAAATTCAGCTGAAGTCTGCTATTTCTCCCAGGCCAGAGCAAGGCAGGTAGCTTGTAATTTGGGAGGGTAGCTTGTAATTTGACCGTCTCTACTCTATTTTCAGTGCCTTTCATTCTTATCTGAAAGGATCATCTTATGTACTCTTCACAGTGGGTGAGTTCTGGCTCCCTATCATGGGATTTCAGCAATTATTTCATTAAAAAGGTCAAAATTACAAACACAAAATAAAGTGAGTTTTCCAGTGGAGCAGGTCAGTGCCTGCTGGTAACCAGGGGCCTGATCTCCACCTTTGAAATCAGAGGAGGTTTTGCCATTTACTTCAATGGACATAAGGTCAGGCCTGAGAGGCTCAATCCATCCTGGGGCCAGGCTCTGGCACCTCCCACCTGCTTCATCCAAAGAGGAGCATACACAATCAGCCCCTTCGTAGAGGCCAGAGAACTTGTTTCGCTTGAAAGCTCAAGATGGACTTGAATTGTGATGCCACAGCTTTATCCTTTAAGCCACCTGGCTCTCAGAAATCCATGGCGATGGAATACGTTACCCATGCAAGACAAGAATGATTAAAATGTGTTTCCACTTATCTTGCCAGCCTAAGTGCTGGGGTCAGGATTTTCAATGCCAACAATACACGGATGTGTATACCGAACAGCCAAAGGAGGGGAGATTTTTGTACTAACGCTGTGTCAGTTTTATTAACGCTTTTAACCAAACAAGTTAACTAGTTAAAGATGTGGATTACACACTCTCTTTTCCTTCTGCTAAAGTGGAACATATAGAATACACTTACTCCTTTTCTTTTCTTTTTTTGACATGCTGCCAACATTTGTCTTGCATCACTTCTAATAAACCAAGCATCTTCAAATGCGTTCCCTGCCCTGCTCTTGGTTCTTTGTTTAGACAAATCTCTCTCGCGTTTGCAGTGAAAGAACATTTGGAGCCTAATGTAAGAACAGCCACTGTGCTGTGGTTAAACAATGAGCTCTGTGTTAACACTGGGCTGTAGCTACTATATCTTCTAGTGTTCAAATTTTTAAGACAACTCCAGGCCCCAGGTAATTTAATATGTAAACGGTACTCAAATTTACGAGGAGCCAAAGGAATTTTCAGACAGAATGAAAACCATTTTCTTCTTTTTATTAAAAACATTATAAAAGGCACCAATTGCATTATATATGCTTGAGACTCAGAGTGGAAGTAACATACTAGTAACAGAAATACTGAGTATCATTACTTCACTCCCAAAGCTGAGGTAATTGTCAATTTTCACCTGTGAGAGAAAACAAAACAATCCTTACTGGAAAATAAAAGCCAATTAAATTTCAAGCACTTTTGTAATGAAGTACCTTGGGTAACAACGGTGGAGAATCCTCCTATATACTATAAAGAGTGTGATAGAATACAAAATACAAAAATATATGTCACTCAAACACAACCAAATACCTGATAGCCTTTGGTAATAACAATTTTATTTGGTAATAAGATAATTTCCACTGGAAGGATCCAATGTATGGAGCCAGATTCTTCGCTGCTGTAAATTGACCTGGCTCCATGACCACAATGGAGCTATGTAGATTTACACCAACTGAGGAACAGGAATAATTGCATTTTCTAATCACACTGATAATCTGAACCTTAAAAAGGATTTAATTTCTGTACCAAAATTTTCATTGAGCCTCATGTTCTCACTTTTCCAATACTGAAGATAGAAGATTTCTCAATCCAGACAAGTAGACTTACGTTTGTGTGCAGGTTTCCAAACTCAGTTACTTACGCCAAGAGTTGCACATTCTGCAAGTGCTGTTCTGAGTGTTGTCTGATTATTCTTGCTAGGACTATGACATGCCAAGTCACACTGTGGACAAAAACAGTAGCCATCCACCCTTGTACTTTCTAAATCCATTGCTAAAAGAACATTTCAGCATATCCAGTTTTCATGTCATCAAGCTGGTAGAGCTTCCTGATCTCTTTTAAGCAGGATTGTGTTGTCTTGATTTTGACTTTTCATTGTCTATATTTTGATCTCTAGGTTTTAAGTTCTTAACAATGTTTTCCTCATGCTACTGGCATACCAAGATCACTATCTGACCAATATGGTCTAGTTTCCTTGTGCTCCCCCATCAGTTTTTGTGTATATATATATATATATATGTTGTCTCTTGTCTTATACTTACTGTAGGCTCCCTAAGGGAGGGACTGTCTTTTCATTCTGTATTTGTACAGCACCTAGCGCAATGGGGTTCTGGTCCATGACTGGAGCTCCTAGGCAGTACTTTGATAATAAATAAATAATTTTATTAAGTAAAGAACAGTGCCCGTGATCATTATCCCATGACTTCAAATTTACTCATCTTTAAACCTTTGCCATCTATCCTGCACTGTTTAATTTTTTACCAAAAAGAAAAGGAGTACTTGTGGCACCTTAGAGACTAACCAATGCTCAAATAAATTGGTTAGTCTCCAAGGTGCCACAAGTACTCCTTTTCTTTTTGCGAATACAGACTAACATGGCTGCTACTCTGAAACTTAACTTTTTAGCAGTATCCACCACGCTCATAATAATTCTGCCATCACTTAATAAGCAAAGCAATTTCCAGCTAGTGAAATGAAAACAAAAGAAAAAGCCTAACTCATGAACAATTTGACACTTGGAGGGTGAAGTTACAGACCATTTAGTGGACACAGGGTTGGTTTTTTGTTTTTGTTTTTTTAATTTTAATTCTCCTCTAATACTGGTCAAGGGAATTGCTTTCTTCCCAGGAAATATTATTGTATTATACCCTCTCCCCTTCCCTCTGCATACTAGTGGAGAAGAGGGTTTGAGAGCACAAGTATTAAAGCCAAGAATCTCATATTGTTGAGATATCCTCATATGCTTAAAATAGGGATGTAAACGGTTAAATGATTAACCAGTAAGCATTAGGCTTACCGTTAATCAGACCGTAACCCTTAACCCTGACAGCCAGGCAGTTGGAGGGACCCCAGCCCCTGCTGCCCCATGCCAGTCCTCCACAGTGACCTCAGTTAATGGTTAAATGATATAATTTTAATAGTTGAAAGGGTTAACTTTTTAAACCGATATTTACATCCCTCGATTAAAACTAAATTTCTCTGGGCATAGATGAATAGAAGTCCTCCCTCATCCTACAGGTGGGGGAAATTACATGAGAAATTACATTAAAAGAAATCACATGAAAATGATGGAGAAAATTGTTTCCTATTTTGAAATTGACCAGCCTACAGGTTATTTTTCAGTAGTGAAGAAAAAAGGTGGCTTCTAGTCAAATAAATATCTCAGGCCTTCCTGTTAATTACAAGTCCTGGCAATACCTATGGCAAACAACCAGCTCAATCATTGCAGGAGAACATGTTTCCAGAAGACAGACAAGGAACTTCTATAACTATTCACATTTTAGTCATGCAGAATGGTCCCACCTTATCCTCTTTCCAACTTATCGACTGGGGCACAGCTGTTGTTTTCCCCCTTCCAAGTACTCATTTCTGCTCTTAGTGTCAGAAGTCAGTGCCAATCTGTTTCTTGCAAGAAGGTTGGGAGACCACATAAGAACATTTCTGATTACACTGAACTGTTATTCATATGTGATCATCTCTGTAAGCGCTTTGTCTTTCACATATACATCTCAAGGTCATCACTTTTCTCATCTGGGAGTCTGGACAAATAAGCTAACCTTCTGTTGTATTAATAGGCAAGCTTCTGTTCAAACAAAGGCTTCCAGATGATTCAACGTTACACAAGAAGCAGTTGATGATGCTCATTACACTTCACACAAATATTTTCCCTTTGGAGGAACCAGAAAATAGAACTGCATTTAGAATATTTACTTAACATATTGGTTGCTTGGTAACACAGAGAGATATGTTAGAACTGTAACAAATGACTACAGAGTGAAGAGTACATTTGAAATGAATGACTAAGAAAAAATGAAATGGAACCATCATTATGCCGCCCCATAGGTTTTAAGAACAGTAACAGAAACACTATGAAACATAGAAAGTAAAATTTGCAAATGTGCTTTGCAGTTTTGAAAATGAACAAGGATTTGAAACAAAAAAATACTATGTCCCACCAGACACAATATTTAGGTTGCTAATCTAAAGTTTTCTCATCTGTTACCAATAAACTTTGCGGTAATTACACTAAAATACACTGTTATTTTAAACTCGACAGAGTCACTGTGATATATACAGTATATATCTGTCAAATGGTATTTTCCTTTTTCCAGTAGACCCACATTTTTACCATTAATATAGCCTATAATCACCTGTGATGGGAACAAAGAAAATTGGCAAATAAACTATTCAGATTACAGAAACTGACTGGGGAAAATACCTGATTGAAAAGCTTTAACTACAAATTTTTCCCTTTATTTCTTAAGTGCTTTTTTCTTAAGCACGAGGATTATTGAGAAATTCACATATTTAGGTCTTTCAACAGTTAACTAATAACTAACTGGGTGATATGGACCTCAAATCAATATAAACTGGTTATTGCAATAGGACTCTGTATCTTGCACACACTCCTCAAATGGAACTCCCACTGACGTCAACTTACCCGCATACTCCTATTGAGCAATAATTTCCCCGCTGATTGAGCCAATTGTTTTCAATGGAACTACTCATGAAGTAAGGTGCTACTCATATGAGTACGGATTGTAGAACTGGGTTTTCAAATACTAGTAAAGGCTTACAGTATAGGGCCTGATCCAAAACCCACTGAAGTCATTGTGAATGTTTCCACTGACTTCAGTAGCCTTTGCTTCCAGCTACAGTGTCTGAACACTTTACTAAGGGCGAGTCTACACTGGTTTCACACCCCTGAGCGAGAAAACTGCAGCGCTATAAAGTGCAGGTGTAGACAAGCCCTAAATAAAGAGACCATTCAGAAGCTTCCCTCCCCTCCCCCCATTAGGCTCTTTTTGTACTTTTAGGTTAATGGCCACATCAAAGGCAGTTTGCCGCATTACAATGTTACTCTAACAATTCCTTTGCTTTCAACTTGATTAACATTGTTATCAGTTACAAAACCTTCACCAGTTTGAAAATCTACACCAGTTTGTATATAACCGCATTGCCCAATAAATTGGACATGCAACATAATGTCCTAAATAGTGATATCTGAACTTGAAATGCTGCATAAATACTTCCAATTCACAGTGGCCTTGAAGGCTTCTGTGTGTTTCTATGACTGAAGCAGTCCTCAGACAATAAGCTAGAGAGTTCCAATGTGATTGAGAATCTAATGTTGTGCCAGAGCATTATCTCACCCTTTGTTTTTCCCAAAGTGCAAAACAGATTTTTTCCCCTTTTGCCATACAATGCACTAAATTATCCTCGAGCTCTCATGTATCAAACGTTTGTTTTGTTTGGTAGCCTGCAGTAGCAATGAAGACTTTTTCTAAGCAGACACCATCCAAATCCTGCCTTTTCTATATAGCAAAGTCAGGAAATTCTGTCTGCCATTCTGGACAGAAGAAATTAAGCCTACAGTCAAGTGTAAACCAGTACACTGGGAGGATTGGGTTGATTTTTAAAAAGTTTGCCAATATAATAAATGCTAATTTATAGAAAAAGGAAAAAGATAGGGTTTACTGCTGCTATTTAATACCATGAGGTCAAAATTCATCCCTGATGTTACTTCACTGAAGTTAATATAGTGTCACATCAAGGATAAATTTGGCCCATGCTGCCAAAAGATCTATGAACTTGGAAAACTGGGTTTAAAAGATTAGCCCTTTAAAGTTGGAAAGGGACACCCTATTTGATAACTTACTGGTAAAAAGTCTAATGTTAGAAATTGACTAAAGTTTTGGACAGATCAAATCCTTTGAAAATTCATAGAAGCTACTGTGCATGTAGATTCAAATATTTTTCAAACTGCACCAATATTTTATAGTACAGTTATCCACTGCCTATACAATTAGACTGCAGAAGAACTACACAAATAACTTGATATAGCTCTGTGCACAGTACCTCTCATGACATTTCACATTACAGAAGCAAAATGATCAATAAAACCAGGAATGTTAATCATGTGAAACAGAAAAGTGCTGACTAAAGAAAAAGATTTTCCTTTGTGAAATAAACTGACTCATTGATTCAGCATTTCTATTACCCTCTGTAAAAGCAGGTTGCAAAGCATTAGCACACATGATACAGATATCAGATGTCTAAGCCTCAAATATATAGTCAGCTGCAGGTTTCAATTAGATTATCTACATAGATGCATATTTTCCTTCGCATCTAACAAATCTGGGACTAACCCAATCAGGTCTTCATCAGGCAAAACTCCACTGACGTCACATGGAAATAACTGACATAGGAGACTAATCTATTGATCCAGGCATTTCTAGTGAGCCTCGTTGCCATTGCAAAAGCATTTTAAAAAGTTTGCATAAGAGAAAAAGTTTCATAAAGAACTTTGAAGTCATAGGAAACAAGTGTAGCAAGAAGAGGAGAATCAGAGATGGCTGCTGTAATATTTTAAGCAGTCATCTCTAATGAAACACAAGTAGAATTAAACTCTCTTTTCCTGAGTGATCTAGAAGTCTAATTCCTAAATGGTTTAGTAGGTATTTAATAATGCTTATCCAAATCTGCCATTCAACTTTAAACCATCACAGCTCAGTTACAACTGTTTACTTTGTGAATATCATCCATTCCAGTACAAATTAACACTGAAAATCTGGCATAATTTTGTTAGCCCAGCACTGAACAGCAGACTCCTTTGTCTTGAGAAGCCAAAAGCCCATGTTCACACACAGAACAGTTACTATTTAATTTTAACACAAACATCCTCGGGCTCTCAATAACGAAGTTCTGTACTGCAGGGGAAAAAACTCTACAATGTGGCAGGTTAGAGCAGTAGGATATTCCTGGTGCTATCAGAGAACTGGAAAAAAGGCTAATGAAGAAGCTCGAAACTCACTTCTTAGTTTTACCATCCAATGCTCCCACACCAAGAAGATAAAATGAACATGAAATATACATTTAGGGACTCACTGTGGCTGGCCCTGTGCAGGGCAGGTACATAACAGGTGGGAGAGGGTGCAAGGAACAATGCAGAACATGGCTGTGGAATATACCCCCAAAGAGAAAAAGGTGAGGTGGGAATGCGGACTATAGCCTTGCCCCTTCCACATCAGCCCGAGGAGCTGTTACACTATGAGTCTTCAGGAAAAATCCTGGAGGAGTCAGGAGCCCCTCCTGGACACTCTTCACTGAAGTGTGGCTCCCTCAATCCACTGGAGCCAGGGTATCAGGGAGTAGGGTGGGGAAGGAGGCACTGGGAGCACAGAGGTATGGGTCCTTCACACAGATGGCTCTGGCTTCCACCTGGTCCCTCAAGGTCCACAAAGATCCCAGGGGTATTGTGAGCAGGTGCCAAGATCTGTTCTGTGAGGGTGAGGACAGTCATTCTGATGGAATGATTTGGGGAGAGGAACTCTACAGAGGCAGTATCCTGGAGTTTTCTTCTGCCTTTCCTCCCTTCTAGTGGTTGTACTGAAAGATGGCGACCTGTCCCAATACCATCATAAATGACAGACATATTCAAGGGTTGTTTTAATCACTTCTCTAGGATGATAAAAGTACATAAAGCTGTAGAAATGAGCTAAATTACTAACAGAGTCCATGCCCCAAAGAGCTTAGTTTCAAGGCACGAGCTGATACAATACAAAACCGGACAAACACAGACTGAAGAGGGGCCTTACAACATGAACACTTCATAAAACAGGTGGGTCTTCAGATACACTCAGTTTCATGAAGACCAGTCCAATGCTGACAGCCAGGAAAGAGCTGAAGAGTCAATCACTGATGCCAAGTTTGGTTGGTTGGTTTTTACTACATTTTTAGTGAACCCAATGTTGGTTAAATAGTCATGGAAACCTGTGTCTTGTATTGATCCAGGCATTTCTAATCAGCCCATCACCATGGTATCTAATTGCTTCTGCTTATCCACTGAATAGGAACAGCACAGGCTCCCCCTCCTCCTCCCATTGTCCATGTATAAAAGACCAGGTCTTTGCCATATAGATTATATAGTCATTCATACCAAATCAGAGTGGTAGTATTTTACATGCACTTTGCAATGTCGTAAGTGCAGGGTGACTGAAAGTTATGGCCACTATTTCTATGGACAAGTGCCTCCTTCATCCTCAGTATCCATTCAGTCCTCAGCCTTTCTGATAAACCTGACATGAGTGATATCAGATAAGCTAGTACCAGTTCTAGTGGTGGTTTTAGAATGCAGACCTCTGTCAACTGGGAACTAGTTCACTATCTTATTTCCTGAGGAGCACCTAAGAGTTGTCAGAAGGCAATAACTTTTGGTCAATGTCATACTGAGCTGGATATGAAAGGCTCTGTGTTTCATTAGCCTCCTAATTCTCTGTTCCAGTTTCTGCTATATGCACAGTTCCACTGCCAAATGAATTTTTGCTGCAGTCATACTAGTGACCAGCCATCTGAACTTACTGTCAGTTAGTAAGAATGGGAGTTTGACCTCACAGTCTGAGACATGAGTTTCCAATCTTCATCATGCCACTAAGCTGTCAATTTTGGCAGCATGTGAGTGGTCAAGAAAATAAACATCCCATTCTTTTATTAGCACCATATGGCTGTATTTTGACTAGAGAGTCAACGCTAAAGAAACTAAGCTCAGTGGAATTTTCAGAAACTAATCTCTTTCCTCCATGGTAGCTTACTGGCATTCCCTGCTTTCATTGTCTGCTAGAGAGTCAAACAGCAGTTACAAGTACAGTTACATTAAAAAGGGGGTGAATAGAACAGAGAGTGACGCTGCAGAACAAACCAAGAGATTCAAGTTTTAAATAAATAAATAGTGAAGGCTTCTTTCAGCTATAGAAAAGTAATACTTCAAATAACAATACTACTAGAATTTGAATAGCATAAGCACTGCATGATTGTTACGTCTTCAGGGTCGGTCCCATCTCTTTACTATATATTTGTACACTATCTAGCATGATTCATGAGAGTTTAAGGAAAATAAGGACTATCCAGTGAACCTCACCTCCTGCATATAACAGGCCATTAAATTTCAACCAGTTACCCCTGTACTGAGCCCAATAACTTGTGTCTGACCACAGCACATCTTCCTGAAAAGCATCCAGTCTTGATTGTAAGACAACAATGGTGTTGGGGCCTTCTGGGAGTTACCACAACACAAATAATATGGGCCTGAGGTTTGGATTTGGCGCTGAACTTTCCCCAAGTTTGAGGATGTTTTTTCTTGGTATGCCATAGAGATGGAGCCAGCCACTCAATTCAGATCCAGATAGGCTCATCATTAAAATCGGGATCTGAGGTTATAATTTGAACCCTTCTTTGCAAACACTCTCTCTCTCTCTCAGGCCTCTCTATTCCATAAAGAACATAGAACCTTCACCACCGCATTCCATCTTTGCCCATCTCCTGCTGCAGTCTTTGCTTCCTCCCCTGGCATTTTGATAGCTTTCAATTCTGCTTCTATTGTGCATCTCCATGTTATCCTATGGGTTCCATTCCAACACTTGTCTTGTTATATTATTCTGGTATTGCCTCCATGCATGTCTAACCATCTCCATTTTTTTTCTGTAACTCCTTGTCCTACTGGTTTCTGATTGGTCCTCTCCCAGAGTTCTTTTTGATTTTTTTCTGGCCATCTGATATTGAGGATTTGTCTAAGGCAGCTGTTTATGAAAACAGGTTAGATAGTAAGGTCATAAAAAGTCTTCAAGTTTCAGCTCCTTATAGAAAAACTGACTCAGCAATGGTGTTTAATATTCCAAAGTTTAGTTGGGAGGGCAAGATTTCTGGTTCTCCAGATCAGCTTTAGAATTACAAAGGGATGTCTGACTTTTGCTGTTCCGGCTTTAATGTCTTCTTCTGTTCCACCTGTCGTACTTACAATGCTGCCAAGATATCTGCAATATCAGATATCATATATGCCAGTCCCAGAACGTATTACTGGTGTTTCTTGTTGCGTGTTGAATCTCATGGTTTTAGTTTTATCTGTGTTCTCAGTGTTTGTAAACACTAATTATTATTTGTCAAAGGTATGTTTTAGTGGGATATTAGGAAAAGTTCCTAATGATGATATCCATCAGGCTGCAGAATTAATGCTCGATGGCTTGAGATAACTGCAACCAGACTACACAAAGGACTAGCAAATAGACTGTAGGCAACAGTCCTTCATTGACAAGTTGATCCAGTGAGCCATTTCAAATTCCGAGTTCTACAATTCTGACAGCATTAGTTTCCCAGTGACTACCTATCACATTAAAGGTTCTGGGATAAGTCCCCAAAGCTGTCAAATCGAGGAGTCCTGGTTATATCAGGGACCATCTCCCTCTCTCTTTGTGACCAGGAACTTCCTTGCCAATGGAGCTATTGTGAAACTATGAAATTATCAACTACAAGAGCGAGACTCATGAGAGATGTCTCATTGGTTGGCCCACCGTTTTTGAACTCCCTCCTGCAAGGGATTAGAATGAGGCTGAATCTTACCGCCTTCTAAACAAAGTGACCTTGGCATAATAATAAACAAACACACACTTCTTTGCATGTCACCGTGCAAAGGGGAGAAATCAGGCAGACAGCCTGCTTTTATCATTTTGGTTATGTTTAAACATCATGGGGCAGGTGCATTATAAACACTGTGGTAGATAAAAAGTCCTTACAGTAAATTCCTTTTTTTTCTTTTTAATTTTCATTTTATTCTTTAAACTCTTCTTTGTCTGGCAATCGTTAAAACAGTGAACAGTCAAAGACTTCCAAGGTATCTAAAAGCTAACAGAGTGAAACCTTGGAGGAAGGAAATACATGTGCTCCACATTACTGGAAAGCACAAACCCCCAAGATCTTTTCAAGAATAGTCCTCAACCTATTTTTGTGATTCATGAGCTGGCTTGCATGAAGATCTATTTATTCTTGGGTTTAAAGGCAGATTGCTTTTTCTAAGGTGCACATGAGGTTACTCATTTTGAAGCTAACTATTACTTTACAATGGGTCTTTTCTTTTTGCACTTCAATAAAGACCCTTCACTAAAGGGTTTGGTTTAACATTACACAGGGATAGCCTTCTGGCACACGGGCCCCTTCCCCAGTGAACATCAAAGTACTCCTGCAATCAATATAATCCCAGCTCCGGCGGGAACTGGGGGCCTCCTGCAGCTGTAGTGTCCATAGGTATCCATGGCCATTCCTGACATGCTAGCAGTAGAACAGTACATCATAGGGAGTTTGAAGATTAAGACAAACACTTGCATCCTCTAAGGGCTCAGTTCTAATTACTATCATTATCAGTGGTAGTGTAGTGCCTAGAAATCCCAGTTATGGACCAAAACCCCACTCTGCCAGGCACTGTACAAACACAGGAGAAAAGACATAGCCTGCCCCACCTGACAGTGAGTGAGTGCATGCCTACATTTCTTGGCACATAAGAAGTTAGTGCAGTTCTGAGATGGTAGGCTCTTTGGGATAGGAACAGTGTCCATCAACACATTTGTACAGTCCCTACCACAATGAGTCCCTGATACTACACAGAATCCCTGGGTGGTACTAAGCGTGTCCAGAGATTATGGTGATAAAGTCAGATATTAATTCTGTGGCCCAGCTAAAGCATAAGAAATGGCCTACTGTCGTGAAAAAGGGGAGAATTTAGTCCAAGGACATGTTGGAAAGGGAGGGTCAGAGTGAGAAGTCATCTGCCTTCAACAGATATTTCTACATGTTACTCTGCTGTAAATGTGTATGTACTTTCTACTTTAGAGATTTCTTGTTTAGACATATTTGGGGTACATTTTGGTTCAGAAAAACATGGTTCTATAATAGATTAAAAGCCCCACTAACTATATTTTATGTAACTTTGTCTTCTTTTTTAAAAAGTACCATATGTAATGTACATTAATAGGAAGATCAAATCCCATCTGCTTTAAACCGCAGAAATGTTGTATCTGGCAGTCAAAATGCAGAACATTTGTTCTTAATTTAACACTGTATGCAAAGTTTTGGTCACATCAAAGTCTGTCCAAAATATCGGTCAGAATATATTGCCCTAATTGATTAATTAAGCCAGCAAAGACAGAATACAAAGCCAAAGTGTATAGATCACCTTGTGTCTTCAATAACTATAGAATAAATGGTGTCAATGTGAGACAACTTCCATGGTAGAAACCTACACACTGTTTCTTTAGAGCTAGCCAACATTTTCTGAAAATTCTATTCGAGTCTCTTGTTAGCTGAGTTCACCATTTGTTGACCTTTCTGCTGTCAATCTTAATGCCACTTCCTCAATCTTCCCTGAAGAAAAGTCTGCTGTTTCTCATGTTTTTATGATAACTGTTCCCCACATCTTTTTAATTCTGACATCCATCTTGGGCTGGATTTCATATGGGGCCAGGCACAGTTAAGGGAGAATTCATGATCAGATGCTTGCAGCTGGTACTGATAATGTGTTGCCAGAGATATGCCAGTGGCACGGACACATGGTGCTGGTCTCTGGATTCTTTATAAATGTTGAAGAAAGGTAAAATATCTTAAAGACAAAAATTGTTGTAGCAATCACCTTAACAGAGTAACAGCATGAATCAGCATGAATATGGCAAGTAGAAAACGTTCATGGGCGAGTGTGCCATCAGCTTCAGCAGAACATAGCAGTCTACCTTGTTGCAGCAAAGATAACCTTCCAAATGGGAACCTAATGTGAACCCACACAGTGTTGCTTTCCTAAGTCTGCAGGCAGACAACTCCAGTGCCTCTACTGCTACTGCTCAGGATAGTAGGTCCTTCACACTGATCTTTAGTTGTGGGTTTTGTTCCCTAGCTATTAGGTATCTTGGTGTAAGCGGATGTGGGTGCTTGGATGTGTGGGTGGGTGGGCAGACCAGGAGGGGAAGAAGGAGACTGATGGGAAGTTAGACTAGAGAAATGTAGTGCTGGGGGGAAAATTCTGGAGCAGAAGAAGAAGAGACTGAAAATTAAGGAGATGAGACAAAATACAAAAGAGAAAAAGGGAAACAGAGGAAAGAAAAAGAGGACAAAGACACTGACGCAGGAAAAGATGCACCACAGTCTATGATACAACAGAACAGAAAACAAAGTGGAGACAAGAAGATATGAAATAAGTTAGAAAAACATGTTATATAGAAGGCTGGCTGACAATAAAATATGTTACTATTAAATGGCAAGGGGCATTCTTTGGGGACATGAGAGCATCAGTGTTTTTCACCAGGCTAGTAGATAGCTAATTATTGCTCCCATACCTGTGACTCTGACTCTATGTTGATCCGGTAAGCTTGTGCTTTTCCATCTTCTAGAATATTAGGAGACCAAGTCTTGCCTTCAGCCCTGCAACAGGGAATTAAACAAGAAAATTAAACAAAGAAGTTTAATAAAGAAATGTTTTCACGGGAGGTAATCGAATGCTCTTCTGAAGCACAGCAGAGTTTACATCACTCAGCAAGAGGTTTGTACCATTTGCTGCCTAAGTTACTCTTGATCCTTTCCATACCATGTGCCTGATAAAGATGACCTAATGCTGCAGTTTCGGTGCACAAAGGTATCTTCAGCCATGCAGAGCGAGAGTGCTGGACCAGGCAAATGTCACCGTTCAAAGATTTTCCAGGGGCCTGAATGCTTTTTCCACGGAGGTGTCCCAATGTACTGTATGGATTAGCTCACTGACACATTTCTGTTCAGTTCAATGTACTGAGCACGTCGGACCTGCTTTCTGCGTCTGCTGCATTTGTTGGAAAAGCCCCTTGTTTGTCTCTCTACAGCAGGGTCTAGCATATGTATTCATATGTTTCACTGGCATTTCTGAAGCCAAAGAGGG
This sequence comes from Caretta caretta, assembly GCF_965140235.1. Taxonomy (NCBI): domain Eukaryota; kingdom Metazoa; phylum Chordata; order Testudines; family Cheloniidae; genus Caretta; species Caretta caretta. The sequence goes on along the minus strand of NC_134213.1, from coordinate 15,131,954 downwards.
CCTCTTAAGGGGGCTGAAAATTTTCAAAGGCACCCCAGAAACTGAAATGGCACGAGAAGATCAGGGACAGGATTTTCAGAAGTGCCATTTTCAAAAGAGAGGAAGGAAGGAATCCTTTGACTTTCAGTGATATTTAAGAGCCTAAGTAACTATGTCACTTTGAAAGTGGGACTTAGCAGCTTTTGAAAATCTTGGCCCTGGTCTTCTCATGCCATTTCAATTTCTCAAGACTAAACACTAGGATCTCCTATGTGATTCAGTTTTTTTTTTAACAAGGACATTGTATCTACTAAGGTATTTACATGACACACCCCACCCCCGAATCACTGACATGTCTAAGTGCCTCCCGAATATTTATCCTCTCAGCACTCCTGAGGTAGGATATTATCATCCCCATTTTGCAGATGGGGAACTGAGGCTTGGGGAGATCCAGTGATTTGCGAACGTCACAGAGGAAGTCTGTGGCAAAACTAGGAACTGAACCTTGATACAAGGCTAATGGCTTAACTACAAGGCCATTCTTCCTCACTGCTGAACCTGTCGATCCAAAGGAACCTACAGTTGCTGTTTCTAACATGTAGTTCAGAGCATTGTAGACTATTCGTTAATAAGACGATCAGATCAATATAGCTATTGTGAACACATAATGCTAGAAAAACATTATTTCAATTAAAAAAAACTGCATTACTGTGCGAGTGCTGCAGTTTGTCAATAACTAACATAATAGCAATCTTTTACACTTATATCGCACCTTTCCTCCAAGAATACCAAAACGTACTAACAGCTAGACAAGCTGAGGCCCATCAAAGTCATAGGGACAGTTTCGCAGAGCTTTCTATTCCCTCAGTCCTGGGGTCACTGAGAGCTTGACAAGAGCTTACACCGGCTGGGAACACCACCCCTCCTTCAGGGGCCATTACACAGCTGGGGATCATCAGAGCACAAAGCTGGAGTGGGGGCCAAGCAAAGGCAATTTTATTTTTCCCCGCGGGTGCTCCACCTCGAGGCCCCAGCCCACTCCGCTCCTTCCCCACAAGGCCCCATTCTCACTCCACCTCTTCCCGCCACTGCACCGCTCCTCCCCGAGGCCCCACTTTTGCGCCGCCTCTTCCCACCCCTCCACCAAGACCTCCCACCTGCCCGCTGCTCACCACGCTCCCCCAAGTGCCTCCCCTTAGCTGCCAAACAGCTGATCAGTGGCACCCGAAACAGCTGTGGCTAGTGGGTGCTGAGCACCCACTAATTTTTTCTCTAGGTGCTTCAACTCCGGAGCACTCATGGAGTTGGTGCCTATGGGGCCAAGTACCTGGTCTGCAAAAGTTTCTGAACTTAGCTCTTTCTGAGGGAATTTCCTTGGGAAAGATCTAAAGATTTCATTTTGCCCCCGTCATTTTAACTTGAAGAAATCTGTTGCCTGTGTCTGCCTGTGCCTGCCCGCCTGTCTCTCTCTCTCTCTCTCATCTTCATCATGTGCTTTATTCATGCAACACAGAACTTTCTGTTTAACCTCAGGAGCCATGTGCAGATAATTTTTGGAAAACGTGACAAGTTTGTTTAATCTAATATGTGTTGCTTATTTGCTGCAGCCAAGAATCCCTTCGCTGGACTCTGCCCCCATTTGCCACACACCACAGCTGAATTTAATTTAATTATTTGAAGCATCTCAGTTTAGAAAACAAGAAATGTATGGTTTTATCCCAGGAATCTTTGACTTGAATTCTTCCTGTCTTTTTCTAGAACATCAACATCTGCAAAATAAGGGCCTGATCCAAAGCTCAGTGAAGTCAATGCAAAGACTCCCATGGACTTCAACAGACTTCAAACATGCCCAAAAGCTCCATGCTTTTATTTTTCCACATTGTTTGCTGCCTCTGAGTCTAGTTTTTGCAACACAGGGACACTTGTTATTTTTCATAGCTCTAATATAACTACCTCTATTATAGTGACTAGACGCTGGGGAGAGGAACCCCCCTTGTAACTCAAGTCTGTCCCTAGAAATGTGTTACTGTTCAGCATCCCTTGTCCTAGGCGTGGCTGATCCTCCCTGGAATCTTAGCATTCCTAACACTCCTAGCTTGATCTTTACCATAATCTACTGCTGCATGTTTACTGCTCCCACTCTGAGCATTTCAATTTCATTTTGAGGTGGCGGAACATGAAAATCTCTAGCTACTTTGGTTGAGGGTGTGGTGGTGGGAAAGGACCTTCGTAATTTCAATTCTCTCCCCCCCTGCATTAAATTAGTTTGACATTTGTTCAGATGGGAATCAGAGAGTTATGAACTTCCTGCTCTGATCTGCTTTGGAGACCAAATGCCAAATGCAATTTAAGAAGAATCCCTAAGATTGCAACAAATCCAGCAAGTAAAAGAGGAAGGATTCATAAAGTGATTTCAGTTCTGAAAGATAAAGTGATAAGCATTAGGATGTTCTCTCTGTCTTAAGCTGCCTAATGGATATAGTCATCGTTAGCTGCCGAACTGTGATTTCTCAGTTCTCACACCTGACTCAGAAACAAAAAGATCCTGTTGTGTGTACCAGGAAAACGGGGATTACATTTTCCAAAACCGTTCAAGGTTTCTTTTTAGATGTATCATGAAAGATAAGGTTGGAATTTAGTCCCCAGGTTCACACATGAAATCCTATCTGTAGCTGGAGCTTTCTTTAAAAAAAATCAAACTTGAAACTTTTCCTCCGTATCAACATTTCTGGGCCGTAAGAAAAATGGATTTCTGATTTCAGCAGCATCAGGGTTGGGCCTGAACGGAAGATGATTTTGGTTTTAGCACTTCTACCAACTATCTATCTAGAAGGGGCAGCACCAGGCCAAATTCTGATCTCAGTGACACTTACCAACAGAGTTACTCTGCATTTACACCAGCGTGACAGAAATCAGGCTTTGGCCCAATGTCTGTAAGGAGGTGCTGTAGAGCAGAACTGATTCACAATTCGCCCTTGCCATATATAACAAAAATCAGACTTTTCTAATGTAGTAGGTGATAGATTAAGCCTCTGACTTGTCTGTTTCTAGTAGGCTACTTAATTCATGGCTCAGGGGCCGGCAAAGTGTTTTCAGATGTGCTGTATTATGGTGAAAGGAATTAAAGTCAGGTATGCAGAAGTCAATACCTTGTATCAATAATGCTCTACTTTAATTGAATGTCTTCTACAACTATACTCAGAAAACAATTCTACCTGCATTCTGCCATGCCTTTAATATATAGCTCTGTGGGAACAGAGCCATTGACAAGACATTATTAAAAAGCTAGAAGAAACTGTAGTCCCCCTTTATCCTGCATTATTAATTTTTTGTCTCGTGGACTCACTGTCATTTTTGACAAATTGCTTGCATACAGTCACATATTTACCAAAAGCTTTTTCACCTGGTAACAATCTGGAAGTCTTGTTCTCTTCATTTGCAGAATTGCTTTAAAGTCATGGGAATTCCTGGATCTCACCGTATTTCTAATTCCTCCCCTTGCAAATGAAATCTTAACATTTGGGGAAAAGGACAGCCTTGGACGCTGCAGTCCTTTGTTTAACAACAGAACAGGTGTGACCACAACCATACCGTTGTGCCCCATCCCTGGCCAGCCAAGGTCATTTACAGGGGTGAGGGATTAGTTCAGTGTACATGCTCATCAAGACTTTTGCATCTCTGATTAGACGACAAGTAAACTGAGAGTGTGGCTTTCATGATATGGACACTGGTCCTCTAGGAACTGGACTGAAACCACTAGCTGCTACAGCTACTGCTCATAATCCCAAGGGGTAATTTTCCCTAGATAACTACAGAATGTTGGTTCAATGACTACAAAGCCACATAGGACTACCCTCTACCTCAGCAATAAAGTTAAAACGTCACACAACCAGATAAACATGGTTGGGAACTGGAAGGAGTGGGTAGGAGAGAAAATTTATGGAATATTCTCTAGGAGTCCTGAGCTGCTCAGAAGTTAGATGATTCCTTCTCTGGGGTGAGTTAATTTTATGAAGTCCAGTTCCGCAAAGCACTTGAGCATGTGCATAACTCTAGCCATCTGCTTAAAGTTATGCACCGGTTTAAGTCCTCCCCTACTTATCAAAGCACTTAGATGCACACGTAAAGCACATAGTCCTGTCTGTTTTCCAGGGCACACTGAGCCTGGTCTACACTGGGTGGGGGTCGAGCTAAGATACGCAACTTCAGCTACACAAATAGCGTAGCTGAAGTCGGCGTATCTTAGGTCGACTTACCTGGCCGTGAGGACGGCGGCGAGTTGACCGCTGTTGCTCCCCGTCAACTCCGCTTCCACCTCTCGCGAGCTGGAGTTCTGGAGTTGATGGGGAGTGTGTTCGGGGATCGATTTATCGCGTCTAGATGAGATGCGATAAATTGATCCCCGATAGATCAATCGCTACCCGCCGATCCAAACCTGCCCTGAGTGTAGCTAATCCAGCCCTGGAGCTTCAGGGATTCACAAGGAAGTTCCTGGAATCTGGGAATTACAGAACTCTTGGGCTCATTCACCCAACTTGCCTTTTACAGAGCACCTCTTCAACTTGCTGTGGAGCTGGAGAGTTTCACTTCCTCCTCCCTTCCTTCCCCAAGCTAAAGTGGTACGTTGCCTTCTGGGCTTTGCACAGCCAGGAAGGCTGTGGATATTTTTTTTTTTGAACACCCTGAGGAGTTCCAAAGGGGAAGCTGTGATTCACTTTTTTTCAGTGGCACATTTACTGGAAACTTGGGACTGTCACACACAGTAATATTTCCCATATCCCAGCAATATTACTGCATGGTTTCCAGCAACTGTACCTAAGACATTACCCTCCAGGGAGCCTTATTAAACTTTTATAGTATTGGAAAAAGTCAGAATGCAAAAGGAAATTGACCATGCAAAGTTCTGGAAATTGACCCCCAAAACTCTCCAGAACAGCCATTACCAGGCCACCTTTTGTGAGCACACAGTGCCTGTCCATTTGAGGTAAAATTCATCTCACGCAGAGAGCCAGCAAAGCCTCTCAAACCTGCCTTAAGTGGAACTTAAATGGTGCATAGGCCGCATGCCGGCCCTTCGCACTGGAGTGAATTAAATATCAAAATGTCCATGGAGCGTTTCTGCGAGAAAGAACTCTGAGCGCAGTCCTGATTAATAAAAATAACCTCTTCTTTAAACAGCTGTCGTAAACCTACCATTTTACTCTCCTTTGGCAATCTCAGGATGATAAATGAGCCATATATTACGCTACCTTGGCTCCAAATTTAACAGGAGGAGGAAAAGATGACATAGAAGCATATCAGCTGAGTTATAAGATGTCATCCTAAATTGTTCTGCTAAATCTTCATTTACACCCTCATAAACCAGAAGACATGTGCCATTAGTAGCCTACTAAGTCCACTTGAACTCTTGCCCTTGGATTTGAAAGCCATTAACCATGACCCTAATGTCTGCCCCCTTTCATAGGAATGCCTAGGTAATTTCTCATACATTACATCAGTAACCACATGTGAATCAGTTATACAAGCTGGCTTCATTCAGGGGCTGAGGAATATTTTCCTCTGCTTCATTTCTGAACAAATGGGCTACTGTATTACTTTGTTTGCCCCAGCATGGGTGTCCTTGAACGGCCTCACACACCAAAGGCAAAATCCTGCTCTTGCTGAAGTCAGTAAGAGTTTTGCCACTGACTTCAATGGGAACGGAATCAGGTCCCCACATCACAGTTAGATAGAAAGCAGCCTCTAACAGAGGACAGATCAGAGATTAAATACATACCATACAGCCTTGCACTGGAGTCAGTACGGAGGCAGACAGCTCCAGCTGGAGCTACAGGAGTTGCTGTGCCTGAGACAACATTGGCTCCTGGGGCTCCACAAAGCCTCTATAGCAGTGTTTCTCAACCTTTTTGATACCGGGACTGGCTTGCTGCCTTCCTCAACTGCGTCTGGGAGATCTAAGGGACCAGCGCTGATCCACAGACCGGTTGTTGAGAAACGCTGCTCAAAAGCATAATTGAAAAGGCTGAAACATCCATTCCCCAATGCACGTGGCCAGCCCAGGGGAATTAGGGCATTATCTCATGCTCTCTGGAAGGAAAGCAACACATAGTCCTTGTGGATTGGATAGCGCAGGTACCAAAGGAATCGCTTTGCACCCTCTCCCATTCCTTGCAGACCCGTGCGGGACTGGGCAAAAACTTATCAAGAGCTTCCCAGTTGTGTCTATTGAGGGCAATGAGATGCAATTATGTATCCACTGGTATCACTAGCTTGTGTCCTACTGAAAGAATGCCACAAGTCTTAGGCGACTGTAAAGAGAGCAGATGTCATCTGGAAAAACAAAATTCCTAGTGCTCTGCCTTCCGGCTATGAAATCTATAAGCAGTCTAGACATTCAGCTAACACTACCTTCTAGCCACTGCTTCTCCCAGCACTGCTTCTTAGTGTGCTTAGTGCAACAAGCCTCAGGTGGCATGTGAGCAGGATTCATCACTGAATTTGGTCAGCTGGTTGGATCATTAGCTTCTCTGGAGTGGGTACTGATGGGGAGTGCAACGTGAGAGCTGATCCTTCCCCTTCCCCCCCCCCCCCCACGCCCAGCACTAAAATAACCAACAACCACCACCTCTTACCTATGCTCAATCAGGTCCAAACTCAACACCATTTTACAAAACTACAGAAATCAAGCCAGAATCAGCACTTTCAAACTTGGGTCCCCAAAGTTAGGCACCTGGAGTGGGGTCTGCACGTTGCTGAACACCCTCCACTCCTACCAAAATCAACTGAGGGTGCTTGGCACCCTGTAGGAAGACACCTTTAACATTAACTCACCTCACAAAGTGGCCTGATATTCAGCGCACCCACCCAAAATGTAATGAAGTTAGTTATCATACTCATCATCCAGTATAAATAATTCAGTATGCACTGTATGTTAGCACTTGCTATGAAGATTTTTAGGTGTCGCACAAACACTGTAAAATAGGTATTTTTTAATAATCTGAAGAGAAACTCTGCTTTGACTTCTTGAGGTTTAGCCAGCGGACTATGAGCATATTTGCATATTTTAATTCCTGGTACTTTTCGTGCTGCTCTTCTACTGAACACTCAAGCTGGGTGGATGTTGCAAAAAAGATTCCATGAATATTCACTCAAATTCCTATATGATTTCACCTTGGCTATTGTCATACTCCCTTTGTGATCACTCATCACCAATGGTCATACGCTCCAGTGTAACTGGCATGGATGTTCATGCCTGTGAATTTCAAAATTGCACATGTGTTTGTATTTGTGCTGGGAGTGTTTATGCAGTTATCCAATCAGGGAATAGAAAAAAAAAATAAAAATTACCACCTATCTGACCCATCATAACCAAAACTGCTCTTACGTCAACTACACAGAGAACTATTTGCAATCTGTCCATGGAGTCATCTCTGCCCCTTATCAACAGATCTCACATGACGGTGAAAGACCTGCTGCTTGAGTTGCTCCCTCCAAAATACCGTTCAGGTGCATAGGCTGGGCAGCACAGGAAAGTTTTCATTTCCTATGCTGCAGTCACTCTGTGCTGAATACATTTTCAGTCACCCTGGGTTTTTATACCATGCGTACCGGCACAGTATCTGAGTGCCTTATATGACCCAGTTTTACAGATGGGCTGCGCAACCCAAAACTCCCAAAGTCAATGAGGGATGTGGTTGATCAGCACCTCTGAAAGACAGGCCATTAGTGTTGGTATCAGTGTGTCCAGGGCTGTTCATCTGTTTTCTTTCAAAAGATCAGACTTTTTTTTTTTAAATTATTCATCCAGTCTCTGATTTTCCTGCTGACCTTTGCAGTGGGAGTCAAAGGGCATTTGATGAACACAATTTGGAAACAAAAACGATCTTGTTACATATCTGAATAGTGCATAATGTCGAGAGTTCAGTGAGAAAAGGGTACTGGATGGAAAGCCCCAAAAGAAACAAAAGAATGAAAGATGTTCATTGAGAGGTCCTCTACTCTCTTTACATGATGATTAGTCACACGTTCAGAGCTGGATTTGGGTGGTGCCTTATTTGGCAAAATATTTGCAGCACCAAATTCCATAAGTACTCACTCAGCAGATACAAAAGAGCACCAAAAAGATAAATAACCCTGCTATCTTAAAACATATTTCACTCACACATCCCCCACTTTTGTTTTAATTTGTGATCTAAAAAATAAGCAAATTAAAAAAAAAAAAGATTTTTGCTGGCCTGCAAATTACTTTTTAGCTAGAAGAAAACAAAGAAGTGAAACATGTCAAGGACACAACTTTGAAAACATTTACATACTCACTCAGAGAGGAGGGACTTTGCATAAGAATTCGGCGTCTCAGAAATACATGTATTACTTGCACAAGAGTAAGAAGAAGTCAACACCCTGCATATCAGGGTCTTTTTAGAAGTTCAAAGCAAACCCTTAAAGGGCTAGATTCTCAGCTGGTGCAGTGCAAAGCCAATGAAAAACACTGCAAAAGAGGCTGTCCTCTTGTACTTCCAGCCCTGATCAGAAATGGAAGTGGCTCAAATCTCATGGAAAACTTGACCCTGGAAGAACTCCAGACCAATTGGACAGACTCAGGTTCTTCTGGATACTTGTCTGGACCATACCCAAACCGTTGATGGTTTACCAATCATGAAGTTAATGTAAGTGTGTCAGTTGACTGCACTGGCTGCTATGGAAAGGTCTATTCTCTTAACCCAAAGCAGGAGAGAAAATTAAGTATGTAACAGTATGAGTGTTTTGGCTCAGGAATGGCCTACAGTTGACAGAGACAGTGCTGTTAGGCATTATGTAGCCCTAGACATCCCCAACCAGCTTTCTGGCCATGAGGTGGCTGGGCTGGAGTCTCATTAGCGAAAGGGAACCCTTAAAAGGGGAAGACTCCCTCCCAGAAACCGTACTGGGAGTTGGTGAGCCACAGCTGTTGAGGTGGCAGCTCTCAGCCCCAATTGCTGGTGGTGGTGTGGAATGGGGAGCGGTGGGAGCACCTTCAGAGAGGTAGAACTCCTCTGCAGAGGTGGCCAGATTGGTGTGTGCCAGCCCTCTACCACTGATACTGTGGCGGGGGCCAGAGTCACAGCCCTATTAGTGCAGCTCCCAAATGGTGAAGAGTTGAGGGGGCATGGACAGAGGCCCCTACAAAAACTAGCACCTAACCAGCTACCTATGCAGCCTATGCCTAATGCAGACCAGGAAGCTGAAAGCACAGTGCCAGGGCACCAGTGTCCCATATGCAAATCTACTGCCTCTGGTTTTTCATACACAGATGCAAGTGAATGTCAGCTGACTCCATGCAAACTAAATGACTTCTAATGCATGGGAAACTTGCAGATTTTCACTACTGTGAGGATAGTAACACTAGACAATTAAAAAAATATATCCTTGTTATCCCCAGAGGTACTTCCCTCATTCAAATGATCTCACTTCTTTCTTAGAAAGGCAACTCTTGAATGGTGATTCATTTTCACTGATGACATAGCCCTGGATCAGACTTCAGCAATGACTAACTATTGGGCAAGATTATCTGGAACTCAACAGATCATTCAGGACTGAGCAGAGAAATCCAACAGCCATGTCACCAAACACTCAGTTTGGGCCAAGCTAAAAATAGAGCTAATGAAGTGTTACTGTAGTTGCTTGCCTTACTGTACAAAATAAACTATTCAATTTTTCCTATCAGGAGAAAGGCCTTATTTAAATATTACATTAATTAACTTACATTGGCACAATAGCCTCAAGGGTATATTTTCTTTATAAAGAACTACGTATTCATGTATGAAACAACTGCAGGATCCAGTTTAAGTTAAAGCACATAGAAAATGGTTACTTTGGATCCAACTCTGTTCTCGGTTACATCAGTATTACTCTTGTGGAAGTCAATGGGAATTGTGCATGGATGCCTCGGTCCTTTTATCTTCCCCAATAACTGGCCACACGTTATCAGGTGCTGCTTTAGGAACCTAAATTTTATTTTCAAAAGAGATTTAGGCACTTATGAGTTGAACTGAGTTCTAAAAAGACTCATAAGTGCCTAAATCCCTTTTGAAAATGAGATTTAAACTCCTAAATCAGTTATATGTTACAACGCTGAGCATAGTAATACCTAAACACCTTTAAAAATCTAAGCCCAAACAATAGAATCTACTACATCTCTTGGTAAGTTGTTGCAAAGGTTAATTACTCTGACTGTTAAAAAAGCATGTCCACTTTATTTCTAGTCTAAATTTGCCTGGTTTCAGCTTCTGGCCATTGGATCTTGTCATGCCTTTGTCTACTAAACTAAAGAGTTGACTACTATAAGAAATCTTCCACATAGCAACCTACAGACCATGATCAAGTCATCTCTTTGATAATGTAAATAGACTGAGCTTCCATAAAGCAGCTTGACTGTAAGATCCTCTGCATGAGAAATGACCCTGTATAATAAAGATTGTTACAGTGGTGCCAGGCAGATTTCTTCTCTGTCAGCTTGTCCTATGGTTAGAGTTGGATCTCTGTGTTTCTGAAAGCTGAACTCCACTTTCACGGATGGGCTGCCAACAATCAGCACAGAAACATCCTAGCTCCAATCATAAGCAAACATGCTTGTTAGCAGGATTCTAGCACATGTTCCCTGACCACCATGAACTTGTCAGAGAGCGAAAGCTGTTCTAGAAAGGAACATCCCCACATGCCTACCTTTAATGGCCTTCAGCATAGGTTTGAATATACTTGATTTTTTTTGTTTTAGTAAAACCATAATGTAACCCCACCAGCCATTAGAGCTTGTCTACACTTGAAATGCTACAGCGGTGTCACCGTAGCGCTTTAGAGTAGACACTACTTACACGGAGGAGAGAATCCATCTTTTCAAGAGGCAGCAGTAAAGTCAATGGAAGAATTCTACATCAGGGGCTGGGTCCGCTTAACATCGTTCAGGAGTATGGATTGTTCACTTAGCTGCATATGGTAAGATTCTGTTCCCATTGTAGACAGGGATTGTGCCTGACTTCCAATAAGGCCCCTTCTGAAACTATTTGAGCCGAGGCTTGTGGGTGCTGGTGTAGTTTCAATGCTGGATGTTAGAAATCAACTTAACTTTGAATTTGGCTTTCTGGACAGGAAAATGCTTCATTTGAAATGGTTCTGGTGACAAGGTCTCTATTCATAGTTGGGTTTAGCTGATCGCCGGGTCGGGAAGGAATTTTCCTCCCGGGCAGATTGGAAGAGGCCCTGGAGGTCTTTCGTTTTCCTCTGTAGCATGGGGCACAGGTCACTTGCTGGAAGATTCTCTGCTCCTTGAAGTCTTTAAACCATGATTTGAGGACTTCAATAGCTCAGACATAGGAGAGAGGTTTTTCGCAGGAGTGGGTGAGTGAGATTCTGTGGCCTGCGTCGTGCAGGAAATCAGACTAGATGATCATAATGGTCCCTTCTGACCTTAATATCTATGAATCTCATTGTATTTACTCCATATCGTGAAACATTTAAATATTATTTGGATTATTTTTAAAAATGTGTTAGACAAAAAACTGTTCATCCCAAGGAATGAGCAAAGTTCGATCAGGGTGTTAAAAGCGTCCCAATGTCTTCAAATGTAATATATACGTTACTCTGTATACACTGGAATCTGATCATAACAATGGTCTGATCCAGTTCCCATTAAACTTAATGGAAAGACTCTGACTGACATCAGTAGGGTGTTTGTGCTCTTCATGAATTCACATAGGACGACATTCCATTTTAGTGGAGTGAGAGCTCCATTTAAATGCATTTCAGTGAAGGGTCACCTGCAGTGAAACTTTCTCAAGCATAAGAAGGTTCCGCTATGTTAGTCCCCTTGAAGGTAGCCCCTTGACACATTGTAGTTCCAAGGGGAACTGGTAAAGCAGAGAAGGAGGGGGAGAAGGAGCAGAGAAGTGTTACCACCTTGTGTGGAGAGAAGTAAGGAGAAATCCATGTTTCCCAGTGTGGCTACAGCCCCACTTTATGAAGAGACAGGCCACTCTTACTAAAGCCACTCCCTGTGGGAAGCAGAGAGATGTAGCAGGCCTGATAGAGCCTCTCTTGTTATATGAAACGCTGCTTGTGATGAAGCTTTCTGTGAAACAAACCACTTAACCTCTCTGAAGCAGGGACTATATGCTCTGTTCCTCCAGGACCTGGCACAATGGGGTCCAAACTTGATCGGGGCCTCTGGGTACTACTCAAATATTAATGTTAAAAGAGAGTTCTACTTTATTTATGATAGCGATTTATAAATGACCAAACTGTACACACAGAAATAAGGCTGTGGCTTTGTGAAACACCAATAACTAGTTACTTAGATTTCAGACCAGGTTTTGAGGTCCAGAAATCTAAACAATTTTTAAAAGGAAGTATAAACAGTGAATGGTAGCTCTTTACATAAGGAAATGCCTTTTTAACTTGAAGTGGAAAATCTTATAAAATGTACTTATATCTATCACAGATCATATTAGTCATTAATGTGCCTCATAAAACTCACTCATTTTGGCTGGACAATTATAGTAATTTGTGATTTAATTAGAAACATTTGGCCAGGGAATGAATTCCGGTGGAAAGAAAAACAAAATCCATTTACATGAACTTTTGTTTTGCTTTAAATCATTCCTAAAAGTCTAAACCCTCAGCAGATGCTTGGAAAGTGTGCTAAGGCACGAAGACAAAAGAGATTAAGGTAATAGGTGCCACGTATGTGGTGCTTCTCCAAACCCAGATTTCAGTCCCAAGAGCGCTCCCATTGAAATCAATGGGAGTTTTTCAGTGGGAGCAGGCCTGGACGTTTAGACCTGTAAATCTGCTTCTACCAAAAGCCCTACAGTGTGCTCATGCAAATTCAAATACAAATGACAAATTAACTACATCACTCAGGGTTGTGGATTTCTTACCCAGCAACAGTCCTTGTTGCCAAGAAGGCCAATGGCATTTTGGGATGTATAAGTAGGGGCATAGCGAGCAGATCGAGGGACGTGATCGTTCCCCTCTATTCGACATTGGTGAGGCCTCATCTGGAGTACTGTGTCCAGTTTTGGGCCCCACACTACAAGAAGGATGTGGATAAATTGGAGAGAGTCCAGCGAAGGGCAACAAAAATGATTAGGGGTCTGGAACACATGACTTATGAGGAGAGGCTGAGGGAGCTGGGATTGTTTAGCCTGCAGAAGAGAAGAATGAGGGGGGATTTGATAGCTGCTTTCAACTACCTGAAAGGGGGTTCCAAAGAGGATGGCTCTAGACTGTTCTCAATGGTAGCAGATGACAGAACGAGGAGTAATGGTCTCAAGTTGCAGTGGGGGAGGTTTAGATTGGATATTAGGAAAAACTTTTTCACTAAGAGGGTGGTGAAACACTGGAATGCGTTACCTAGGGAGGTGGTAGAATCTCCTTCCTTAGAGGTTTTTAAGGTCAGGCTTGACAAAGCCCTGGCTGGGATGATTTAACTGGGAATTGGTCCTGTTCGAGCAGGGGGTTGGACTAGATGACCTTCTGGGGTCCCTTCCAACCCTGATATTCTATGATTCTATGACCTGGAATATATATTGCCATATCTACCTTTTCTACTAATGTCATTTTAAAAGCACTTGTTTACCTGGAGCAGATACACAAACCACTGGAGCAGATTAAGAAACAAACCTATTGATACACTACAGTGTCATTCTTCATTCTGAGACCAGTCACCAGTCTTTTGCAGATGTACCAACTTTGCATGATATCATGGAACAAATTAGTCTATGCAAATAGGAAAGAAGGGTTAAAAAATAATAAAAATGTATAAATGTAGTCCTGGTCCCAGTGTCCTGCTCCCTGGACAAACAGATGCAGGATTTGTTGAAGAGGCAGCATGCTTAGGCTTTTGGTGGGAGGGGAAGGAATGCTTCGGGCTTGTCTACACTTGAAATGCTACAGTGGAACAGCTGTGCCACTGTAGCACTGCAGTGTAGACACTACCTACACAGACAGTGGGCGCTCTCCCACTGATGTAGGAAATCAACCTCCTTGAGAAGCAGTCAACAGAAGAATTCTTCCTCTGACCTAGCACTATCTACTCCCGGGGTGAAGTCAACTTAACTACATCACTCAGGGTTGTGGATTTCTTACCCAGCAATGAAGCTGGGTCGATCTAATTTTCTAGTGTAGACCAGTCCTTAGACCACCTGGTCTACACTATGAGTTTGTCGGATTTAGCAGCATTAAATCGAATTAACCCTGCACCCGTCCACACAACGAAGCTATTTTTCTCGACATAAAGGGCTCTTAAAACCGATTTCTGTACTCCTCCCCAAGGAAGAGATTAGCGCTGAAATCGACATCGCCATTTCAAATTAGGGTTAGTGTGGATGTAATTCGAAGGTATTGGCCTCCGGGAGCTATCCCACAGTGCACCATTGTGACCACTCTGGACAGCACTCTGAACTCGGATGCACTGGCCAGGTGTACAGAAAAAGCCCTGAGGAACTTCTGAATCTCATTTCCTGTTTGGCCAGGTGAGCTCGTCAGCACAGGTGACCATGCAGAGCTCATCAGCACAAGTGGCCCTGCAGTCCCAGAATCGAAAAAGAGCTCCAGCATGGACCGAACGGGAGGTAGTGGATCTGATCACTGTATGGGGAGAGGAATCAGTGCTATCAGAACTACGTTCCAAAAACCGAAATGCCAAAACATTTCAAAAAATCTCTGAGGCCATGAGGGACAGAAGCTACAGCAGGGATGCAACACAGTGCCACGTGAAACTTAAGGAGCTCAGACAAGCACACCAGAAAACCAAAGAATCAAACGGATGCTCCGGGACAGAGCCCCAGACATCCCGCTTCTACGTTAAGCTGCATGCAATTCATGGGGGGGCTGCCACCACTACCCCACCCCGTCCGTGGACTCCGATGATGGGGTACCCTCCCCCATGCCCGAGGATTTTGTGGCTGGGAAAGATGATGAGGAGGATGAGCTTGAGGAGAGCACATAGCACACAGTTCTCCCTGACAGCCAGGATCTTTTTATCACCCTGACAAATACCCTCCCAACCCAACGAAGCCGGAGAAGGGACCTGTGGTGAGTGTACCTTTTTAAATATAATACATATTAGAAAAGCATTTTTTAATGATTAAGTAGCCCTGAGGACTTGGGATGCATTCATGGCCAATACAGCGACTGGAAAAGTTTGTTAACAAGTCTGGGGATGGAGCGGAACTCCTCCAGGGACATCTCCATGAAACTCTCCTGGAGGTACTCTAAAAGCCTTTGCAGAGTAGCCTGGGGAGAGCAGCCTTATTCTGTCCTCCGTGATAGGACACTTTACCACGCTATGCTAGTAGCAAATAATCTGGTATCACTGCATGACAAAGCCTGGCAGCGTATGGTCCCAGTGTTTGCTGGCATTCAAGCAACATCCGTTCTTTATCTCTCTGTGTTATCCTCAGGAGAGTGACATCATTCATGGTAACCTGGTTGAAATAGGGGAATTTAATTAAGGGAACATTCAGAGGTGTCTGTTCTTACTGGGCTGTTTGCCTGTGGCTGAAAAGAAATCCTCCCCACAGTTGGCCACGCGGTGGGGTGAGGGGTAAAGCAATCATCCCAGAGAATTGGATGGGGGGCCGGTTAGTTTGGTTTCTGCTGCTGCACATTAACAGGAAAACCGCAGCACTAAATAGCCACCTCAACGTGTTTTGCTTGGTATGGGAGAGGAGGGCGCTGCTGTTATGAAGGTTGCAGAAGCCGAAAAACTATGTCTTACCATGGCTGCCTGCAAGCCGAATTACGTTGCCCGGCACTGCGTGTGTGATCTCTAACACCAAAGCCGCAGGCACTCAATACAAGATGCAAAATGCAACCTTGTACCAAAATCACATGTGCTATGTAATGTGAATAGCATTGTTCACCATGAAAGAGTACCGCCATTGTTCTGTAAAATGTATCTTTTTAAATACTTCACTCCCTTTTTTTCCTCCAGCAGCTGCAAATGTTTCAAGCCTCCCTCCTCTGTCCCAAAGGCTATCTCAGATAAGGCGGAGAAAAAAACCACACACATGATGAAATGTTCTCTGAGCTCATCCGGCACTGACAGAGCTCAGCAGAATGTGTGGAGGGACACAACAGCAGAGCACAGGAAAGTGGCCGACGAACATGAGGAGAGGTGGCGGCAGGAAGATCAGAGGAGGCATGAGGCAACGCTGAGGCTACTGTGGGATCAAACGGACATGCTCCAGCGTCTGGTGGAGGTTCATGAACGGCAGCAGGATCACAGACTGCCCCTGCAGCCCCTGTTTAACCACCCTCCCTCCTCCCCAAGTTCCATAGCCTCCAGACGCCCAAGAACGCGGGGTGGGAGGCTCCGGGTGCAAACACTCCACCCTAGTGGACAGCCCAAGCAACATAACGCTGGCATTCAACAAGTTTTAAAGTGGCCTTTTCCTTCCCTTCTACCCTCCTCCCACACCCCACCCGGGCTACCTTGTGAGTTATCTCCCTATTTTTATAATCAATTAATAAAGAATACATGTTTTTTAAACAATAGTGACTTTATTTCCTTTGCAAGCAAGCTGTGATCAAAGGGGGGAGAGCAGGTGGCTTACAGGGAATTTAGAGGCAACCAAGGGGGCGGGTTTTCATCAAGGGGAAACAAACAGAAGTGTCACACAGTACCCTGGCCAGTCATGAAACTGGTTTTCAAAGCTTCTCTGATGTGCAGCGCTTCCTGCTGTATTCTTCTAACTGCCCTGGGGTCTGGCTGCGCGTATTCAGCGGTCAGGCGATTTGCCTCAACCTCCCACCCTGCCATAAATATCTCCCCCTTACTCTCACAGAGATTGTGGAGCACACAGCAAGCAGCAATAACAATAGGAATACTGGTTTCGCTGACGTCTGAGTGAGTCAGTAAACTGCGCCAGCGACCCTTGAAACATCCAAATGCACACACTACCACCATTCTGCACTTGCTCAGCCTATAGTTGAACAGCTTCTTACTACTGTCCAGGGTGCCTGTGTATGGCTTCATGAGCCAGGACATTAAGGGGTAGGCTGGGTCCCCAAGGATAACTATAGGCATTTAGACAGTTTTCAGAGTAGCAGTCGTGTTAGTCTGTATCGGCAAAAAGAAAAGGAGTACTTGTGGCACCTTAGAGACTAACAAATTTATTTGAACATAAGCTTTTGTGAGCTACAGCTCACTTCATCGGATGCATGCAGTGGAAAATACAGTGGGGAGATTTATATACACAGAGAACATGAAACAATGGGTGTTACCATACACACTGTAACAAGATAGGTTTCAGAGTAGCAGCCATGTTAGTCTGTATTCGCAAAAAGAAAAAGGAGTACTTGTGGCACCTTAGAGACTAACCAATTTATTTGAGCATAAGTTTTCATGAGCTACTGCTCACTTCATCAGATGCATAAAGTGGAAAATGCAGTGAGGATGTTTTATACACACAGACCATGAAAAAATGGGTGTTTATCACTTCAAAAGGTTTTCTCTCCCCCCACCCCACTCTCTGGCTGGTAATAGCTTATCTAAAGTGATCACTCTCCTTACAATGTGTATGATAATCAAGGTGGGCCATTTCCAGCACAAATCCAGGGTTTAACAAGAACGTCTGAGGAACAGTGGGAGGAGGGGGGTAGGAAAAAACAAGGGGAAATTGGTTACCTTGCATAATGACTTAGCCACTCCCAGTCTCTATTCAAGCCTAAGTTAATTGTATCCAATTTGCAAATGAATTCCAATTCAGCAGTCTCTCGCTGGAGGCTGGTTTTGAAGTTTTTCTGTTGTAATAGCGCAACTTTCATGTCTGTAATCGCGTGACCAGAGAGATTGAAGTGTTCTCCGACTGGTTTATGAATGTTATAATTCTTGATGTCTGATTTGTGTCCATTTATTCTTTTACGTAGAGACTGTCTGGTTTGACCAATATACATGGCAGAGGGGCATTGCTTGCACATGATGGCATATATCACATTGGTAGATGTGCAGGTGAACGAGCCTCTGATAGTGTGGCTGATGTTATTAGGCCCTGTGATGGTGTCCCCTGAATAGATATGTGGGCACAGTTGGCAAAGGGCTTTGTTGCCTACAGACAGCCCTCCAACCTGAAGCAAATACTCACCAGCAACTACATACCACACAACGGAACCACTAACCCAGGAACCTATCCTTGCAACAAAGACCGTTGCATAAACACCACCCTATACCGGAAATCTACTGACAGCTATTCCTACCTACATGCCTCCAGCTTTCATCCAGACCATACCACACGATCCATTGTCTACAGCCAAGCTCTATGATACAACCGCATTTGCTCCAACCCCTCAGACAGAGACAAACGCCTACAAGATCTCTGTCAAGCATTCTTACAACTACAATACGCACCTGCTGAAGTGAAGAAACAGATTGACAGAGCCAGAAGAGTACCCAGAAGTCACCTACTGCAGGACAGGCCCAACAAAGAAAATAACAGAACACCACTAGCCATCACCTTCAGCCCCCAACTAAAACCTCTCCAACGCATCATCAAGGATCTACAACCTATCCTGAAGGATGACCCATAACTCTCACAGAGTACTCCTTTTCATTTTACTGTAACAAGACTGATCGGGTAATGTGAGCTATTACCAGCAGAAGAGCGGGGGTGGGGGGTGGGAACCTTTTGTAGTGATAATCAAGGTGGGCCATTTCCAGCAGTTGACAAGAATAACTGAGGAACAGTGGGGGATGGAGGGGGGAATAAACATGGGGAAATAGTTTTACTTTGTGTAATGATACATCCACTCCCAGTCTTTATTCAAGCCCAAGTTCATTTGCAAATGGAATACAATTAACTCCAATTCAGCAGTCTCACACTGGAGTCTGTTTTTGAAGTTTTTTTGTTGAAGAATTGCCACTTTTAGGTCTGTAATCAAGTGAGCAAAGAGATTGAAGTGTTCTCCGACTCGTTTTTGAATGTTATAATTCTTGACGTCTGATTTGTGTCCATTTATTCTTTTACGTAGAGACTGTCTGGTTTGGCCAATGTACATGGCAGAGGGGCACTGCTGGTACATGATGGCATATATCATATATTTGTTTATTCCCCCCCCCCACACACACACACTGTTCCACACACATTCTTGTCAACTGCTGGAAATGGCCCACCTTGAGTATCACTACAAAAGGTTTTTTCCCCTCCGCTCTCCTGCTAGTAATAGCTCACCTTACCTGATCACTCTTGTTACAGTGTGTATGGTAACACCCATTGTTTCATGTTCTCTGTGTATATAAATCTCCCCACTGTATTTTCCTTTTCTTTTTATAGGCATTTCAACATCCCCAACAGTTATTTTCTGGTCTGGGAAGTAAATCCCTTCCTGCAGCCGTTTTAACAGACCAGAGTTCCTGAAGAGTCACGAACCTTTCCCAGCCATCCCACGTTGATGTTGGTGAAACGTCCCTTGTGATCCACCAGTGCTTGCAGCACCATTGAAAAGTACCCTTTGCGGTTTATGTACTGGCTGCCCTGGTGGTCTGGTCCCAAGATCGGGATATGAGTTCCGTCTATGGCCCCACCACAGTTAGGGAATCCCATTGCAGCAAAGCCATCTAGTATGACCTGCACATTTCCCAGAGTCACTACCTTTGATAGCAGCAGCTCAATGATTGCGTTGGCTACTTGCATCACAGCAACCCCCACAGCAGATTTGCCCACTCCAAATCGATTCCCGACTGACCGGTAGCTGTCTGGCGTTGCAAGCTTCCACAGGGCTATTGCCACTCGCTTGTGAACTGTGAGGGCTGCTCTCATCTTGGTATTCTTGCGCTTCAGGGCAGGGGAAAGCAAGTAACAAAATTCCATGAAAGTGCCCTTACGCATGCAAAAGTTTCAAACACTGGGAATCATCCCAAACCTGCAACACTATGCAGTCCCACCACCCTGTGCTTGTTTCCCATGCCCAGAATCGATGTTCCACGGCATGAGCCTGCCCCAGTAACACCATGATCTCCAAATTGCTGGGGATCACGGTTTTAGAGAAATCTGTGTTCATGTCCTCATCACTGCGCTGCCGTTGCCTCCTCACCAGGTTTTTCAGGTGCTGGTTCTGCATAAACTGCACGATAATGCGCAAGGTGTTTACAATGGTCATAATTGCTGCGGTGAGCTGAACAGGCTCCATGCTTGCCATGCTATGGCGTCTGCTCAGGCAATCCAGGGAAAAGGGCACGAAATGATTGTCTGTTGTTGCTTTTACGGAGGGAGGGAGGGTTGACTGACGACATTTACCCATAACCACCTGCGACAAACTTTTGGCCCCATCAGGCATTGGGAGCTCAGCCCAAAATTCCAATGGGCAGTGGAGACTGTGGGAACTGTGGGCTAGCTACCCACAGTGCACTGCTCAGAATGTTGACACTTGCCACGGTACTGTGGATGCACACTGCCGAATTAATGTGCTTAGTGTGGACGCATGCACTCAACTTTATGCAATCTGTTCCCAAAAATCGACTTCTGTCAAATCGGAGTACTTTTGTAGTGTAGACATGGCCTCAGGATAGTTAAAGCGAATCAGCTAAAACATGTGAAGTCAATATGCATAAATTAAAGGGTGTTTCATTCAGGAGTAAAGTGGCCATAATTTGCTGTAATTTAATCCTCGTCCAAGGATTCCAGGATGGATTAAGGGTTTGTCTATGTGACCAATTAGTTCACCGCAAACTGGGGTGTGAACTCACCCGGCACTAGCCTGCCTCAGACTATCTGTCCGTGTAGACCGATTGATGCACACTAACAGTTAATGTGCTTTGACAAACCCTTAATCCTCCCTGGAATCCTTGGACGAGGATTCAATTACAGCAAACTTCGTACTGCGGCTGCTTTACCCCTGAATGAAATGCCCTTCAATTTATGCACCTTGACTTCACACTTTCAGTAGATTCACTTTCACTTCACGTCCCCATGTAGACAAGCCCTTAGGGTCACTCAGATGGGATTATTTTATTTTTATTTTAAAATGTCGTATCAGATCTGCTCCAACACGAACTGCCTTCCAGTCCTCCCTAGCTAGGAAAGAGGCTACAGCTCAAGAGATTCAGAGGAAAACATGATGCTGCTCAAGGCTGCCACGTGGTTGCAGAAGAGCATCTCAAGGAAGGGGACATTTAGTTACAGCTATGGACACAGTAACTATGTAGTGGGTCAATACCAAAGAGGTGTAAGTGTTTGAAGGAAAAGTGCAGACACCCACCTGTTCACAGATAGCATCAGCTGGTCCATACTTGCTTTGATCTTGTTTTGTGCTTCTAGATGAGTCATGTTTTCTGTGCTCTCGCCATTAATTGCCAGAATAATATCTCCGGGGCACAGGTTAGCCATGGCTGCTTTACTCCCAGGATTAATCTACACAAGGAAAGAAAAAAAGTGCTACTAAAAAGGATGCCTTGTGTGAGAACACGTAACAATTAAAGAAAGAGGACTGGTTCTTTGGAAGGGAAGGGAATGTAGCGAACTTTCTGTTACCAAAGCAGCTGTGAGTGGAGAGTTTTCTATTGAGAGGGCCATTGTGCTTTGTCTGGGATGAAAATATTTACCAGTTTGGGCATGTTTTCAGAAGTAGCCTCAATTTTGGGGTGCCCTATTTTCTCCCCTGAAGACTGAGTTCTGCAGCCACACTGGATGGTTCTAGATATGGGTCTGATTCAAAGCTCTTTCAAGTAAATTAAGAGATTCCCATTGACTTCCATGACCACTTGATAACGTTCTCTTTACATTATTGTATGTAAAAAAGCAAATTTGCAATGTAGCCCTTCACCCAAAGGGAGCTGGGCACCTAAAATCCCTTGGGCTCCTTTGAAAATCCCAGCCTCTATTCACAGGCTCCATCACGAGCTTGAGAACCAAATTCTGAAGAGTGCTGAAAAAATGAAAGGTGGTGGGTTGTTTTTTTTTTTTTTTTGACAAAAACAAAGAGAAGCATCATACCAGTCATGCTAACAGCTTCCTTCAGAGGTGTGATATTCTACATCAGCTTTCCCCAGTGCTGCTCAAATTATGTCTTTCCAGTCTTGCATGAAATAACATTATGCTTACTAGATCTCCATCACTTTTCCCCTACTATTTTTGTATTAATGCCAAAATCTCACTAAGATTAGAATTCCTTTCTGGGGAAACTAATGACATGTCCAGGTACCAGTTGTGGTTGGATTGTACAGATTTAGGGCCGAACACTACAGGTCTGAGTGAGCCATAGTTATTCAAAGCAGTGGGTGTTTTTCCTGTAACTGATCCAGCATGTTTCTAATTTTTGCAAAGATAAAATAAAATTATGTTATATGTAGGCAGTACAGCTGCCAATAAATGCGTGTCTGTCTGTGCAAACTGTTGATAGCTAAAAGTCTGTCCTCGAATTTCCTCCTCAGTCATTCATAGCATCTGTTTATGCTTCCACACACTTACTATGAGAACCACCAGCATGGTTTATCTAGTGAGAAAGTGCAGTTTGTTAGATATTTTACTTATTCATCTCTCATTGCATTTTAAATGTGATGTTTTTTGGATACCATTTAATGTCAGTCTTTATACTAGAATAATCCTGTGTCTCAAGAGATGTGTAACTGCTTCAACATATTATTTTGCAGAATTACCGGGGCACATCTCTGACAGACAGATTAGGATTAAAAGGAAGTCTAATTTAGGATCGACTAGAGATTCCACCTCCCCATCCTAGTACAAACTACAAATTAGTCATGGAATTACAGCCTCTAACAACTGTGTCTCTTGGCAACTTCACTTTCTCATGGAAAACTCTTTGGCTTTGATTTTTTTTCTATTACACACAACCCGTGATCTCTGTTGCATCTTACTCTTAAATGGAACTATGCTTTTTTATATGGATTGCAGGTGACAGGCGTGGTGCTATAGAATGACAGTAATAACGACATAAAGAAACCTCCAGACATGACTGTTTGGTTTGAGAATAAAGTGAAAGGGAAATTCTCCAATATTGTGACTTGGTCACTTCAGGGAGTTTCTAAAGGGAAAATGTTTTTAAACAAACAAACAAAAAAATCCTCACAATTTACATCTCTAAAAAGTAAATTTCCTAGGCTGTATTCAACATGTGACTCAAAAAGCAGAATCGCTACTCAGCGCCGTACTATCTCCCTTATATGCATTGTTTGGATGGATGCAAGGAACAAACTGGCTAACAAACCACATATATCAATTGTATCAAACACCTGGGACCCAGTTCAGGCTCTGGTTGATTTCTGGGTGCCACCAGGCATGCACATTGCACAGTGTTATTTATTCTGAGCCTCTAGAGACATACTAGGGACCCTAATAAACAAGCACAAACATGATTCTTGCCTTAAAGAGAGCACAATTTAAGTTTAAATATGACAGATGTAGTGAGACAGACAAGGGGTGAGAGGTGGACCAGGCGATAGCAATATCACCTGGCTAATAGAGAGGCTCAGGTAGACATTTTGATTTTGAGGCCCGTTTTGTATTGGCAAGGAGCATCATATGAACTCATGTTCTGATCCAGCCTCAGCACCACGCAGAGCCCTCTGCGGGAATATCTCATTCCCCTGGCAGGAATAATGTGGAAAGATATTGAGTGAACAGGGCAGGGAGCATCCAGTTTAAAATATACTGACCGTGCCACTTGTCACAGAATACCCCCTTCATGATGATGGGTACAGAGTACCAGTGGGGCATGAACTCTATGGGTTTATGCGGAGCTCAGAACCTCTTATGTCTAATCAGAACAATAAACCTGCACTAGGACCTTTGATGCATTTGCCATGATGAATTGGCATTTCTTATTTACTTTTCAATGTTTTCAGATGGCTTATTTTGTTCTGTACAAACCATTGGGCTTTCCACCTGCTTCATTTTTAGGCTCCACTGTAATGAAAGTGTCCATTTTCTATAATGTACAAGTAAAATCTATATTTATAATAGGGTTTTCCCCCTCCATTCAGCTAAACTAAATCAGAGCTTACTTGGAGAATAAGCCATTCATAAACAGAGTTCTTTGTGGTTTCCTATTTTTAGTTTGTAATTTGTTTAAAATTACTTTGGCAACTTTTTCATATTGGAATTATTTTACGCTATTCATGGAAATGCTTTTCAAGGTCTCGTTAGTTTGGGATATAAACATTGGTCCTTTGCGCGTGAGGCCCAACATTTGTATTGGTTGCTGAATTACCTTTAAAGTCCTACAGGCCAACTTCTCCAGATTTACAGCAGTGAAACGATCCCACTGACATTCTGAGCCAAATTCCCGCCACCGAGAAGTGGACATTAATGGGGGCCTCTAACGTGCTGGCTTTGGCCTCAACTGCATTTAAATCTTCTAGGGCAGTGTTTCTCAACCTGGAGTACGGGGCCCACTCGGGGACCTTGAGCAGGTTTCAGGGGGTCCGCCAAAAAGACCAGCGTTAGACGCACTGGGGCCCAGGGCAGAAATCCGAAGCCATAGCATTTGGGTCTGAAGCTCATGCCCTGAACCCTGCCACCCAGGGCTGAAGCCAAAGCCTGAGCAATGTAGCAATGTAGGACCCTGGGGCTCCAGGCAATTGCCTTGCTTGCTACCTGCTAACACCGGCCCTGGCTTTTATATGCAGAAAGCCAATTATTGTGGCACAGGTGGTCTGTGGAGTTTTTATAGCATATTGGGGGGGCCTCAGAAATAAAAAGGTTGTGAACCCCTGTTCTAGGGCAGACTCACATTGGCTTCAGTGGGACTCTGCATGGGTACAGGGACCTACAGAAGAATTCTAGGGCAGGATCAGGACCTTCATAGGCATGAAAATATGAAGTTGTGTCTGGTTGTTGCCACACTCATTGGATAAGGGATCTTTTATAGCAGGGTAACAACCTTACTGTACTTAAGACCAGGTTTGTATTTAAAGCTTGACTCTAACTGCTCTAAAATCTACATGGTTACTCATGGTTAGCCTTGACATTTGGTATACTTAACAGTGCCCTCTGGTTCTGACATTGATCCAAATTTGGGGCCATTTGAACAAGGGGTTCCCAAGATATAACTCTAAGGAGAAACAAAACAACTTTTCTTATAAATTGAAAGATCCCGGCAACTCATTTTTGGTCACACAGACATCAAACCAGGGCTCAGTTCATTGCACCAGGGTGTCCAACGCTCAAAAGTTACCCCAAATGAGTACAGACATGGAACCCACCAGCTCTTTGGGGAAATCAAAATTAAAAGGTTACTTCAAAAATATTTTGCTTCTTCAGTTTGGCTTGTCATAAGGGTGACCCACATGCCTGATTTTCATGCCAAATTGATTATCCTGAGTTGAGTATGGAGAGAGAGAAATTAATAGGATTGTTAGTCTTGGAAGTTTCACACCAGCTGGAGAGCTCAAAGGGATAAACAGTAGGTCTCTGAATCTGATCCTCCTTGGGCATAAATCTGAAAAGGGTTGGGAGGTATATCAGTAACATCTGTCTCTGTTGGGGGAGGAAGGGCATGTGAGGATGCTAGATCATATTAAAGAAGTTCTGTATTAAAATCACAAATGAGTTTGATTCCCCATAGTTTAAATTCCAGGGTATTACTAATTAAGAGGTTTTTTGGTTTTTGGTACTGTTTCTCTCCCTCTATGTATGAAACTTGCAAGCTGCTAATTCTGTTAGCACATTCTAAGACAGAGTCTGTTCTCAAAGCAATTCTTTGTAACAACAACTACTCACACAGAGAGAGACTCAAAGCAATACTCTGTAACAACAGAAACAGCACCCAGAGACTCCCCGCCCTTTTGTTGTATTCATCTCGCTTTGTTAACAATTGTGATTAAAATAGAGATAGAGGATGTATGTGGATGGATGCTTGGTGTGGATAATAACTGAATTATCAGGGAGGTGCCAGCCTAAGAATCCAGTGTCCATCGGCTGAAGAAGGCGTCAAGTGGAAATAACCAGAGGACCCCCGGAGGGCATACTGGAATCCACCCAACAGCCTCAAGAATGGGAGAACCAAAGAACAAGATAACATCTGGCAGCACGGAGCCGTCAGGAATGTGTCATCTGCTGATTGATTCAGCAACTGCATGATGAAGCAATTCCCATAGACGGGCATAGGAAGAAATTCCTATAAAAATGGACTCTAGAAAGTGAGAACTTTGGGGTCTGATTCCGCAAACCAACTTCCAGGAGTGTCAGATGAGCATCTGACAAGGCCCTGCTCCCTCCTCATGTCCAGGCCACCTGGCCAGTGGCTTGGCATGAGCAACTCTAAGGTTGGTAACTATGATAACAACCTTGCAGAACCCTGTGTGTGTGTGTGTGTGTGTGTGTGTGTGTGAATGTGAATAAATATGAAATTGAATGGAATGTTATAGCTATAACTAACTGCTTACTATGATTCTTTCTGTATTCACAATAAATGTGGCATTTTGCCTTTTCCCCTTTAATAAGATCCTGCTGGTTTTTATTTTATTGGTATAAGAAGGAGGTTATTTTGGGGGAATGTAATAAAAAAAATTAATTAGATATGCAAATGCTTTTACTGGAAAGGGAGGGCCTTTTAGGGGGGAGTGAGGGGGAATAAGGGTGAGAGGGGTCTGGGGCTGCATCAAAGAGAAGGGGACAAATGGTGATGGGTAGTAGAGGAGGGGAGAGAGGTGGGGGTCTCAGGTGAAGGGAACTGGGAAGGGGACATGGATTGAATAGCAGGGAACTAGGGGACAATAGGGACATGGGCACCCCTCTTTCTACCACCCTATGCGAGCTGGGATCTGGGGTTCCCTGCCCATCTGACAGTCTGACCCCCCTCTCACTCTCCCTCATGTAAGCCAAGTTCTGGGGTGAGGGCTTGCCTTTCTGTGGTATCCAAGCCTTTCTCCCTAACCCCCATGTGAACTAGGATCTGGAGAAGCCCTGCCCCTCTGGAAGTGGAGCTTAGAACAGGCATGCTCAGAGCAAATGACCAAAAACACTGGGGTGAGGGGCTAAGAACCAATATGCTTAACACACATCAGAAACTCTCCTGCACTGCTGGCAGGAAGGGAGCACCCACTGACATGAATGGTGCAGTTCACCCATCTCAGAGCAATTGTTTCAAGCTATATTCATCAACATGGAGTATTCTCTTTCCTCTGAGAACTTCTCATTGAGATGAATGGGCCACTTAATGCCTCACTGGGCCTACAACTTTGAAGTCTGAAACCCCAACAATTTCCATCCCACCACCAACCTCAGCCTGGTCCAGTCCACACAAGAGATCCACTTCCTGGACACTACAGTGCTAATAAACAATGGCCACATAAACACCACCCTATACCGGAAACCTACTGACCGCTATTCCTACCTGCATGCCTCCAGCTTTCACCCTGACCACACCACACGATCCATCGTCTACAGCCAAGCTCTGCGATACAACCGCATTTGCTCCAACCCCTCAGACAGAGACAAACACCTACAAGATCTCTGTCAAGCTTTCTTACAACTACAATACCCACCTGCAGAAGTAAAGAAACAGATTGATAGAGCCAGAAGAGTTCCCAGAAGTTACCTACTACAGGACAGGCCTAACAAAGAAAATAACAGAACGCCACTAGCGGTCACCTTCAGCCCCCAACTAATACCCCTCCAACGCATTATTAAGGATCTACAACCTATCCTAAAGGATGACCCAACACTCTCACAAGTCTTGGGAGACAGGCCAGTCCTTGCCTACAGACAGCCCCGCAACCTGAAGCAAATACTCACCAACAACCACATACCACACAACAGAACCACTAACCCAGGAACTTATCCTTGCAACAAAGCCTGTTGCCAATTGTGCCCACATATCTATTCAGGGGACACCATCACAGGGCCTAATAACATCAGCCACACTATCAGAGGCTCGTTCACCTGCACATCCACCAATGTGATATATGCCATCATGTGCCAGCAATGCCCCTCTGCCATGTACATTGGTCAAACTGGACAGTCTCTACGTAAAAGAATAAATGGACACAAATCAGATGTCAAGAATTATAACATTCATAAACCAGTCGGAGAACACTTCAATCTCTCTGGTCACGCAATCACAGACATGAAGGTCGCTATCTTAAAACAAAAAAACTTCAAATCCAGACTCCAGCGAGAAACTGCTGAATTGGAATTCAGTTGCAAATTGGATACTATTAATTTAGGCTTAAATAGAGACTGGGAGTGGCTAAGTCATTATGCAAGGTAGCCTGTTTCTTCTTGTTTTTTCCTACCCCTCCCCCCCCCAGATGTTCTGGTTTAACTTGGATTTAAACTTGGAGAGTGGTCAGTTTAGATGAGCTATTACCAGCAGGAGAGTGAGTTTGTGTGTGTATGGGGGTGGGGGGGATGTGAGAAAACCTTGATCTATGCAGGAAATAGCCCGACTTGATTATGTAAAGAGTTGTCACTTTGGATGGGCTAGCACCAGCAGGAGAGTGAATTTGTGTGGGGGGTGGAGGGTGAGAAAACCTGGATTTGTGCTGGAAATGGCCCACCTGTTGATCACTTTAGATAAGCTATTACCAGCAGGACAGTGGGGTGGGAGGAGGTATTGTTTCATATTCTCTGTGTGTATATAAAGTCTGCTGCAGTTTCCACGGTAAACATCTGATGAAGTGAGCTGTAGCTCACGAAAGCTCATGCTCAAATAAATTGGTTAGTCTCTAAGGTGCCACAAGTACTCCTTTTCTTTTTGCGAATACAGACTAACACGGCTGTTCCTCTGAAACCTGCCTTAACTCTGTATTCCTTGGTTTCTGCTGAACTCCATGTTCTGGAAGGGCAAAAGCTATCCCCGGGCACCCTTAACTATGTTATTTATTTATTTATTTATTTGCCATTTAATTATTAGCAACTACAGTTCTCTTTTAATTCAAGTGTTAGAACTGGGTGTTGAGTGCAACATGGCCAGGGTTCTAGTCAATAGTTCTCTGCAGGTATGGCTATGTGATTTATTCAATAATTGTGTGTTGCAGGCTGACTTGAATTCACTAAAGGGCATGTTCTGAAAATCAGTGGAGTTAAAGTGGCATAAATCAAACGAGATTTTTGGCACAGGGCTTTTGGCAGATTGATCCATGCCTCCAGTCAGCTAGATCTAGAGCCTGCTTTGATCAGTAACCAAAGTACATGTGACATGAATGAAGTATATGCCAGCAGGGTCTGAGAGTGAGCAGGCACATATTAGGGAATTAAAAACACTATTAAAATATCTGTGCCAGCCCATTTTATTAATTTCTTCTATATCACTCTAAAGTCACTTTATAGCCAGAGCTCTGGATAATTTTCAAAGGAACTTTACTTGTGCATGCTGCTGAATGTAATGAATAGAATGGGGTTTTTTTAAGACAAAATAATGATCTGTGAATAATCTATTGAGGCTTTGTGACAATAAGGATGCTGGAAATTACCACTGTTGAAAACAGATCTTTATTACAAGGGACAAGTGTCAAAAAAAACCCTGTTCCATAGTTAAGGTTATGTAAACACAAACTTTTATAAAACCTAAGACATTATCCATGATCCATGCAGACAGATCCTCAGATGGCATAAACTGTTTGCAGCGAAGCGATGACAATTTACACCAGCTAGTGATCTGCCCCATAATCTCCATGTTTCCATGAAGATTTTTTTTTTTAATTCCAATGGAAACAGTTAAAAATAAAGACACTCGCTATCAACATCTGCAATTGTTATTGATCAGAGCCACCTGTTATCACTTCAAGCTATTTGAGGAAGCAAACATTTTCGCATATACTTTGGGATACCTCCCCTGGAGACTATTAAGTAAAGACTCAATTCTTCCAGGATGGCCAAAAGAAGTGAGTCAATATGGGATTCCCCCTCTGGGATTCCCAAGACATCTTGTCTATTCTGTGCCCGTTTTGTCTATATTGTAAACTCTTCAGTTTGTGGGCTGTCTGTATGCTGTGTTTTGCACAGACCCTTGTATCCCAGTGAAGTCAGCGGGATTGCATTGGGGCACAAGGGTCTGTACTAGCTGATCATATTGCAGGAGAGGGAGCAAATACTGTGCAATAATCACTTGTGTACAGTCGGCATTTCCAGCTGGTTCCAAAGTATATGTGGAAAGAATATCTCCTTTAATTTTATATAATTTAAAATTCTTTGTAGCTGATCCTACTCAAAAGCCCCTGGACAGTTGTCACCACCCTCTTCTGACATCTGGATATTTAGAAGAAACTGGGGAAACTCAAAAAGAAAAGGAGTACTTGTGGCACCTTAGAGACTAACCAATTTATCTGAGCATAAGCTTTCGTGAGCTACAGCTCACTTCATCGGATACAAACTCAAAATTTCTCTGCCTGATTCTCCTTTACACTGATGTAAACTGAAAGACTTCAGTGCAACTACTCCTGTTTTATAGCTCAGAGACCGTGCCACAAGTCCTCCTTTTCTTTTTGCAGATACAGACTAACACGGCTGCTACTCTGAAACCTGTTTTATAGCTGTATAAGCAAAAACAGGATTGACCCTCTGTCTTTTACAACCAGTTGAAAACAGTGACTCACATTCTTTGATTTAGGAAGCCTGTCATCTTCAGCTGGTCAACACCCATGATGTATTTTGTGAGAGGAATGCATTTCACATGGAAACAGTTCAGGTCGGATGTGTCATATAATACTTGCATGTAATTCACAGATCACAGGAAGACACAATTTTTGCACAGCATTCAGTGCTAAGCTGTCCAGCAGACTAAAGAGCATTAGTACACAGATGCTAATGTTTAGCTCAGTATCCATTCATAGCAGTAAAGAATTTACAGTGACTTCAGGCCAAATACACTGTAAATACTATGGTCTTAAAGAAATCTTTAAATAATTTGAGTTGAGGTCTTTAAATTAGCCAATATTTAGTGAGACAAGGTGGGTGAGGTAATCTCTTTTACTGGACAAACTTCTGCTGGTGAGAGAGACACGCTTTCAAGCATAGGCCATGTCTACTCTATCACTTAAGTTGGCAAAATTTATGTCGCTCAGAGATGTGAAAAAACACCACCACCTCCCCGCCCTAGCGACAGTCTGGAAGAGGTACAGAGAGACCGGAGGAAGAGCTGTGAAAACTCAAAAGCTTATCTCTTTCACCAACAGAAGTTTATCCAGTAAAAGAGATTACCTCACCCTCCTTGTCTCTCTAATATCCTGGAACCAACACCACAGCAACAACACTACAATCAACCAGTATTTAGTGTCAACTGAAAGTGTCATTAACATTCCAAAAAGAAAAGGAGTACTTGTGGCACCTTAGGGACTAACACATTTATTTGAGCATGAGCTTTCATCATTCGGATGAAGTGAGCTATAGCTCACAAAAGCTTATGCTCAAATAAATGTGTTAGTCTCTAAGGTGCCACAAGTACTCCTTTTCTTTTTGCGAATCCAGACTAACACGGCTGTTACTCTGTCTCTAAGGTGCCACAAGTACTCCTTTTCTTTTTGCGAATCCAGACTAACACGGCTGCTACTCTGAAACCTTTCAGAGTAACAGCCGTGTTAGTCTGTATTCGCAAAAAGAAAAGGAGTACTTGTGGCACCTTAGAGACTAACCAATTTATTTGAGCATGAGCTTTCGTGAGCTACAGCTCACTTCATCGGATGCATACCGTGGAAACTGCAGCAGACTTTATATATACACAGAGAATATGAAACAATACCTCCTCCCACCCCACTGTCCTGCTGGTAATAGCTTATCTAAAGTGATCATCAGGTTGGGCCATTTCCAGCACAAATCCAGGTTTTCTCATCCTCCACCCCCCCACACAAATTCACTCTCCTGCTGGTGATAGCCCATCCAAAGTGACAA
Organism: Caretta caretta; assembly: GCF_965140235.1. Taxonomy (NCBI): domain Eukaryota; kingdom Metazoa; phylum Chordata; order Testudines; family Cheloniidae; genus Caretta; species Caretta caretta. The sequence continues at coordinate 15,100,158 of NC_134213.1, read as the reverse complement.
CTCTTTACACAATGTGCATGATAATCAAGTTGGGCTATTTTCTGGTTTAACTTGGATTTAAACTTGGAGAGTGGTCAGTTTGGATGAGCTATTACCAGCAGGAGAGTGAGTTTGTGTGTGTATGGGGGTGGGGGGATGTGAGAAACCTGGATTTGTGCAGGAAATAGCCCAACTTGATTATCATGCACATTGTGTAAAGAGTTGTCACTTTGGATGGGCTATCACTAGCAGGAGAGTGAATTTGTGTGTGGGGGGGTGGAGGGTGAGAAAACCTGGATTTGTGCTGGAAATGGCCCAACCTGATGATCACTTTAGATAAGCTATTACCAGCAGGACAGTGGGGTGGGAGGAGGTATTGTTTCATATTCTCTGTGTATATATGAAGTCTGCTGCAGTTTCCACGGTATGCATCCGATGAAGTGAGCTGTAGCTCACGAAAGCTCATGCTCAAATAAATTGGTTATTCTCTAAGGTGCCACAAGTACTCCTTTTCTTTTTACTCTGAAACCTGACATTAACATTCCATTCATCTCCCTGCAAGGCCATTAACAAAGATGTTAAAGGGCCTTGGCCCTGACTCAAAATCTCTGCACTACCCCCATTAGATACCCTCCCCAATTGGATATGTTGCTATTTATCATTGCCATGCATTTACAGTCCTTTCAGCAAATATAAATCCATATGGCACCATTCCTATCTAGCCCATTGAAATTAGTTTGATTCATAGTGCAGATATGTGATCAGCCATGCTTGATCCAGGCTTAAGGCTTAACTGTGTCACTCAGGGTGTGGATTTTCACACCCTGAGCGATGCAGCTGGGTTGACCTAATTTTTTAATATATGCCTGGCGTCAGATCAATAAAATTTGCAAAGTACTTCTGAATTTTCAGCTGGAAGGTACTATAAGGATGTAAAGTATCATTACTTTGCATTGGCCCAGTAATGTGCTCTGGGGAAGTTTTCTGTGCAAATGTATGGAGATTTAAAAATAAATAAATAAAGCTATGAAAACACAAGAACTTCCATGTGTTTCACTATTGAGGTGATCACACAGCACAGTTGTCTGCCCTATGAACTACACTGGAAACATCTGTCATTTGTAATGCCCCCCAAAACTAGAAGTAAAATTATGGACAGAACAGCCCCAGTAAGCATCCCTTTCCTCTACAATACCCCTCCTCCTCTCAGCACCCAGGACAGGAGTTGTAGCCACAGCACACTATGCTCCAGCTGGTCTCATCTGCTGGATGGCCGTAGAAGACCACAGGCAATTGAGAGCGCATCCCTGAAGCTCTAATTTATACCAGGAAGCAGGCATCCCCCCTAAAGGGCTGAAAAACCCAGGAGCGTGTGCAATGACAATATAAATCCACCGAGGATTTCTTTGCTCCTGCACCAAGCACAAGGACAGAAAAAGGGAGAAAGAGCTCGAGTGATGAATTATTAAACATGTTTTGTGTTGTACAAGATCCCCAAAAAGCCAGTCTGTAACCCAGAGCTAAGATGTTCATGGATAAAACAAGAAATGCTGAGAAACCCAGAGGCGGTGCTAACGTGGGGTGTGAGAGGGGCAGGAGAGGGGGTGTACAGTTATAATTACGAACAAGTTACATTTGCTCAGCTAAAGACTGAGCTGTCATTGGGTTTAAGAGGATTTTCACACACACCCCATCCTCTCTCTCAGGACTGCCACACACCCACCACCTTCCTTCCCTCCAAGAGCAGGAGGAGCAGCAGCATCAATGAGTCTCTTTGTGATGCTGCCTGCAGCTGCTGATGTGTGGAGTGGTCGGCTCTTTCCCCTAGAGACTGACACATTTCCCTCACGATGTGAAGTCTGCTTCCCTAGAGACTCATGTGGAGAGTTTGCTTTCAAATGTCTGACCCTGGCTGTGGGTGGCAAAGCTACATTATCCCATTAGTTAAGAGAAAACACAAAGATGAGTGGATAATTAAATCTTAAGGAAGAGATTTAACAAAAATACCAGTTGCTATCTTATCTGGCCACTGGAGTTTGCATATGCTTTAAAAGTGCTCATGTCTGACATCAAGCCAGTAAAAGAAAACACTCCTACAACTGTTGCTTATACTGTAATGAGCTAGTTGGAGTTTGGAGATGTGCAACTTGATTTCCTAAGCGACACTGTTTATACTTGAAACATACATAAATACACACACACAGTGTTTATATTTTCTCTCAAGGAGATCAAACTCAACACTCCCCAGCACACTAAGGAACCAACTGGAGGGGGCCAAAACCTGAGAGTACCATTGTGCCCCACCTATACCCATGGCAATGGGGCCAAGGGGGAGGAAAACTCTGCAAGGTTCCCCCTTCAAGCATGTCCTCCAAATTCTTTCACAAACAGCAAGGCATATTTCCCCCAAGCAGGGGGCTTGCAACCCTAATTCTGTGGATCCCCTGAGCTCTGCTATAGGCTTGGACCATCTGTGCAGATGTTCTCTCCTTCTAGGACTGCTCCATGGTCCCAGGTGGTTCCCCCTGCTCCCTGGGAGTGAAGCTCCATTGTAGCCCGGGACTATATTACCTTTTCAGAAGAGTTCCCATGGGCCGCCAGTGAATGATACAGAGTCAGTCTTCCCAGCTCTGTTGTAGCCAGAGCGTTTTTTGCTCTCTACCAGTGGGACTTGGTTATAGGCAAGTTAGGGGAACATACTGTTCCATAAGCATGATCAAAAGGCCCAGATCAAAGCCTTAGAAAGCTGGTCAGATGTGGTCTAACAAAAACATGACAAAATTCACAGCTATCAGAGAGAACAAATGAACTTGCTCTATCCTCAGACAGCAGGCCATGTACCACCACTGCAGTATTTCGTATAGCAAGATTTTTAAATCGGAAGAATCAAAAGTTAAGCTATCAACCAATGAAGTTCAATACCCGTCACCGCCACCACCACCACCTTTAGCATTTTCCTGTTTATTTTATTAAGCTTTCTGTTTTAGCATAGTTCACGGGAGAGAACAACAGATGTTTCATTCCAATCCACCTGCATCTTTCCCACAACACAGAAATTTGGTAAGAACAAAGACATATTAATAAATAGGTTAAGAGATTCAGGATGGAGAGATTGCAAGATGTTTGATAATAGTTTTACATTCAAAATACAGATGGATCCAAATCAAAACTTAGATCCAGGCTTTCTTGCAGTTTGAATTCCAGTCCAGATCTTTGAGGCTCACCTTGGTCAAAGATGGAAAAAGCTGAGAACCACTGAAACCTATAAATTACACAAACCTATATATTATATAAATTGATGAGGTTGGAGAATTAAGAATGCCAGTGACTGAGCAATAGGAGGCAAGTGACAAACTAAAGTATAAATGCAGACTTAAGAGCTCCTTCTTCAAGAAATACACAGGTTTCAGAGTAACAGCCGTGTTAGTCTGTATTCGCAAAAAGAGAAGGAGTACTTGTGGCACCTTAGAGACTAACCAATTTATCTGAGCATGAGCTTTCGTGAGCTACAGCTCACTTCATCGGATACACAGTTCACCCAAGGGCCACATTTTAAAAGGTATTTGGGCCCCTAAATATGCAGACAGGCACATAGGCATTTCTGAAATTCTCACAAGGCACCTATCTGCATCTTTGGGCAACTAAATACTTTTTAAAACATGGCCCCCTCAAAATTGGACACAACAATGCTCTGAACAAGGGTACCCTGAAAGGTATCGGATACAGTTTGCTTCCCCTTATCAATTGCCTTTGCTAATCCACAACAAGCAGAGACATTCCTGCTCATTACCCTCCGCAGCAGGACTGAATTGCAGCTGTATTACCCCCGTAGCACTGACTGGCTACCTCCATCCCACCAGTCACTTCCTGGAATGTAAGTGGTATGGCTTTAGGACAGTTTTGGAGCAATCTCCTGTGTGCTTTACAGGAGACAAACAGAAGCGGCTTATGGCTTTTTATCTTAAGAGTACTGGGTTTCCCAACCAGAGGGGTAAGTATATGTAATCTCCTTTTGATAGTAATAACAAATAGTAGTAACAGGTTAGGGAGATGCAGAAACACACAAAATCATGATTTATTCATTCATTTATGTTGCAATTGATTATGAAAGTTTAAGGAATGAGTAAATTTGCAATTTACCTTCAAGCTCCCACCACACCTTCCCTACTGGGAAAACTGATCATGTGATACCTAGACTCCCTCTCACTGAAGGCAAAGTTAAATTGACTGCAGGTGTGGAGGAGCTGTCCTTGTGCAACATTCAGTATTTGGAATAACAAATGTTTTTGAATCCTTCTGTTCTGGAGCTAGATGTAGGTTGATTTTACTGTATTTTTAAAGTTTGGAAATCTTACTGTGGATTGCACACAAATGTCACTAAACTATTTCACAAGATATTTTTTCGTGAAATTACTTTGAAGTTCTGGTCGACATGAATTTGAAACATAGATGAGGCCAGCATAGCTCCTTCATACTGCTGCATTCCATGAGAAATGATCAGTAATGGCATGGACTTTGAAAGGGCCTTTGTGATGCTTTGATATTATATTGGTAGCAATGCTCTTGGAGAGCAGAGTAGATACCCTAGTGGTATTGTTCCCCACCAAAAAATAAATAGTAAAAATATTGTTTGTATATACACACAAAAGTGATAGATTTCTCTCTCAAGAGGGTGTAAGGACCACTACTGAATAACACAGTGCTCAAACCTTGGCTCGCTATGAAATTTTGCACAACCAGCAACGTAACAGCCAGTACACTGGGAGATGAAATTCTAAAACACTTTGCATAAGCCTGCAAATGTACTGACTGCAATGGGACCAGGACTGCGGCCTATCATGCTCTACATGACAAAGAGAAAAATATCATTGTACTTGTTTTTAGTATTGGGAAAGTCATTTTAACCATCTTGATACTGGTTAGAGGGAGAAACTGGATTAATAAAAAATAGCTCCAAAGTATCTAGCTTTTTGGCTACAGGTCATTTTACAAGAACTCTCAACACCTGTCTTAACAGAGCAATAGTTCGAATTTTATTTTAAAGCTAATGTTGTCATTATACTAACAATTTTAAAAATGCTGTAAATCCCCCTGAATGTGTAGAACATTTTCTGTTTTGTCAAGTCTGGCAAAGACCTACAGTATTTTAGGGTGGATTAGGTTTATTTTGCTAAACTCAAGCCAAGGTCAGACCTTGTATGACTGGAACTACATGAATCATTCCTTCCACCTAGTTTCCTACCCTGGATTATCAGTGTGCTTGATTAGAGTAATTAGCATTAGGCTCTCTCTTTAGTATTTTCTTCTAAACAAACTCCAAGGCTGAATAGCAAGAGATTTTTATTTTCCTCTCATAGCTATTTAATAAAATCTGAAGGCAGAACATTTAGGAAGCAATAAAAATATATTAAATCTAATTCCACTAGCTCTTACCTTTAGTTTAAATGATTTTTAAGTGTCATTACAACTGTAGGTTTCAGAGTAACAGCGTGTTAGTCTGTATTCGCAAAAAGAAAAGGAGCACTTGTGGCACCTTAGAGACTAACCAATTTATTTGAGCATAAGCTTTCGTGAGCTACAGCTCACTTCATCGGATGCATACTGTGGAAACTGCAGAAGACATTATATACACAGAGACCATGAAACAATACCTCCTCCCACCCCACTCTCCCGCTGGTAATAGCTTATCTAAAGTGATCACTCTCCTTACAATGTGTATGATAATCAAGTTGGGCCATTTCCAGCACAAATCCAGGTTTTCTCACCCTCCGCCCCCCCACACAAACTCACTCTCCTGCTGGTAATAGCCCATCCAAAGTGACCACTCTCTTTACAATGTGTACGATAATCAAGGTGGACCTTTTCCAGCACAAATCCAGGTTTTCTCACCTCCCCGCCCCCCTTTTTTTTTTACTACAGGACAGGCCTAACAAAGAAAATAACAGAACGCCACTAGCCATCACCTTCAGCCCCCAACTAAAACCCCTCCAACGCATTATTAAGGATCTACAACCTATCCTAAAGGATGACCCAACACTCTCACAAATCTTGGGAGACAGGCCAGTCCTTGCCTACAGACAGCCCCCCAACCTGAAGCAAATACTCACCAACAACCACATACCACACAACAGAACCACTAACCCAGGAACTTATCCTTGCAACAAAGCCCGTTGCCAACTGTGCCCACATATCTATTCAGGGGACACCATCACAGGGCCTAATAACATCAGCCACACTATCAGAGGCTCGTTCACCTGCACATCCACCAATGTGATATATGCCATCATGTGCCAGCAATGCCCCTCTGCCATTTACATTGGTCAAACTGGACAGTCTCTACGTAAAAGAATAAATGGACACAAATCAGATGTCAAGAATTATAACATTCATAAATCAGTCGGAGAACACTTGAATCTCTCTGGTCACGCAATTACAGACATGAAGGTCACTATCTTAAAACAAAAAAACTTCAAATCCAGACTCCAGCGCGAAACTGCTGAATTGGAATTCAGTTGCAAATTTGGATATTATTAATTTAGGCTTAAATAGAGACTGGGAGTGGCTAAGTCATTATGCCAGGTAGCCTATTTCCCCTTGTTTTTTCCTACCCCCCTTCCCCCAGATGTTCTGGTTAAACTTGGATTTATGCTGGAAATGGCCCACCTTGATTATCATACACATTGTAAGGAGAGTGGTCAGTTTGGATGAGCTATTACCAGCAGGAGAGTGAGGGGTTTTTTTTGGGGGGGGGGGACGGTGAGAAAACCTGGATTTGTGCTGGAAATGGCCCACCTTGATTATCATGCACATTGTAGGGAGAGTGGTCACTTTGGATAAGCTATTACCAGCAGGAGAGTGGGGTGGGAGGAGGCATTGTTTCATGGTCTCTGTGTATATAATGTCTTCTGCAGTTTCCACAGTATGCATCCGATGAAGTGAGCTGTAGCTCACGAAAGCTTATGCTCAAATAAATTGGTTAGTCTTTAAGGTGCCACAAGTACTCCTTTCAACTTACTCTCAGTTACATTTTAGCTTCTTATAAATCTAGTACATATAAGTATACTTTGAATAAAAGAAACAGCTACCAACTCTTAGTTCTGTCATACAGGAGATATATACCTGGCAAAGGCTAGCAGACAATCTTTGCAATACTAGTTTTAGGACTAATGCACATTTAGCAGTTAATCCAATCTATTTGAAAGCTCTAATCAAAAACTGATTGCAGCAATAGATTAAATAGTACCAGCTACATTAAAACAAGCGTAATCAAATACAGAGTTGCAGAAATTTGAAACAAAACCAAGGAACTAAACAATGGCTTAACGTGAAGGGCTTCAGGGGAAAACACATATTTGGTGGTCCTAGGTCTCTCAGCAGTGGTTATTAGACTACATTACAATAATGAATGGCATATACATTGTAAGTAATGTGTTTAAAAGGCTCAGGATTGTAATGATATCCAGAGTGATTATCAGGAAGCCCTACAGCAAAATCCATACAGATCAGAATTTTATTTTTTTTTAAATAACTGTTCTGTCAGAAACCTTTACTTTTACAACCTCCCAACCCTTTACCGGAACAAATACTCTCCTGAATGTAAAATAAAACCTAACACTGTTAAATTTTCTTTAAAGAATGCATGATCTCAACATTCAAACATGGAAGTGCTACATCATTCAAAAATAGATTGTAAATATGTTTTTTCACACTTTCATTTGTTTTGTGTAATTATGGGCCAATACCGAAAATGTGTTTTCTGGTTCACTCCCAGAAATCAACAGAGGGACTAATATACTAAGCTACCCAGGACAATTATGAGTAATTTGTTTATTGGAGTAAATCTACATTTTCTCCAAACATAAAGGCTTGGGGCATCTTTGACTGAACTCAGTAGAAACATACCTTTGACTTCAGTAGCAGTTGGACAGGACAGTTGGGCCATAAATTATCCAAATGCATTTTAAATATGCCTACTGTACTTATAAGATGATAATTTTAATTACAGGCAGGGTGTGTATCTCATGATTAGACCAGAAATCAGAGAGCCATGACTCCTGGCTGTTATTCAGCTCTTAAATACCACCATGATAGGTACTAAACAAAAACATAAGATAACCTCAGCTCTGCCACTGAGTTGCAGTGGGACCAAACCTCTTAACTTCTATACAACTTTGTGTATTATTATGCCTAAGAACGTTGGGAGGCTTTATGTCTGTTAAGTACTTTCAGGAATCTGGAAGCAGGATGATGAATGAAGGGTTCTGTTTCTGTTATTAAACCACAGCGGATGAAAAAGAGGAAGTATCCTAGCAATCAAAACTAAAAGATGAAGTACACTGATTTTCCATAAAGTTCAACTTGTTTGAACTGCAGTTCTTGGAATAATTAGCCAAGAAAGCAAAGTTGACAGTAACCAGATCCTTACCTAATTAAATCTTAAGTCTCATTTCTAACACAATGTCTGTCAAATCATGAGGCCAGCTTCAAACAGCTGTTGCCTCTGTAAATTCCACAAAGGGGGAGATAGTACACAACGTTCTTCCCTCAGCTCCAAGCTCTCAGTTGTACTTGCCCATAGGCCATGTGCCACCTCGCATGGCTCAGAGAGCAGCCTTGCACTAAAAATGCTATTTCCAGCATTGTGCCGGTATTATGGTGATGATTCTGATGCACCTAACATGGGGGCACAATTCAGTACAACATATGTTTGAAGTTGCTAAACTCAGCCTGGCCAATTTCAGCTTCACAGACAACATACAGGAGGAAAAATGAACTGAATTAGTTCTTGCTGTTAGATGGGTATGGGAGAAAGGAACGTGCCCCCTTCCCTCCCCCAAAATCTGTCCTTCCTACAGCTCCTTTTAAAATATTATTTTTTAAAAATTAAAAATAAAGAGTAAAATTTTAAAAACTATCCCAAACATTAGTTGAACATGCAGGCTAGAGTTCTGGCCTCTCTAAAGCAATCTAGTAACCAGTACCATAGCTGAGGCTCCAAATGATTTTAGACAGAAGATAATGACAGGTGTAGCTCTGATCTCATCGCGATCCTCACTAAAACCCTGCTGGTACAGGGCCCAATTCTACAAGGTGCTGAGTAACCGCTGCTACTGCTGACGTGAAGGATCAGGCCACTCTATGTAATTATATTTGTGGACCTACAATTTTCTATTTATCAAATAGAAAAACTATTTTCAGGAAAAACAAACGAAGAAATATATGTGGTTATTGATTACATGAGCTTTCTTCAAATGCCCCAGCAAAATGAATCTAGTTATTGGAAAACAATGGGCAAAACTCTACTCTCAGCGGCATCTGTGCAACTGTAATGATTTACCATGGAAGTTAAAGATAGAAAACAGACGTAGTAGGTCATACAATCCATCTCCCTGTCAGGGCAGGATTGTTCACTACAATATTATTTAATGTTTTTAGTGCTAAATCCAGAATAGATTTAAATACATGATGTGAAGTCATTTCCACAGCTTTCCTTGAGGGCCCATCTTTAGTCTTCTTCTCCATAATATCCTAAATAACTCCTCTCCCTCCCTTGGGGTTTACAACCTTCAACTACTTGTACTCTGTTAAAATGTCTCCTCCTTAAATGTTGCACGGCCATGCTATAAATACAGGTATTTTAGGGTCTAGTTCTTCAGTCTTTATTCACACAAGTAGTTTCATTTGTTTCCACTTATGTTTCTAAATGTTGCCTTAGTGGAACTGGAATATAAAGGCCAAGTTCTGTCTTCATTGGTTTGCTGCAACCCAGTTTGGCAAGATGGACTTTGAAAAAGAAACTGCAATCTTAAAGGGGTCTCACCTAGGTAACTAAGTGTAAAATGTTGTCTTACATTTGCTTGCTGTGTGCTCTCACAGCAGCAACAATATTTTTGCATTCCATTAAAATTAGTGAATTGTCTAGTCTAGAGGGAGATTATTCTTTTCCCTAGTAGTCTAGCAGTCATGGAAAGCCAAATACTTATTTGCTGAATGATTTATAAAACAAACCAGACACAGATACACTTGGGTGTTGTAAACAACAGAGGGTCTCATCCTGTAGGAGAAATCTGGATTAAATTATCAAGTCTTTAGCGATTAGAGACATCTTAGTCAGATTTAAAAGAGCAGAACAAATGTTGAAGTCTTCCCTCTGTCTGAACATAAACTCCTATTAAAGGCCTGGCTCATACCCATTATATCCACACAAGGGGAGATCACGGTTGTGAAAAACCTACCTGGTTTTCAACAGACAAAGATAATCTAGTGGATTTTATGTGGGGTTTCCATTTCTTTGCATAATTTTTTTTAACTTCTATATCCGTCTGAAGTGCTTACATCATCATAACGTGTATTTAGACACTGGAGACTCTAATTTCAGTCTGCAACTGAAAACTTTAACCATCCTAACAAGTGAACACAGAAGCGATGAGAATTTTAAGGCTCTTGTAAGAAGCACTATGAGAAAGCAATAAGAAACCTATGGAACTAACTGGAAGCCTGAAAGGGAAGGTGAGTAAGTGGGGTCCTTGGTGATTGGGTAGTAGGTTGTGGCAAGTGGATCAAATGAATGGTCACGATGGAAAGTGTATTGATATCAAAGGGCACATATAAAAACAGCATTGCCAGTCCAAAGTATGATTCTCTGAAAAAGAATCATGAGACAAATAGGTTCTTTTTACTTGCTTCCTGCTTTCTGAGCTCTTAGAAAACATTTAGATCATGGTGTCAAGCTTCTTCTGTAATCAGGAAGGTTAGAAAACTGTTTGTTTTAAATGAAAGTTTAGGTTCTTGCCTAATCACATCTCTATGAGCTGGGGTTAAAAAAAAAAAAAAAAAACACACAAACCAAATGTCATGGGACTTGCAAAGAAATTGTGAGAGTTGGCAATACGGAGTGACAAAGCTCAGTTGGCCCAACTAGTTAGCAGCCTGGAGACTCCTATTGAGTTAATGGTTTTCACGCATTAAATTGCTGGCTTTACCTTTCCAGTCATCTCTGTCTACACACACACACACACACACACAAAAGATGGGGCAATGTGGGAGGAACACTAGAAGGGGATTCTCGTGGAGATTTTCTTTCCTACAGTCCCTTCCTGTGCATTTTGCCACAGAGGATTTTCAGACCCAAAGTCAGTCTAAGAGTTCTCTGCATCAGGGCACCCAATATTTGGCCCCATATTTACAAACAAATTTAATCTCTGTTACAGATAACACTTTAGATTACTGAAAATAAAATTTTTGAAATCTGATTTGTTTTCACTACTTATACTGTTTTTTTAGTATTTGCATCAACAGAGGGACAAGGAAAATAAGGTAGTTTCATTTTTCTTCACAGTCGATTCATACTTAATTTCCTATTATCTTGCCTTAGCAGAATGTTACAATATCTGGGTTGGGGAAAAGAAATCACAACTTTCCACTTAAATAAATATTAATAACAACAAAACATTTTCACTGGCCCATGGTTTTGTAAAAGCTTATTTTCAGTAATCCTTAAAAGTGGGACTCAATTTGACCTGACAATGTCCTTTTAATCTATGTAAAACAACAACAATAACAGCTGTATTACCAGAGGAGTGCAGCAATTCACACTTAGCATCTGCATCACAGTGCAATCTGCTACAAAGCTTAGCCTTTCGTCCAACCCCCAAAATAAAACACTGATGTTTTTACCAAGTGTCTAAGTGTCTTTCCTGATTTTTACCATTTTCAGATATTAGTCCCAAAGCCAATAATGCTTCTTTCAGTGCTAACATTTTAGTGGCCAATCTCACAAGGTGCTGAGCACCCTAGACTCACATTAGCTTTGAGGGTGCATTGCTCATCACCTTGCAAGCTTGAGTACTTAGGGACTGAGCCTACACCATCAAGGTCAATTGAAGTTTTGCCATTGATTTCAATCACAGCAAGATCAAGCCCTTGAAGTCTGACTGGTTTTTAAAAGTTACTACATAAAGTGTAATGAATAACATGAAATACTATACAATTGCTAATCGCATGTTACATCCTCTTAGGACCAAAGTAAAAGGTCTCTGTTCACTGAAGTAAAAAGTTTCTAGCCCCTAAATTTGCTGAATCAGATCAGGAATTTGGCAAGCTCCTTGTCTGCTGCAAAGCCAGGCTCTATGGTTTTTCTAACATAATGGTAAAACAAAATATTTCCATCAAAGTAACAATAAAACAGGCTTTCTGACCTACATTTGTTATTTTAATCTTCACAAGAGAAATATTTTATGATCTCTAAGAGACAGGTAGTTATTTAATTGTGATAAATTCTGTAAAAATGGGGGAGAAAATTAACAGACTTCCTAAAATTAATGAAATACGTGTTGACACCTGCAGGCCAATTACTTCCCCGCTGGGCACATCTAGCATATGTTTGTTTAACATTGTGTTATGTTTGAGCACTGATATTTTGCTCAAATACTGTCTGTTGCTATTCACCATGCTACATTTTCCCTTCGTTTTGTTTTTATTTTAAAATGAATAAATAAAACCAAAAGATCCCTGTAATGTGTGATAAGAAACACCCCCAAATGAAAGCAAACATGCAAAGCTTTTCAGTGTGTGTAACTTCAAGATTACAAACTGAGTAGTTTAAAAAACAGGTTTCAGAGTAGCAGCCGTGTTAGTCTGTATTCGCAAAAAAGAAAAGGAGTACTTGTGGCACCTTAGAGACTAACCAATTTATTTGAGCATAAGCTTTTGTGAGCTACAGCTCACTTCATCCATACGATGATCCGTCCATCGGATGGATGAAGTGAGCTGTAGCTCATGAAAGCTTATGCTCAAATAAATTGGTTAGTCTCTAAGGTGCCACAAATACTCCTTTTCTTTTTAAAAAACATGGTTTGTTTCTATAATCACATATAGCTTTCCTAAAATCCTATTTACTCACTTCCATTATGTGCAGTCACTCCTACTGGCAAGTACAGAGTTGGTGAACAATTTCTGTATGTGGGGGGGAAGCATCTTCTAACAGCTGTTTCTCCTTGCAATGCCTATCAATATTCTGTGGAGCATTTATTCACTAATTCCAAAAGTAAAATGACCACTTGACTGATATCCTGAAACTTACTATTCAACTCCAACACAAAAAGTATGTGCTCAATCCTGTGGGTGTGCTGAATGTCTCCTCAGAGCTTCTGAACAATCCCACCTGCCATTGATTTCAGTTTGGGTAGTTGAGAGAACTCTGCATTTTGCAGGGTACAGCCCTGAACAGGATACTTAGATGCTTCAGCAAAGCACCACACTTGTTAATCCAGGCCAGCATACATCACTTACCTGCACACATTCCTATTAAGGATTTTTTAAAATGTGCACAAGTTGCTTCAAGCCAGCAGCAGTATTTAAACAAAGAAACTCCCAAAACATACCCCTATGGTATTATACACAAGTACCTGACACTGCAGTAGTTACTATGCAACACAGGATTGGGTGTTGGACCCAGTCCTGCAGTCTTTACTTAAGTAGAGCTCCCATTAACTGCAGTCGTAGCTACCTAAACAAAAACTGCAGGGTTGGACCTATCCCCAGGACTAATCCCTCTACTGTATAGGCAGGAAGTTTCTTTACATCTAAAAACTGGACAGAATAACTGGAAAATACATGTTATTTACTGAGAAGAACTGAAGAGATGTTAATTACCATCAATGTATTTTTACTTTTAATGCATTTGACACAAATATGAAAACTTTGGAAAACAAGGTTTTAGCCTTTAAGATATTAGAACAGACTATGCAGTGATCGGACAGTTATTCTTTGACATATACCCAGATTGCATTTTAAGAATTCATCTTAAATATCCATTTAGAAGATGCCATAGAAAACTCAGACATGTTTGTTTATTTCCACAGTTCTATTCTCCTCCAACTGCACCTTGATATTTCCAGTGGCAGGTATAATATTTTATATTTTTACATGAAAGATGCAATATATAGTGTCTTTTTTACCAATATATTTAATTATAACATTCATAAACCAGTCGGAGAACACTTCAATCTCTCTGGTCACGCAATCACAGACATGAAGGTCGCTATCTTAAAACAAAAAAACTTCAAATCCAGACTCCAGCGAGAAACTGCTGAATTGGAATTCAGTTGCAAATTGGATACTATTAATTTAGGCTTAAATAGAGACTGGGAGTGGCTAAGTCATTATGCAAGGTAGCCTGTTTCCTCTTGTTTTTTCCTACCCCCCCCCCCCCAGATGTTCTGGTTTAACTTGGATTTAAACTTGGAGAGTGGTCAGTTTGGATGAGCTATTACCAGCAGGAGAGTGAGTTTGTGTGTGTATGGGGGTGGGGGGGATGTGAGAAAACCTGGATTTGTGCTGGAAATGGCCCAACTTGATTATCATGCACATTGTGTAAAGAGTTGTCACTTTGGATGAGCTATCACCAGCAGGAGAGTGAATTTGTGTGGGGGGGTGGAGGGTGAGAAAACCTGGATTTGTGCTGGAAATGGCCCAACCTGATGATCACTTTAGATAAGCTATTACCAGCAGGACAGTGGGGTGGGAGGAGGTATTGTTTCATATTCTCTGTGTATATATAAAGTCTGCTGCAGTTTCCACGGTATGCATCCGATGAAGTGAGCTGTAGCTCACGAAAGCTCATGCTCAAATAAATTGGTTAGTCTCTAAGGTGCCACAAGTACTCCTTTTCTTTTTGTAAATAACTAGAATGAATCTGTCTATAGGAAAATGGAAAATAGAATAAATTAGATAGTTAATAGCCAGCTGCACCAATTCAAGGAGGACAGATTTATGCAATACTAAGTACAGAAAGGAAAAATAAGTTTACAACGCTACTGTGAAAGGAGCAACAAACTTCAAACTGCTTACACTGCAAAATTATTCTGAATCATATTTATTAAAGTTATATTGTATAAATGCTCATCCAAAATGAATTGAACCCAAAAAGGGTTATTCAAGAAAATAAAACACTACTTTTTGATAACTAAATGGCATGGTAAATTACTGTGAGTTAAGTTAATCCTTATTATATTTGCAATCCTGTAAGACACAAAATGCCAAGTTCTGTCCTAACCTATGTCCCTGAAACCCCACTTGAAAAATAGAATTTTATAAGTGAAACTGAAGGCCAAATTTGGCCCAACATAATAGTTTACCCAGCCATCCTGTCACATGTCACTTTCTTTGTGCTTCCAGGTGAACAAGGAATGCCATTGCAATTGTTCTCTTATCAGGTGAAAATACTGCACTGTTTTACTTTCTCGGAGAGTGAACAAAGAATTAATAATTTAGGAGGTGGCGCTCTCTACTTTTTAAGAGACTTTGATCTAAGCTTTAAACCATTGTATGACCACAGCCACCTTATGCAGAGAAGATCCTGGTGACTGTCACTGTACTTAGTTGCCTTTCACAAAAATGCAGATTTTTGTTCATTGTAAAACAAAACAAAGGCACTATCAGGAATGCAAGAAAATGTGTAAGTTTGCAGCATGAAAAGTAAGCCTTTATCAACTATGTTCAAAACCGACTTCTCTCCCCTCACTCTTCTCTCCTGGATGGGAGCTCCAAATCATAAGGCTGGGGTACGCAACTTTTCAGCCTATTAACTCAATTTTAATTTAGGCCCAACTGCATCGCACTGATTTTTGCCAAATCCCGCGGCAGACAAAGCCTCCAGAAAGTTTCTCAGCGGGTATAATTTCATCTACTTCGGTGGAGTTACAGTTACACCAAGGAAGTGTTGGACGACCCAGCTCCTTTTCTTTCTGAACAACCCTCAGCGCGCAAAGGTCTGGCTACCAATGCAAAACAACCCCCCCCCCTGCCCCTAACACCAATGAATGAAACCGCCAGTCGGCGGGATCAGCTACGCACCCAGCCCACTCCCCACAGCCTCCTTCCACCTGCTTCAGCTGCAGCCACCGCGGCCGCGAGCCCCGCACCAGTCAGTCCCCGCCAGACCCAGCGGGGCGAGGGCGCGCGCCCGGTGCGGTGCAGCGGGGACCCAGCACGGCAGCCCCGTCTCTGCCAGTCACCCCGCAAGCTGCTCCGCTCCTGCGTTTCCAGGCGGAGCTCCGCTGCCCAATGCCCAGCCTGCGGAGCTGCGGCTCCCCCCCCGTCCTTTGCAAACACCCCCCCCCCAAAAAAATACCCCGCAGCTCGGCGGGAGGCGAGAGCACCGGGGCATCTCGACAGCTGTACAAACGAGCCCCAGCTGCCCGCGGAGACCTGCTGCCCCTGCTCCCCCCCCCAGCCAGCGCTGAGCCCGGGCAACTAAGCGCCCCGCTTGGCTGCTGCAGGGGGGCGCCTTGCAGCCCTGGCCGCGGCGGGCGGCACTCGGGCGGGCTTACCCGGGAGATGGTCAGCGGGGTGCTGAAGTCCTTGCCCCCCACCAGCCGGAAGCCCCAGGGCGAGGGGCCGGTCAGAGCCACGGTCTGGGACATGCTGGGCGGGCTGGGGCGCGCGGCGACCGGGAGCGCACGCGGCAGGGACGCTCTGCTCCTTCGCCTCAGCCGCAGCGCCGGCTAAGCCCCGGCCCGCCTGACGTCTCGGCTCCCCCCACTCCCCGCCCGAGGGGCGGGTCCCTGCCCGGAGCCGGCTGCGGGGGAGCGGGCTGGGGGACAGCGCCGCAGGCCGGGCACGGGGCCGCCTGGTTCCCCGAAGAGCCAGAACCCCGCCCCCGCAGGGAGCAGCGGTGAAAGGCCCGGAGAGTGGGGGAGAGGCGCGCTCTCCCCCCGCTAAACCCCTAAGGGTGCCCCCTCCTCTCCCCCCGCTAAACCCCTAAGGGCGCCCCCTCCGCTCCCCCCGCTAAACCCCTAAGGGTGCCCCCCGCTAAACCCCTAAGGGCACCCCGTCCTCTCCCCCCGCTAAACCCCTAAGGGTGCCCCCTCCGCTCCCCCTGCTAAACCCCTAAGGGTGCCCCACTGCTAAATCCCTAAGGGTGCCCCCCTTCTCTCCCCCTGCTAAACCCCTAAGTGCGCCCCCCTCCTTTTCCTCTGCTAAACACCTAAGAGTGCCCCCCTCCTCTACCCCTGCCAAACCCCTAAGGGCATCCTCCTCCTCTCCTGCTGCTAAACCCCTAAGGGTGCCCCCCTCCTTTCCCCCTGCTAAACTCCTAGGGTAGTTCCCTTTCCTTTCCCCCTGCTAAACCCCTAAGGGTGACCCCCTTCTCTCTCCCTGCTAAACCCCTAAGGGTGCCCCGCCCTTCCTCTGCTAAACCCCTATGGGTCTTCCTCCTCCCCCCCCCCCCCCCCCGGCTGGGGGAAGCAGCTCACCTGCTCCTTTCACCTTGTTTTAACCTCTGGCTGGGAGGTTCATGAGACACTACCCTCCATTTCCCATGGGGGGATGCCACCCCACCTCAAACACCACTCCTAGGGTGCGCTTCTGCTTGGTACCCAATAAAGGATGTGATAAGGCAACTGTCATCTTTTAATGTGCTGTAATATATATATACCTGCCTACTCTATTTTTCACTCCATGCATCTGATGAAGTGGGTTTTAGCCAACAAAAGCTTATGCCCAAATAAATTTGTTAGTCTCTAAGGTGCCACAAGGACTCCTCATTGTTTTTCCTGATACAGACTAACACGGCTACCCCTCTGAAACCTGTCAGGATAAAGTTAGTTACGTTTGCCTAATAGAATGGGGAAACAGCCTGGAGAAAGTGACTGAAGAGACCAAGGGAATCGCAGAAACTGGTCTCTGCTTTGCCCTTGTGTTTGTTCAGGACAGAACTGCTGCACCTTTTTAAAACTCTGGCTGTGCTGTGGTTTGCTTCCCACAGGGGCTACTCAGCATAGTAAAGTTAAGCACGTGTGTAAGAAAGTTTACAGGATGAGCGCCTATGGTTATCCCAGTTTCCTGCAACACTTGGACTACATCCACCCTACAAAATCATGTTGTCCTAACTTACACTGTCCCACAGCCACCACAGTTATTAAATCACCTGTGTATATGTACTTTTGGCTCCTTGTGTCAGCGGTGTGCGTTCTCACCAGGAGCGCTTGTATCGATTGTATTGTCAGTGTGGGGCATTGCGGGACGGCTCTGAAAGCCAGCAACAGTAGACAGAAGCAACACAGTGTCTATACTGACGCTACGTCAACCTAACTACATCAACCATGACTCCACACGGGTCTGGAAGGCGTTGTTACTAAATCAGCATAGAGAGGCACTTTGGTCATCTGGAGCCAAATTTATGTGAAGACACTTCCACAGCTAGGTCGACGCAAGGCAGATTATGTCAATTTAACCGTGTACTGTAGACCAGGCCTAGGAGTAGAAGGTAACTGTGGTAACAGGTTGGGGAATGTTGATTGTTTAATGGCTTCTGCTGTATGTCATTGTTAACACTTAGGGAAAAACTGGACATTTTTAGTGAAATGCTCAGGATTTTTTGGAATGGGGATTAAAGGATTAAAAAAAAATTATAAACACACTATGATAGTCATTCACGTGCCTGCTCTCAGCCTACTCCCTGATGTAATTGTCCCTATAAAATGGCATAAGATACAAACAAGCCAACAATCAGCTCAGTGAAGCAGCAGCGGGAGAGGCAAAATTGTGTAGCTGCATCAAGCAGTAAAGTATGAGGGCCTGCTAAGTCATCCACTTCTTAAGTGCTAGAGTTGAATGGATGTAGAGTTATAACCATTTTATATAACCTACCATAGACGCAGTAGGGATTGGAAGTGGGCTTTGCTTATGTATAGTGTGGCTATCGCAGTTCTGGGAGGAAGCCCATGTCTGCAGTGGTAAATTCACTTAAAGTTGGCTGTTACCAGCATGCATTTGACAGTAATTGAGTCAGGATCTAGGTCCTAGGAAACAAGGCATTGTAGAGACAGTAGCTGAGTCTGCAGGGGTAAAGTGCAAGGCATTAATCTGTGACCTCACAGGACTCCCTTCATAGATGAAATCTATAGTATAATGTCTTCTGCAGTTTCCACGGTATGCATCCGATGAAGTGAGCTGTAGCTCACGAAAGGTTATGCTCAAATAAATTGGTTAGTCTCTAAGGTGCCACAAGTACTCCTTTTCTTTTTGCGAATACAGACTAACACGGCTGTTACTCTGAAATCTATAGTATAGCAGCTTGTAGATGCAGCAGAAAAGAGTTATGTGCCTCCACTGAGTACCGGGAGAAAAAAAAGTTCTAAAAAAATGACAGGTCTTGGAACATCCTGCGCTCTTTCCAGTTAATGCAAGGACAGGAAAGTCCCACTTCTGAGAGAGACTAAACAAGGGGCCCATTGTTTAAAAAGTGTGAGGAAAAGCAGAACACACTTCTTTCAAAAGTGACTTCTTGTCTCTATCTAGGACTATGCTACACTACACATGTTTTGTTCTGGGATCATGTTACAACATACTCATATAGGTTGTTCTTTCTGTCTGTCCCATTCTCATCACCACAGTATCTTGGAGACTTCAGACTTGTGGTGTAGAAGGAATCATGTTTTAACTGTAAAAACAAAGAGGAGTCCTTGTGGCACCTTAGAGACTAACAAATTTATTTGGGCATAAGCTTTTGTGGGCTATAACCCACTTCATCAGATGCATGGAGTGAAAAATACAATAGGCAGGTATAAATATACAGCACATGAAAAGATGGGAATTGCCTTACCAAGTGGGGTGTCAGTGCTAACAAGGCCAATTCAATCAGGGTGGATGTGATTTTTGCTGCTACAGACTAACATGGCTACCCTTCTGAAACCTGTTTTAACTGTGTCAAGTATCAGGGGGTAGCCCTGTTAGTCTGTATCCACAAAAACAACAAGGAGTCTGGTGGCACCTTAAAGACGAACAGATTATAATCTGTTCGTCTTTAAAGTGCCACCAGACTCATTGCTGTTTTAACTGTGTTGCCCAATTATACTACAAAAAGTATAATGCTTTGTGTGTATAAAAAGATGTTCTATACTTTCCACAGTATGCATCCGATGAAGTGAGCTGTAGCTCACGAAAGCTTATGCTCAAATAAATTGGTTAGTCTCTAAGGTGCCACAAGTCCTCCTTTTCTTTTTGCGAATACAGACTAACACGGCTGTTACTCTGAAACCTGTCATTATACTACAGCCCTTGTATTTGAGAACCTAAATATAAGAACATAAGAACAGCCAAACTGGGTCAGCCCAAAGGTCCATCTAGCCCAGTATCCTGTCTTCTGACAGTGGCCAATGCCGGGTGCCCCAGGGGGAATGAACAGAACAGGAAATCATCAAGTGATCTGTCGCCCATTCCCAGCTTCTTGCAAAGTGAATTCAAATATGAATTCAGGAGCCTAACTTTAGGCACTCACACTTGAAAATTTTGGCCTATGTTTCCACAACACAGTAGCTTTTCATCATTTAGACAGAAACTTACATTTCTGGGCTTGATGTTAGCAGGTAAATAGCCCCTCACCTAGTCTTTGATGTTCACCCCTCAGTGAGGTGGGGAAATAGTTTAATTCAGACCTTTCCTGCTCTTGCTATTTGTGTGGCTAGAAACAGTTTTGGGGAAGGTTGAATTAACAAGGGTAGAGTGCAGCACTTTGCTCTGGGTTCTCCCTCCTCTCAATGGCAAAGAGATAAACATGTTTTGTAATAGAAACTTTAGATTTGGTGGGAAATAGCTAAACAAAGTGTAGACTTGGCAGTTTTCTTATGCTAGTGATTTTCCACTGGCATTCATCATGTCTTCATTGCTGTGGTGGCCTCTAAACCACAAAGCACTCTCTGAGGGGAGGGCACTGCAATGTAACATACTGTCAGAAATTTCAGAATAATTCAGTGAGGTAGGAAATAGATGTTTAAACAAAAATATCCATCATTAGAGTACAAATGCTGGAAGTTTGATTAGAAAGCTGCTCCCTGGGAGACACTTCTCTTCAAGGCCTTTTAAATACTTGGCCAAATTCACACTGGTGTAACTACATTGACTTAAAAGGACTGGCACAGGGATGGATGTGGCCTATTTCCTGACATTGCTAGGTATCTTTTTCAGCATTTCAGGAAGGAAGGTGTTAGCTGAAGGTCCCAAAGCTCACTGGCACTCTCGCTGTCTCAAGCACATATGCATCTTTTCACATATATGCTTTATCTGAACATAGAGCAGTGGTTTTCAACCTGGGGGTCCGCAGACTGTGTCTAAGGGGTCTGCGAAAGGTTTTCGTTACCATAGAACAGTGGTTTCTACCCATGGTCCGCTACCTGGGTGTCCGCAGACTATGTCTAAGATTTCCAAAGGGGTCTGCTCCTCCATTTGAAATTTTTTTAGGGGTCCACAAATGAAAAAAAGATTGAAAACAACTGGCATAGTGGATAAGGGCTCAGCTACACTTAAAATACTACAATGGCACAGCTGCACAACTCAGCTGTGGTGCTGGAATGCTTCAGTGTAGACACTACCTAAGCTGATGGGAAGGGTTGTCCCATCAGCACAGGTAATCCACCTCTCTAAGAGGTGATAGCTAGGTCGCCGGAAGAATTCTTCCATCAACCTAGTGCTGTCTACACCAGCTTTAGGTCAGTATAGCTACGTCTCTCAGGTATGTGAATTTTTCACACCCTGAAAGATATAGCTATATCAATGTAAAATCTGAGAGCAGACCAGCCCTAAGATTTTGTAGCTAGAAGAGGGCCTGATCTTGCTCCCGTTGAAGTTAATAGGAGTAGATTCATTGGCTTCAATGGGGGTAAGAATCAAGTCACTTGTCTTCCTCCTCCCCCCACAAAAGCGTACCTTGAGAAAGATGTGAAAATAAATTATTAGTAGTAATTTCTGTTACCATAGTGGCTAAGAACCCTAGTCATTGACTAGGACCCCATTGTGCTAGGCGCTGTACAAACCCAGAACAAATAAATTTCAGAGTAGCAGCCGTGTTAGTCTGTATTCGCAAAAAGAAAAGGAGTACTAGTGGCACCTTAGAGACTAACCAATTTATTTGAGCATAAGCTTTCGTGAGATACAGCTCACTTCATCGGATGCCACTAGTACTCCTTTTCTTAGAACAAATAGAGTGTCTGCCCCAGGGAGTGTACAAGTCAGAAGACAACAGATATGTACAGAAAAACTGATGGGGGACTACAAGGAGACAATATTGGTCAGCATGATAGCTAGTGATCTCGGCACACCAGTAGCCTAACCAAAAGGTGTTAAGAAATAAAAACCTAGAGATCAAACTGTAGGCAAAGAGAAGTAAAAATTTAGACAATGCAGTGCTGTTTAAATGAGATCAGAAAGCTCCAGAAGCTTGGTGACATGAAAACTGGATAAGCTGAAATGTTCTTTTAGCAGTGGATTTTGAAACTACAAGGTGGATGACTACTGTTTTTGATTTGTCTACAGTGTGACTTGGCATGTCATATTCCTAGCAAGGATAATCAGACAACACCCAGAACAGCACTTGCAGAATGTGCAACTCTTGGCGTAAGTAAAGTAACTAAGTATGGAAACCTTCATACATGTGCAAGTCTACTTGTCTGGACTGAGAAGTATTCTATCTTCAATACTGGTAAACTGTCAACATGAGGCTCAAGGAAAATTTTGGAACAGAGATTAAATCCCTCTTAAATTCAGGTTATCAGTGTGGGTAGAAAGTAGTTACAAAATAAGTTTGTATTATTACTATAGTGGCCATTCATGGACCAGGACAGCAATGTGCTTGGCACTGTACAACACACAATGAAATGGCTGTTTCTGCCCCTAAACGTTTAGAATCTAATCTAATGAAGAATTAAATCCTTTTTAAAAGATGACTGGGTCTCTTTCCACTTCTTTCAGAGGAACAGCCGTGTTAGTCTGTATTCGCAAAAAGAAAAGGAGTACTTGTGGCACCTTAGAGACTAACGAATTTATTTGAGCATGAGCTTTCGTGAGCTACAGCTCACTTCATCAGATGTTTACCGTGGAAACTGCAGCAGACTTTATATACACACAGAGAATATGAAACAATACCTCCTCCCACCCCACTGTCCTGCTGGTAATAGCTTATCTAAAGTGATCAACAGGTGGGCCATTTCCAGCACAAATCCAGGTTTTCTCACCCTCCACCCCCCACACAAATTCACTCTCCTGCTGGTGCTAGTCCATCCAAAGTGACAACTCTTTGCATAATCAAGTCGGGCTATTTCCTGCATAGATCAAGGTTTTCTCACATCCCCCCCACCCCCATACACACACAAACTCACTCTCCTGCTGGTAATAGCTCATCTAAACTGACCACTCTCCAAGTTTAAATCCAAGTTAAACCAGAACATCTGGGGGGGGGGGGGTAGGAAAAACAAGAAGAAACAGGCTACCTTGCATAATGACTTAGCCACTCCCAGTCTCTATTTAAGCCTAAATTAATAGTATCCAATTTGCAAATGAATTCCAATTCAGCAGTTTCTCGCTGGAGTCTGGATTTGAAGTTTTTTTGTTTTAAGATAGCGACCTTCATGTCTGTGATTGCGTGACCAGAGAGATTGAAGTGTTCTCCGACTGGTTTATGAATGTTATAATTCTTGACATCTGATTTGTGTCCATTTATTCTTTTACGTAGAGACTGTCCAGTTTGACCGATGTACATGGCAGAGGGGCATTGCTGGCACATGATGGCATATATCACATTGGTGGATGTGCAGGTGAACGAGCCTCTGATAGTGTGGCTGATGTTATTAGGCCCTGTGATGGTGTCCCCTGAATAGATATGTGGGCACAATTGGCAACGGGCTTTGTTGCAAGGATAAGTTCCTGGGTTAGTGGTTCTGTTGTGTGGTATGTGGTTGTTGGTGAGTATTTGCTTCAGATTGCGGGGCTGTCTGTAGGCAAGGACTGGCCTGTCTCCCAAGACTTGTGAGAGTGTTGGGTCATCCTTTAGGATAGGTTGTAGATCCTTAATAATGCGTTGGAGGGGTTTTAGTTGGGGGCTGAAGGTGACCGCTAGTGGCATTCTGTTATTTTCTTTGTTAGGCCTGTCCTGTAGTAGGACTCCCAGCACTCCCAGCTACCTTCGAGACACCACTGACTTCCTGAGGAAACTTCAATCCATCGGTGATCTTCCTGAAAACACCATCCTGGCTACTATGGATGTAGAAGCCCTCTACACCAACATTCCACACAAAGATGGACTACAAGCCGTCAAGAACACTATCCCCGATAATGTCACGGCTAACCTGGTGGCTGAACTTTGTGACTTTGTCCTTACCCATAACTATTTCACATTTGGGGACAATGTATACCTTCAGATCAGCGGCACTGCTATGGGTACCCGCATGGCCCCACAGTATGCCAACATTTTTATGGCTGATTTAGAACAACGCTTCCTCAGCTCTCGTCCCCTAAAGCCCCTACTCTACTTGCGCTATATTGATGACATCTTCATCATCTGGACCCATGGAAAAGAAGCTCTTGAGGAATTCCACCACGATTTCAACAATTTCCATCCCACCACCAACCTCAGCCTGGTCCAGTCCACACAAGAGATCCACTTCCTGGACACTACAGTGCTAATAAACAATGGCCACATAAACACCACCCTATACCGGAAACCTACTGACCGCTATTCCTACCTGCATGCCTCCAGCTTTCACCCTGACCACACCACACGATCCATCGTCTACAGCCAAGCTCTGCGATACAACCGCATTTGCTCCAACCCCTCAGACAGAGACAAACACCTACAAGATCTCTGTCAAGCTTTCTTACAACTACAATACCCACCTGCAGAAGTAAAGAAACAGATTGATAGAGCCAGAAGAGTTCCCAGAAGTTACCTACTACAGGACAGGCCTAACAAAGAAAATAACAGAACGCCACTAGCGGTCACCTTCAGCCCCCAACTAAAACCCCTCCAACGCATTATTAAGGATCTACAACCTATCCTAAAGGATGACCCAACACTCTCACAAGTCTTGGGAGACAGGCCAGTCCTTGCCTACAGACAGCCCCGCAAT
Organism: Caretta caretta; assembly: GCF_965140235.1. Lineage (NCBI taxonomy): Eukaryota > Metazoa > Chordata > Testudines > Cheloniidae > Caretta > Caretta caretta. Next base: position 15,075,280 of record NC_134213.1, on the reverse strand, counting down.
CTGAAGCAAATACTCACCAACAACCACATACCACACAACAGAACCACTAACCCAGGAACTTATCCTTGCAACAAAGCCCGTTGCCAATTGTGCCCACATATCTATTCAGGGGACACCATCACAGGGCCTAATAACATCAGCCACACTATCAGAGGCTCGTTCACCTGCACATCCACCAATGTGATATATGCCATCATGTGCCAGCAATGCCCCTCTGCCATGTACATCGGTCAAACTGGACAGTCTCTACGTAAAAGAATAAATGGACACAAATCAGATGTCAAGAATTATAACATTCATAAACCAGTCGGAGAACACTTCAATCTCTCTGGTCACGCAATCACAGACATGAAGGTCGCTATCTTAAAACAAAAAAACTTCAAATCCAGACTCCAGCGAGAAACTGCTGAATTGGAATTCATTTGCAAATTGGATACTATTAATTTAGGCTTAAATAGAGACTGGGAGTGGCTAAGTCATTATGCAAGGTAGCCTGTTTCTTCTTGTTTTTCCTACCCCCCCCCCCCAGATGTTCTGGTTTAACTTGGATTTAAACTTGGAGAGTGGTCAGTTTAGATGAGCTATTACCAGCAGGAGAGTGAGTTTGTGTGTGTATGGGGGTGGGGGGGATGTGAGAAAACCTTGATCTATGCAGGAAATAGCCCGACTTGATTATGCAAAGAGTTGTCACTTTGGATGGACTAGCACCAGCAGGAGAGTGAATTTGTGTGGGGGGTGGAGGGTGAGAAAACCTGGATTTGTGCTGGAAATGGCCCACCTGTTGATCACTTTAGATAAGCTATTACCAGCAGGACAGTGGGGTGGGAGGAGGTATTGTTTCATATTCTCTGTGTGTATATAAAGTCTGCTGCAGTTTCCACGGTAAACATCTGATGAAGTGAGCTGTAGCTCACGAAAGCTCATGCTCAAATAAATTCGTTAGTCTCTAAGGTGCCACAAGTACTCCTTTTCTTTTTCCACTTCTTGAGTAGCAATCAGCAGAAGATTAAATATATGCCTGTTGCAGACCTGAATGAACTCCCTCAGATGTAGGAGCAAACAGTTTAAGTATGCATTAATGTTAATAGGTACCATGCTGTCCCTGAACATTTTTTATTCCTCCTGTTGCGTAATGTGTGTGATAGACTGTACAGCAAGCTCTATCTCTGCTCATGCCCATGATGTTCTATAGAAAGCAATGCCAGAATATATCCTAGCAATTCTAACTAATATCTCCTCACACATTTTACTTTTCTTTTTCTAATATTTTGCTTAGTTTTTCTTTTTGGTCATCCCTCCTGCCGAAATCTTATCACCTATATAATGCTTTATTTGAATATTCCATTTTGCCTTTCATTATTCACCGGTTATGCTCGCTTTTTCCTATCTATGTTGGCGAAGGTCTCATGGTTGAAATATAGGATACCCAGCTTATGTTCTATTTTTAACAAGCGTTCAGGATAACTGTTTTCCATTTGCCACCCACATGCTGAGGTAAATGTTTTCTTGTTCGCAGATGTGAACCTCAAGCATGTTTCTTCACCAGCATTTTCAACCATTTGTCTCGTTGAGAATATTTTAGTATAGCAGCCAGAGTTGACAGCCGTTATCAAGATAGGGGGAATTCACTGCTCAACAAATGACCTTCCTGTGGACTCACATTGTTTCATCATCAGGGTTATCTCAGCAGGTTTGGAAGATAGCCATGAAACCTGTAGCAACAGATTGGGCTCAGAGGAAGATAAATAAGACTTCCTGATTTTTGTAACATTTGAGGGTGGCTGTATTGGTGTCACTTGATACATCATGTGGTAGCTGGTCTAGACTATTTAAACTTCAGGGAGTTTCTTTCAAATATTATAGTAGATATTTTGATTGTTGACCATAATTTTTTTCCATTCTGTATACTGGATTTTATTACTAGAGTAATGAAAAAATAGCCCAAAAGCCCTAACTGTAATAAATCATTTTTATTACACCAGAGAAATCTCCAAAGGTTTACTTAATTAATGTTTGTTTGTGTTTCAGGGGCTAAAATAGAATTAGGCCACTCAATAGGTTGATATTTGCTCTGTGGGCCTCAGATATTTGCTAAACATGAGGAATAATTTGGCAGCTATACAGTGCATGATAAAAGTTTGGATTCTTCACTGCCTGCTTATCCTTGGTCAGGCTAGTGTTCACTTCACAGAGCAACTAATTACCCAACAGGAGCATGTCACTTTTAACTGGGAATATACTAAGGCTGCTTTAGAATCCTCTCTCAACTGCCAACCGTGCTTCATTTGCCTTCTGGAGACAGCATGTCTCAAAATGCCAATGAAGTGCACTAATGGAGCAGCGTCTAAAGAAGCTGACGCTACCTATCATACTTTTCTGGTTAATTAAGGAGTGAGCTTAACTTTAAAAAGCAGGGCAGTTGAAACATGGGGAGCTATTTTTGGTATTACCAGATTGTCTGGTAACCATGTTGATAAGATGCAAGGAGTTTCAGGAAAGGATTCATTGAATGGCTTGCTGTCTGTGCAGAAGGGCTATATGCCCAGTGAAGAAAGGCTTACCTGAATGATATGCTTTGTGTAAATTATTCTGTGCATTGCTCCACTAAAATCATGCATCTTTTGGAAGAAGTGAGGATTGTGATTTCTATTTATTGCAAACATTCCTGTAATAGTATTTATACAGCAGGTAGAGGTGATGTGTTTTTAAACACAACTTTGCAAGATAAGGAATATAAGCATACTCAGTGCCATTTTCTATTCTTTCTTCCAATATGTGCACCTTTCGTGACGTGGGTGAGCCAAATTGTGCTCCCTAGGTTTGCACAAGGGATCTATGCAGGGACCTCTCCAAGTTCCTCATAGAACAGGAGTTTGGCCATCTTTGTGGTATCATTTTTCCCTCCCTTTCTACACTGCGGTAGGGAGTCTTTGTGCTGTCTGGAGTAGGAATAGGATGAGGAATGGATGGGATGGAGGGAGAGGGGAATGCACATCATCTGGCCTTGTGAAAATTACAACCCTCCAGTGGGATGATGTGGTGGGATCTCAGTAAGGCAGGCCTTGTCATGATTTCCACCCAAGGGTTTTTGCTTGGGAGGAATGATCTGGCAGGTATTTTTATGTCAGAGGTGCAAATAACCGAGGACATGTAGGAACATGGGTGAATTTCAAGGGTACGTGTGCTCCTAAGCCATTTAGGTGCTTTTGAAAGTCCAACTTGGCAGCTAGTTAATTGAAATGTAAAACAGCAAGCTAGACCTTAGTAACACCAGTTTATGGAAAGTGACAGAACAGCTACCTAAATAATGAATCTGGTTTTACTTTGTGCATTATATAGAGCCATATACCCTTGATCTGTGGCAGAACTCCTCAATATTTTCAATGGGAGCGCTGTGTGACTCAAGTGTAGCGTATGGCTTGTTCATATTTGTAATGTAAAGAGACATTTCTGTTATCTGAATAAATGATCATCATCTCTTTAAGAGAATATTCCTGGAACAGATCATTTTTATAATAAAATACACTACACTTTCAGTATACTAGGTTGTCTCAAAGGTAAAATCTTATAAAGACTGAAGTTTGGGTCAGGTAATGTTTCTGTTGGAAATTTACAAACCCTTTGGCCCTGACCTAGATCTTACACCAATATAAGTCAGGAGCAGCTCCATTGAAATCAAGGGAGTTACACTAGGGTAAAGCAGGTGACATCAGAATCAGGCTGTTTTATTTCTGAGCACATGAGACAAGTTGCAATGTGCATGCAAGAAAAATCCAGCTGGGCCTGAAATCTGTTCTGTGTCATCAGGAGTGAAAGTAATAATAAATTCTTACTGGTATGGGGGCCAGCTCCGGCCCCTGGAAAGGGCAGGGCCTCGGGTGGAAAGGGTGGGGCTGAGGGTCAGCCTCCCTCAGTCAGCCCATGTACGCTGCCTGGCCTCCACCGCCCAGGGCTCCTGCAGCGATTTTAAATAGCCTTGGGCTCTGGCCGCTGCTGCAGTAGCAGCGGCGGCAGTCGGGAGCCCCAGGCCCTTTTAAATCACTGGCCCCAGAGCAGCTGCGCTTTTGCCCCCGCCCCCATCGGCGGCCCGGGGGTAGAGGGAGTGGCAATGACATTAAATTGCTGCCATAGCAGCACTTTAATGTGGGCTGCATACGGGCCGGTACCAGCTTCTTACCGGTACGCCATACCGGCCCGTACCGGCTCACTGTCACCCCTGTGTGTCAAGTTATCTTATTAATAATGACAAGCTAGAAAATGAAAGCTTCTCTATTTTCCTACGTAAGTAGAAAAATCCTATACTATGAAAAGTCCCATTGTCACTTATACTTACTTTACCCAAATGTTCCAGACGAATGGTATCTCTGAAAGAGTTTTTATTGCCCTTAAATCTAATGTAGTAAACAAGAAACACTAAACTCCAGTTCATTTTATCACTTGAGACTTAAAACATTCCTATCATTTATTAAATGGGTGGTGTGACCAGAGTCCCGGTCAGAGCCAACTGAGGTCACTCAGGATGAACTGCAAAGAATGGGGCAGGCAATCCCCAGAGCTGGTGGGTATTCCAATACTTAGCTTTACCAAGCCAGTACAAAACTGCTTCTATTATACCTCACTGGTTACTCAGAAGTCAGCAACACAGTTCCCTTAAAGTAACCCAGTCTCAGGCCTCCACCTAGACATCCAAGTCAAATATGATGAGGATTACCGAAAATCATATTAATCATATTAAAAAATTCTACCAATCCCAAAGGATCGGATACATTACCTCCCAGTTAATGAATATTTCAGATCTTACCCAATACATGCTTACAGGCAATTCTTATTAACTAAACTAAAAGGTATTTAAAAAAGAAAAGAAAAGAGAGAGTATAAGTTAAAAGATCAGTATACATACAGACATAAGTACAATCTTGAGCTTCAGATTCACAGCATAGATGATGAGCTTTGTAGATGCAAAGAGTTCTTTCAGAGATAGTCCATAGGTTATGTTTGTATTCAGGGCGGTCCAGTCAGAACTGGGATCTCAGTCCTTGTGGCTTAGGCTTCCCCTGCATGAATCCTCAAGCAGATCTGAGATGGCAGGATCAGGACCCAAGCCATTTTTTATTCAGTTTCAGTCCCTCTGCGAACATTAGACACTCATTTCCTAAGCATCGCTGGTAATTATTCACACAGATCCACATAAGGCAATTGCCTGTTTTTCCACCATTTGTAGATGATTTGCTATATATTTCAAAGAGAGATGAATACAGCAATATCCTATGTTTACAGTTCATTTAAATGTTAAGATGTCCTTTTGATCTCTGAATTAACAGAATACAGACAGGGACTGTTTGATTACATTGTTGACCACTAGCAATATATATGTAAATACACAAAAATGCAAACATTATCTACTCATATGTTTTTAAGGGTTGAATTTGAGTCATTTATCCTTCAAGAGGCTTAACCCTTTCTGGTCATGCAACACAACACATTCAACAAAATAATTTTATACAGCCCCTTACTTAACTCTTGATCCTTGGTGTAAGTGTGTGATTATTCTCTTCCAGGGCAAGCGTTTCTTGATGCGTTTTCAGTTATTGTGTAAAAAGTTGAATTTGATGCAGTGTTTAACATAGGACCAGCTCTCAAAAATATAAATATTTCACCTTTAGGAGTCTGGAATCTAATATAACTATCTGAATTGCCAAATGAAAGTCCAGGTGTGGCAAACAAAATTTCTGTTTTGTACAGCTCTGTTTATATTATTGAATACTATTGACTACAGAGCCGATGTTCCTTTGTTACATTTGAAACAGATTTCTGTTACAATTCCTTGGCATTTTTTAGCCAAGATTGGACATACAGTATGTTGCTTGTACTCATCTCTTGCTTTTTGTACTTCTGATGATATTTCAAGCCTGGGAGATCATCAGCTAAAAGGCTACAATTTGTTTAAAATTGGGACATAAAATGGTTCCTTGTAGCTCGGACTACATTGACGAATTCTCAGCCCTCCAGGCAGGTATAAACACTGAGATGTTTTTGTTTTTCTTCTTTGTCCTTTATTTAGTGTCAGTTTGCTAACCGAAGCGGAGTAAATAACTCACATCAAAGAGTTTATGTGATGAATTTTGCCTTTTTAGCTAGTCACAAATTATTTATGAAAAGCTTAATTTTTTTTAATGGAAATTCACCACGTAATTTTGGTGTATTATCATCTACAGACCATATGTGAATAGCTTACTGTGCACATTTGATATTCAAAATGTGTTGGCTAGTTTTAACCAGCTGCATAGATAAGGTATTGTTTATCCTACCTAATAGTATGAATACAACTCTTAGAAATAGGTTTGAAACCCAGTCTCAGTTTGAAATTCATTTTCAATTAATATGCTTTAATAACTGTTTAAAATTGGTTGTTTCCATTAAAGTTTGTTTGAAAATTTTCACGAAAAGTAAATATTTAAGAGATGGAAGTGAATTCAAATTTTCTGTCTCAGATGTTCACAGGCCCTTTTTGGAGACATTTGTACAGCTGTAGTGCTAACCTTTATATGGTCCTTGCCCTTCCAGTAGTCAGAGTTCTCAGAGGATAGCCTCTGCTCCTTTCTTAGATTAATCATAACTCCTTGACTGTTTCAATTTACTTTCTGCTTCCACTGACCACACCAGCCACTCTTGGTATCTCCCTAATCCCACTGGGACCTTTCCCATGCTTTGTTACAATGACCTGACTGTAATTCTTTAACTAATAGTGTATGCAAAAAATCTTAGGTTCAGTTTTGAATCTCATTATTTGGATTAAGTCCCAGCAAATCTGAACCCTGTGGCAGATTTAGCTATAGATTTGAAAAAAGTTTACATAATGTATAGGCTTTGCAGTGCCTCTCAGTCCTGAGTTATTTTGGCTTTTAAAAGGTCTTTGGAACATCCCCCACTGTTGGAAGTCAACACTGTAAATTTTATTTAATTCATTTCTTTGTCTAAGTAGTGTATGAAATGTTATCATAAGGCATCCAAACATCACACAGCAAAAGCCAAGATACAGTACAAAACATTAAATCAATCAAAAAGTGCTAGCTGGAATTAGTATTTCTTGTACTGTAAACAGTCATCTACAGGTGGTAAAACTGGTTACTAAATTTGAGTGCCAAGGAACTTTGTAGTATAATTATTATATTAGTGAAAGCTTTACCTTGTGTTCAGCTTTAACTTAGATTCCGATATAGACAATGTTGCAGAAACCAGATAATTCACACTAATGACTAGGAAACCCATTGTGTATTGTGAATGTTGTGAATAAGTGACCAGAACAAGGCTTAATACAGAACAAGATGAACTTTGTTCGTTTTGACTTTTATAAATTCTGTTTTAACTTTTTATAATGTCCCAGAAAATGTACTATAGTCTTTTTTGTAAAAATAAGTAGGTTTTTTAAATTTTGAAGCCTCCTTTCAGCCCTCTACTATTCAATCTTTGCTGATGTGTGAGGTGCAGCCACATTCTCCCCATTTCTCTATCCCACCCATCTTGAATTATACAGTGTTTGGATTAGCTGATATAGTTTATTAACCAAATTCTACTACATGGGATAAAACCTACTTTCCTTACTTAGATGGAAAGATGATTTAATGGATCAAATCCTGCTCTCATTTTATTCCATAGCAAAACTTCGAGTGACTTTAACGGTACCAGGGGTACAATATGTATTGAAGCCAGTAGTCCAGATTCTAGGTTACAATGTGGGCTACTTTGCATTCACCACTGGTGCAAAGCAGGCTTACAGCCACATAACCAATTAGAGGAGCTCCATCCCAGCACAGGGGGATCTTCTAAAGTGTGGATCCTGCATGCCAGCTCCTGCACTACCCCACCATTACAGATGATGTGGCCAGGGGAAAAGAATCACAGCCAGAGGGTTCCTTTGCTGCTGTAATAGTCCTTAGCAGCCCTCTCTGGATATAGTGTCATGAGAGAGAGAGAGAAAGAGAGCTAAACCTTCTAGAATAAAGGGGGAAGGGTCAAATGGTAAATGAGCCAAATGGCACCGAAGCAGCACAAACAGGCATAATGGGAGTCCAAGAATCTGGTCCAAGTAGCCAGAAAGCTAGCCAAAGTGGCCAGCTTGAGATTCCCTGGGTAAAGGAGATTCTCCAGCTACTTTAGAGCCACCACAGCGAGCCGTACATCTGTGACCAGCTAGTGCAAGTAAGCAGGTGGCTTTGTCACGTTTGACCTGTCCCACCAGGTTCTGTGTCCAATGTAGCTTGGCCAGATGCAAGGACCGGGCCCATTGTATCCGGTGATGGATGGCTTTGTACTAAAAGCAATTTGAATGGTTATGGTGCGAAGAGCAACACTAAAATTAGCTATTGCTTTCTTTTTATAGTAAAAATAGTTTTCTTGGAATGCACTTGTAAGCAGAGTCAGGATGAGCTCTACCCTGACATCTAGTGGTGAGTTGTGGCGGGTTGTGGAAAAGAACTTCAGGGGCTGATCTCATTTGCATAGGCACACCCACCTGCCTAGATGGTCACTTTGGCTGCTGTGGGATCCTCAGTTTCTGGGGCAGGAAGAATAAAGTGTTATTATCCTGATTATGTGAATCAAGGACAGTGGACCTGTACTTGGCATTTTGTTATGATGGAGGGACTTGCCATCAACTATGTAGCACTTGCTAGGCAAGGGACATGGGTTCCAAAACTCAGTGAATGGAGAGAGTCATTTGTATCTCGTGCTATAGGCCCCTTCTGAAGGCTCTAAGTGCTAACTGCACCTTCTTCTCTTTCCACTGTGTAATAGCAGAGATAATTTTGATTCTACTAGGAGTCTGGTTACAAATTGTAGAGCTGAATTTACTTTAGGCTAATGGTGCATCAGCGCTGGGGCTCCCCTACTATAAGCTGAAATCACTGAGTACTGTGTTAAGTAGTAGGGGGCCTGAAGATATATTGCTGAGCAGCTTGCAGGACAGCTACTGGAGAGGAGCAGCTGGTGGAGCGGCTAGCAGGATGGCTACTGGAGAGGAGCAGCTGGCGGTGAAGGCTGCAGCAGAAACCCATAGAGAGGTGGGGCAGTCGCCTGTCGGAGCACGTAAGGTGCCCCTTTATTCCCCCCTCCCCCATTTCTACACAGGCTGGGGGCGTGGTTAAAACTCTGCAGATGAACTTTTGAAGTCTGGACTCACCAAGGACAGAGACAGAGACTTTTGGGTTGCTGGACTTCGTGGTTGTTGGACTTTTGAGACTTTGGGTGACTTTTGGGTTGCTGAACTCAAGAACCAAAGGGAAAGTGTTTTTTAAAGACCAGACAAACAAAAAGTACATTTTACAACTACCAAATACCATGGGCCAAATTCTGCTCTCACTATATCCTCTATAAATATTATCAGGCTTGGGTTATCACTCATTTACACTTGCAAAATGCAGCCCTCCACATTTAGCAGCGCTAAAATGCTATCAAATAGAATCCTCAAACTTAGGTCTAGTGGTAACATGCCACACTCCCTTTGCACAGGTGTGAATGAACGGCCCAATTTGCTTGGGGTGGGTTTTTGCTCATGGTTTGTATCATGAATCCTGTTGGTGGTGTTTCCCCAACATAATGCCACATTGTTTCTCTGTTATTAAAAGGCTTTTGCTACACTCAGACTCTGTGCTTGCATGAGGGGAAGTATTGCCTCTTAGAGGCGCCCGGGGGGAGGGAGGGGAAGGGTATATATTTGTCCCGGGTCACTGGGTGGGGGCTCGAGCCGGTTTTGCATTGTGTTATTCGAACGGACCCCCTAGATACTGAACCTGGCCCTTGTTGCTGCCAACTCTGAAGGGCAGAAGGGTTACACACTGTTACAGCTGCCTGTGTGATTGATGAACCATTGCTGGAAAATACCAAGGAGAATATTGTCACAATACTGAAAGCAGAAGATGTGATTATACCAATGATCTGTTTTTTCCTGTAATGCTGCTTGTTCTCATTATGGGATTTAAATGATCAGTTTCCTGTCAAAAGCAGCAGCGGGGAAAACAAAGTAATGTCCCTATCCCCTCACCCCCGCCTGATATGAGTCATTCACTTGTAGACTACTGAACAATTAAACTCTGGTCTTGTTTGCTTATATTTTTTCCTTTCGAGATCCATGGTTGTTGTCAGTATATTCTGCAAACAAGTGTGTTGCATTTTTTATTATTTAATCCAGGAAGAAGTCAATTAGTGTACATACTCCATTTAGAATGTTCTGAGCTGTGCTTTGAGATCTTAATCTTTTGGGGCATGTTTTATCATCTTAAATATGGACCCAGTTGATAGCAATGCTTCCTTTTTGGGGTTCTGCACAGGTACAGAATGCAGACAACTGGAGGAGATTAACCCAAATGTTCCTAATTTATGCAGGTCCAGGAAAGTTTATCTTTTATCATTCAGAAATAAGTGCAGCAAGCTGTTTTTAAAAGTCTGACTTCCACACATGCCATTAGTTAAATCCCAGTAATCTCAAAAGGTCTACTAAGTGGATTTCACAGGAGTGTCCTAATTCATTTCAGAATTTCCATCAGCCTTACATTGTTAGGGTCTTATCTCCCCTAAAGTATGATGGGCAAATCTTGTGCCGTCTTGCATCCCATGCAATCCCAGAACTCTGTTAGCCCACTTCACCGCTGGTGCACACAGTGCCTGGTCATTCACACCTGTGCAAAGGGAGTGTGGCATGTTACCACTAGACCTAAGTTTGAGGATTCTATTTGATAGCATTTTAGCGCTGCTAAATGTGGAGGGCTGCATTTTGCAAGTGTAAATGAGTGATAACCCATGCCTGATAAGATTTATAGAGGATATAGTGAGAGCAGAATTTGGCCCATGGTATTTGGTAGTTGTAAAATGTACTTTTTGTTTGTTTGGTCTTTAAAAAACACTTGTACTACCTGTTTCCCATTATTCTAATCCTAAGCATAGAAAGTAAATCATGATCAATTGTCATCTTTTTGTGAGTTTTGGGAATTGGGAAAACATTTTCCTTTGAGAATTAGAGGGAGGAGCACAAAATATTTTTGGCATGATTGATCCCAGATTTGAAAAGCTGAAAGGTCAAGTATTCTTACCCATTACAGTTCTACCTTTTGTATGAGCGCCTCTGACTATTGCAGAACAAAAGGAGTTATATTTCCAATTTTGTGTGGTGGGGCACGCTCGCCCTTGGCACGCCCCCTTTGCATCCAGGCATAACATTGCTGGTATCTTCAGCTCTAGTACCTCCTTCTGGCTGTCTGCTTCTGGCTTCAGGCCTTCTGTGGCTCAGCCCTCCAACTAGTCACAACGTTCAAACCACTTTTGGGGTACCACAGATAAGTTTAAATGAACCTGAATAATTCTTCTGCCTCTTTGGGCTACTGACTTCTTCCCTCTCCACATGTAAACCCTGGCTCAGGACTTCCCATATAGGAGCCTACCCTGCCCTACAATATGCTTCTCCATTTATCTTCCCATTAAACCCTAGCTCTAAGTTCCCCTCTGACAGAGGGTATGTCTACACAACAATTTAAAACACACAGCTGGCCTGTGCTAGCTGACTCAGGCTCACAGGGCTCAGGCTACAGGGCTGTTTCATTGCTGTGTAGAATTCCAGGCTCAGGGCCCAGGCTTTAGGGCCTAGTGGGGTGGGAGGGTCCCAGAGCCCTGGCTCCAGCCTGAGCCCAGCAATCTACACAGCAGCGAAGCAGCCCAAGCCCAAGTTGGCTGGCATGAGCCAGCTATGGGTTCTTCTTTGCTGTGTAGACAAGAGAGAGCCCCATCTTCTCTATAGTCTCACTCCCCAACTCCTTCAGTCTACTTATTATGGCCTAGCTTTCACCCCTAAGGCCTGGAGTCAATTCCCAGGTGCTCACCTCCCGAGGTGCAAAGCGTAACTAATTGTGTGCATTTGCTAGCCTCGCAGGTGATGAGGGGCTAAGCCCTGTAGAATCATAGAATCTTAGGACTGGAAAGGACTTTGAGAGGTCATCTAGTCCAGTCACCTGCACTTGTGGCAGGACTAAATATTATCTAGACCATCCCTGTCAGGTGTTTGTTTAACCTGCTCTTAAAAGTCTTCCATGATGGAGATTCCACAACTTCCCTGGGCAATTTATTCCAGTGCTTAACCACCCTCATAATTAGGAATTTTTTCCTAATGTCCAACCTAAACTACCCTGGCTGCAATTTAAGCCCATTGCTTCTTGTCCTATCCTCAGAGGTTAAGGAGAATAATTTTTCTCCTTCTTCCTTGTGAAAACCTTTTGTGTACTTGAAAACTGTTATCATGTCCCCTCTCAGCCTTCTCCTCTCCAGAGTAAACAAACCCAATTTTTTTCAATCTTCCCTCATAGGTCATATTTTCTAGACCTTTAATTATTTTTGTTGCTCTTCTCTGGACTTTCTCCAATTTGTCCACACCTTTCCTGAAATACTCAGAATTGGACACAGTACTCCAGTTGAGGCCTAATCAGCACAGAGTAGAGTGGAAGAATTACTTCTCGTATCTTGCTTACAACACTCCTGCTAATAGATCCCAGAATGATGTTTGCTTTTCCCCCAACAGCGTTATACTATTCATTCGTATTTAGCTTGTGATCCACTATGACCCTCAGATTCCTTTATGCAATGCTCCTTCTATCACACTTTGTCAAACAGAATTTTTGAGCCCTCGTGAAAATGTATAGGTTCTATGAAAATTTTAAAAAATCTCTTACGTGAGCTTCATCAGTGTAGAATACTACGAAGGGCTTGTTTACTATTGTAGAGTGGCTAGTATTTTTATTAATGGTATAGCCATTAAGAGTGAGTTTCTATGGATTATAAAATATAAACTTAGCTGATGATTGGTAAGAAGAAAGAGTCAAGGCTCAGACAAAGAAAAGGTTTTCAAACCATTGCCTATTTGACCCCAGATGCAATAAAAGGATGTACAACGTGGGCGTGCCACCCTTGCAAAGTCAAAGCTCCCATGGAAAGGAGTAGGAGTTTTAGCTAAGTAAGCAAAGCAGGGCCAGTCCCCCCAAAACTGGTGTCCTATCTACTATTAGGTTGATGTACTCTGAAAAACGACTGCATGTTTAATGATTCTATATCAAATCTACTCCTTTTAAAGCTAAAGAGATGGCTTTTGTAACTGCCAGCCCTGCCTGGGATCTGAGTTCCAGACTTGCAACATATTTACAAAGCTAAGTACATGGTATAAAACTGCTTGAGCACAGCTTTAATTTTTCTGGATTCTACCTTCAATAACAAAGTCCCTCCAACCTTGCCAGCCACGGGTATTTTGTGCATTGAAAGGATGAACTGTGCTTGAAAAATCTCTCTGATATATCAGGTACACACAGTCCCCACTCTATATTTATATTTGAGTTCTTCTGCAGGATACTCCTTTTTACAATATTCCAGTGTCAACAGGAGACAGGATCATGTCCAGTAGCTTTGCCCTGGTTTTGCAGCTCTAGAAGACACCAGTATTGTACTTCTACACAATCCTGTTCCATAAAGCCAAGCAGTTCCAGTGCTCCCTGTGCTAATGTCTCTGCATTGTTTAACATCGTATCAAATGTCAATTCCCAGTCAGAACTTGTACCCTTTTATGACCAAATGAACACACTCTCTGAACACAGTAGCTGAAATATACAGATGTAGTTAATGGGGCAAAAATGCTTACGTAGACATAGATACCTGGATTTTCAAGTGGAAGATTTTTAAAATATCTGATAGCCAATAGATCTGGTTCTATGGGAGGGAAGAACTACATGTATTAAATGTGGATAAACCCATTGTAACAGGGTTGACTGTCTCTTTAAGAGTCAGGAAGCCTGGAGCCACACAACCTTGTTTGATCATCAGACCCAACTGGGAAGGGGTCAGGTGATCCCTGTAAGGACTGAAAGGCCTTAGGGAGGAGCTGTGGAAAGTAGGTGGGGTGTTATACTGTGCATTCTCTTTTGGTTTGGGGGTGGAAGAAGTTGGGTTGGGTTTTTTTTGGTGAGTTTTGTGTTTGAATTAAATTGTAGCCTAAGGGAAGGATTAGAAAGAGATCTGGATGTGGCATTAGTCCTTCCCGGGCTCAGGTAGACAGGTCAGCCATTTACACCAACATAGGTGAAATGTCTCAGAAAGGTGACCTGGTCAGGCAGATCAATGAGTGGATAGTTTGATAGTCCCAACTCAGAGTTGAGGCACACTTGGTACCCAGCTTGTATCAGTTCTGTGCATAAATAAAGGAGTTCAGTCTCTTGGGCAGCCAAATCACAGCGGTGAAACTCTCCTCCCCAAAATGTAATTTTTCAGGTTGGCATGAAAGCAAAGTAATTTTTCATTAATGTACTGTATTAATATATGCCAGGAAGTTAAACCATGGATATATCTCTGTTAGTCTTCCCTGACTTAATTTTGAACCTGAAGAAATCTCATAAGGCACAAATGGATCCTGAAAACAACAATGTGGTTAACCTACGCAAGTTGAGAATTGTTCAAATTTGTAGGCATGTTCGAACATATAGAGTTCTCTCCTTATAACTGTAAATGGGCAACCTAAGCTTTGGAGATTTATCTAAGATGTTTATATTATTTCTCACTGGAGGCAACAGAGGAAAAGCTTGGGTTTATTCAGCTGTAGCTCTATTCCCTGGTGTTCTATACAAGTCCTAATATTTTAAGCATTTTATATTTTGCATCTGTGAATGCAGGTTTTCTAGAACTGGAACACCAAATTTAATGTTTTTAGAACAACACTGAAAATCCAGGAACCCTAAAATATAAGCAGTATTTTTTGTTGATCACAGCATTATAAAGCCATTACCTATGCTCATACTTAATACTTTCTCTCCCAAGCAACATATGAGCATAATTTCATAAAGGCTTGCTGGAATTTAATATATCAACTTCCTTAAACAGACATGTCCCATTTCTTTTGTTTCCTTTTCTGTCTTTGTGGAGATTGTTGCTACAACACTATCCATTGATGGTCTCTGCATTTAGTTATTGGTTTCCATTCTAGCACTGAATGCTTCCCCTCTAGCACCTGATCCTTTACAGTATCTTCCAGTTTGGACTGCATACGGCCTTTCCCCTGCATGTTGTAAAGTGCGAGGCACATTTATGAAGCTATAGAAATATGAACTACATTCCTATTCAGATTAGTTCATATGCATTCCTATAACACCGTCCGATTCTTATTGCCTACAATAATAATATAATCTACAGACTTTGTCAGTGCACAGCATTTGGCCCTCCTGTCTTGCTCTGTTTCATTGCTCTACAATGCCCAGTGTAACATACCCCTTGAATTAATGTGTTCAGCACAAATATGAAGTCTGTTCTCTCTTTCTCTGGTTCCAAACGTATTGTTGTTAAGACTTGAAAAATTGAACCTGAAACAAAAAGTTTAAATATGCTTTAAGATTTTTCCATTAGTCATAGAAATGTATAGAACACTTCTTAACACTAGTTTAAAATAGAAAGCATTGTACTAGAAAGATACTGTACTTGATAAGTTTGCTGAAAAGACCCGTTTTGAGAAAATACTAACTTGGAGAAGACGCTAAAGGGATTTCACTGAAACAAATGCATTTCATATTTCTAAAATGTGATACGGTAGCATTTGATTGCCAAGGAATATGGTTTAGGAATGCAAGGTAAAGTGTTAAAAGATCAAGAAATAATAGTAATTTGGTCTCATAAAACGCCAAGCAAGAATGAATTGTTCAGATTTTTAATTCCTGTCTGATGCTTTGAAGATTTAACGTTTCTGTTTGGCTTTAAATATTAAAGTTGCTCTAAAGATTCTCAAGAACATTCATGTCAGTGTTTCACTGGCTTCTCTGACTATTGCCATGTGAGTGTTGCTAGGGTTAATTGACCCTACAATATTACTGTAGTGCCTGTGTTGCACTGCAGCATCAAATTGCTTTGCAATTTCCTGTTTTTCTGGAGGCCCAGAAGTCTGCTTGCTTTTTTTTTTTTTTTGTCACCCCAGTAAACTACCTTTATTTCTCTCAGCAGCTCTAGTTTCATAACTTTTTTCATAGTAATCGGTGCTGCTGCACAGAGAGAGAATGCAAATATTTAGCATGGGCTCATGTTTACTCCTTTGCTTTAATGATTTGCAAGAGATTGTGCCTCTTCAGAATTTCTCAGGAGGAGAAGAATGAATAGCTTAAACATATATGTTCAGGGAAGCTTTTCAGTTTATTGATCCCAAGATTCTTTTCTAAGCTTGCTTTTATAGAACTTCATAAATAGAAATAATAGTGTTGCTTTAAAAGAGACGGAAAAAATACCGATACCGTGTATATCGATTGTAATTTGCATATGTATAGATTGTATAGATTGTAATTTGCAAAGACTATGAATCGATGGGAGTTATGCATGTGACTCAAGGGTAGTACGAAGCTCACATGCCAGCCCTACTTGGGTTTTTCAGTATAAGAGCTTAAGAAACCCTGCTTCAGAGGTCTTCCCCAGTTGTCCTGCAGCTAGGCATAGTTTGGCCCCTAAACCCACTGTCCCATGTGACTTTTGGGAAACTCTCAAGGGAGAGAAGTTCCATATGGAGGCCTCATCAACTCCACACTATTCCGTCCCCCACTGGCAGGTACACCAAATCCCCTTCCCTAGCATAGATTTTCAGCCATGTAGCAAGTGAGGACCTGCAATAACCTTCTGGTGGATTTATGCTTAGATATTCACCCATGTCTGTGAGTGGCAACTACCTTCTGCCACTCCTGTTCCCTCTACAACCTGGACTCTGAGGCTTGTCTAGACTAGGATTTAAAGGGTTGGTATCATGGGAGATGGTGGCCAGGTCATTGGGAGAGGCTAGCCTCTGGCCCCTCCCCTTGTGCAAATGTGTAAGGCCATTAATTGTCTCCTTCTACACAGGGCTGTGAATCTCAGCAATGTGCAGGACATAGTGGATAGATTTGCAGCAATGGGGTTCCTGAACTGTGGTGGGACAATCGAGGGCATTCAGATCTCTATTTTGGCACCAGCCCACCTTGCAACAGAGTACATCAATAGAAAAGGCAACTTTTCTGTAGTTATGCAAGCACTGGTGGATCACTGGGGGCCCTTCCCTGATATCAGTGTGAGCTGGTCAGGGAAGATGCATGATGCTTGCACCTTTAAGAACACAAGACTGTTCAGATAGCTGGAAGCAGGGACATTTTTTCCTTACCAGTGGATTACCACTGGTGGTACTGAAATGCCAGTAGTGATTCTGGGGGACCCAGCCTACTCCTGGCTCATGAAGCTGTACACTGGCCACCTTGACAGCACCAAGGAGAGATTCAACTCCTGGGTCAGCAGATGCAGAATGTTTGTTGGAATGAACTTTTGGTAGATTGAAGGGATACTGACGGCGTCCACTCACTAGTTTGGATCTCAGTGAGAAAAATATCCCAATGCCTGTTGTGTCTCGGATATTATGCAGTGCACAAAGGGGAAAAAGCTGCTGCCAGGGTGGAGGGCAGAGGTGCAGCAGCTGACTGCTGACTTTGAACAGCCAGACAGAAGGGCTATTACAAGACCCAGTGTGGAGCTATGCAGTTGAGGGAGACTTTGAAAGAGCACTTTGACAGTCAGCCACAGTAATGTTCTCTGGGCCTGGAGCGTTGCGTGCTGCTTACTGTACATTTATAAATTTGACTGGGTGTTTTCCTGGACCTATGAATTGTGTGGGGCTTGATGTGCATTTACAAGTACCGTTTGCTTTGATATCGCTGTGCACTCTGCAATATTTGTTGTGAACTAATAAAGATAATTTCCTTCTCCAAAAATAGAACTTTATTGAAAGCGGGGAAAATTGTGCAGAAAACCAATGTGCAAATAAAAGGTTATACAAATTTAACATAACTTCAAGCGGTGATCATTTAAAATTAGGAAGGAAGTAAACACTTAGGATCAACTGAGTGCACACATAGTCTTTTTGTTATGGCTACAGTTATCTATGAGAACCAGGATTGCTGAATGTGAATCTGGGTTTCTTTGCTGTCCCCCACATGGAGTAGTAGGGGTAAGGATGCGGTTCCTCATGCCATGTGGTATGTGGGGTAGGTGGATTAGGGAGCAGCTACCATGGAGTTTTCCAAGGACTGCAAAGTGTGGGGAATCTGGGATTTGGGGACCTCTAGATCAACTGGAGTCTGGGGCATTTCAGTTTGCTGCCTGAGAAGACCCATTATGTCTTGGTGTATTTCCCTGTCCTTTTCCTTCTGAGACTTCTGGGCCTTTTTCCTGTCCCCTGTCCTTCTCCATGCTGTTGGGCATATTGGCCCTCCAGACCTTTGTCCGTGGTCTGCGTAGCATCTTGCAGAACATATCCAGTGGTGCAAGTACAGCGGTACAGTACAGTGTGCCGTACCAGTAAGATATTTGTAGCTGGTACTCTGTACCAGAAAGACAGAGGAGCACAACGTGGGGCCGCCAGCGGGAGCTCCATGCCAGCAGCCCCTCTGGAGCTGTTCCACCCCCAGCCCTTCCACACAGCAGCATCTCCTGTCTGGGGTCTGAACTGCTCCTTTCGCCGCTGCGGTTCCGGAGAGCCCTTCGGTTCAGAAGTCTTCAGCACAGCGAGAGGCGGACAGAACCCCCCACCAGGTAACGTGGGATGGATCATGGGGAGGGGATGTGGAGAGTGCGGGGCCCCTGGGCTGGGGGCAGGGTGGGGAGGAGTCACATAGGGGGTCACGTGGGTAGGTCACGTTCTCCCCCCCGCCCTTTAGCTGGTGCCACTCCTTTGTGTCCCTCCATGAGTGCAGCGTAGCGGTAAGAAATGAATTCTACTTGCACCATTGAGCACATCCTACCCCATCCTCTTCTTTCTCCTCCTCGTTAGGGTCAGGTGTTCTAGCAGTGTGGAGGGAGGGATCCCTCAAGGCTGCCACTCCAGAAGATGCTGATTAAAAACAGACAGAAGAGCCCCTGGACTTACAGTCACAAGGGAAAGATAAGTTTCAAAACTCCCTTTGATTATTCCCATAAACACTTTCAACACAACACGTCAGATTTGGAGTGCCTCAGCACAGCACTGCTCTCTGGCCCCAGCCATGGTGAGAATGGCCCACCAGGGACAAGGGGGGAAGGACTGTATATTGCATTAAGCTATAACATTTCAGTCCCTATTCCATGGGTGAGAGGGCAGGGCAATGGCAGTGAATATTGGCACTATTTTCCACAGGCTGTGGCGATCTTACTCCTCTCCTCCTGAGGTCATAAAGGCACAGAGAACGCAGCTGCTACTGGTGTCCCAAAGCTGCCTGGGCTCATAGGCTGCCAGCCTCTTTACACCTAATCAATATACTTGCTAAGTTCATCCTCTGCCCTCCAGCACAAAGACAACCTGCCCACAGTAGATAAAAAGGAATAGTGTCAGGGGAAAAAATCTCATGGTCTATGGTACTGTGAAGAAAATTTACAAGGGAAGTGATGGAAGCTCCACTGCTGAACCATACAAAACTGATGTGGGCAAAGAACTGGAGAATATAATATAGGGAAAAATCCTTCACTGAGGGTGGAGTGAGCTAGGTGACTTAAATCTTTTCTATGATTGTATCAGTCTAGACCTAGGGAGCAATCAGAACTTATGGCCTGCTTCCAAATGAATATTTGCAATACATTCATGGAGACGTATGTTTTTGTAAGGACAATCATGCATGGGGTGGTATTAGCCAATTAACACAACTGTCCAGGTTTCTCTCTAGCTCATCAGAGTGGGTCACCTTCCCTAATTTGGCATGAAAAAGACCATGAGTGTGTGAGCAGCACTATTGGAGTGGGGATGGCAAAGTTCTGAGCACAAGTCCCAAGGTGCGAGAGGTGTTCTGCCGCTGAGTCACACCCAAGCTCTGCAGCATCAGGACACAGAAGCCCAGACAAACTGTCAAAGCCTGATTCTGGTCTGTATTGAACCCTGGTTAATTTATCTCCATTTATGGAGTTATTTTCTGTCAGGCTGAATATTGCATTACTTTTTGGCTGCTTCAGTGGAGACAAAATATTTAAGATGATTTAAACAAGTAACAAAATCCATTTTAAACCAAAAATTACCCCCAAGTGGTGGGCTTATTGTGTGTGTGGTTTTTCTGTTTGTTTTTTTTAAAAGATTTTATGTAACCTTCCTGCTGGGAGAATAATCAAAGGGTGAGATCCTCAGCTGGTGTAAGTCAATGTAGCTCTGTTGAAGTCTGTGGGGCTGCGCTGATTTATGCGAGCTGAGAATCTGGCCGCAAATGTTTTTAATGTTGTACTAGGAAAACTTGAAACATTTTTGTTTTAATGCCGAAGTTCACTCCCTTTCTGAATGCAAAGTTATAAAATTCTTAAGATGATAAAGAAGTGCTTTGATTTCACAGACACACACAAGCCTAGAGGACTGGATGCCTTGGGTTTTGGCAGTGGAATACAGAGACTGTGGCCAGTTTAACTCTGGTCGAGGTCAGCGGTAACTGGAAAGTCATTCCCATTTAAAGGTTCTTGAATAACAAAGGAAATTCATGCTCCTTGAACTATTAAAACTATGGAAAAACAAAGTTCTGGATCAACATTCCAGCATTTAGATATATTGTGATATGGGAGACAGAGATTCCTAGTGGATAGAGCACTGGCCTGGGACTTGGGAGGCTGGATTTTACTCCTACCTCTGCCATTGACCTTCTGGATGACTTTGGGTAAGTCTGTTCCTCTCCGAGTACTTCAGTTGCCCCCACTGTAAAGTGGGGATGGTGACATCGACTTCTACGAAATCTGCTGGTGAAAAGTGCTGTACAGGAGCAGAGGTTGTCCTGTTATCTTTGTTCTAGGTTAAATGAGTTGGTGTTCTCATTTCTTCCAGGACCACATCACATCACTGGAGTTGACACTCTTGGGGACAATCTCAGCAGCCAGGGTAAGAAGTAGAAATACCTGCAGAGTGTAGTGGGAGTCAGCGTGGAGGAGCAAACTTCCCTCACTAACCACACTCCTCCTCTCTGGAGATAACCGGCGCATAGCCTGTGCTGCTCCCAGGATTTGGCCCTAAAGAAATTTGTTCTGTTGGTTAAATCGGTTATAAATATACTCTGCGGTACAATTTTTAAACAGCTACTTATTTTCCCTCCTGGTTTTTCTCTCAGAAAGGAGCAAAGGGACATTCCCTGTGACAGAATGCTGGGCAACCAGCACTCTGATCACTGTATCGATGAAATCGCCCTGGAGTAAACTCAGGGGACAAGACTGCCTAATTGATGGATTAGAATGGGCTGGGGAGAGTTAAAGCACGAATTAGCCTGTTAACTCAGAGAGTAGAAGCCAGCAGGCAGACTAGCTGGCTTTGAGAGCCAGAGCTAAGGGTCTAAGGGGCTGAGGAACAATATGTTGTTGGAGCCAAGGTGCCACACAGTACAGGTGATGGGACCCTATAAATAAACCACCCATGATGTTTACAGGCAGAGAGTCTCTAACCAGTCTTGTGCATGGAGGAAGACCAGAGTGGAGAGGGCACCCCATTACATACCCCGAATGTTTTTTATGTAGTAAACTAAAGTGAACTCTCCCCTGCACATAAACTTGTTACTTACGAGGCTTGCAAAGAAATCTGGGTCTACGCAATTATTCTTCTCATTTACTTCCTTTAGTATCTTGAATCTGTTTAGAATCCTAAGTCACTTATGGTTTGTCTACACAGGGATAAAAACCTGCAGCTCGACCGAGTCAGCTGACTCTGGCTCACCGGGTTTGAGCTATGGGGCTGAAAGATCACTGTGCAGAGTAGACCTTAGGCTGGAGCCTGAGCTGTGGAACCCTGCAGGGGTGGAGGATCCCAGAGCTGTGGATCCAGCCTGAGCCCAAACGTCTACACCAATTTTTAGCCCCAAAGCCTGAGTCTCCTGAGCCCAAGTCAGCTGAACCAGGCCAGCTGTGGCTGTGCTGTGGATCTTTTATCCCTGTGTCAATGCAGCCTTAGGAGCTTATGAGACCGTTACCCATAGGGCCCAATCCAAAGCCCATTGAAGTCAATATGAGTCTTTCCACTTGTTGGGCTTTGGGTCAGGCCCACAGAAAGTGAGAGTGTGTCATGTCCTAGATATTTGCATTGCAAACACTGCAGTGAAAAAATAGCTGGGTCCCTATTGAAGGTTTTTAAATAAAGTGAAAATGAATGTAAGTGTCTTTGTTTTGCCAGTAAAAGGTATGTGGATTTAACAGTAATCCATAACATGACCAATAAAAGCTGCCTCCTTGTTGTCCCTTGTCTTTAAAAAAAATTATCCAATGAGACCATCGCAGGGCAGATATGAACAAGGAATTCAGCCGTCCTTATTCACATATCCTGGGTTCGCTGGGCATCTGTCCGAGGCTCATTTGGACATCTGGAATGGTTTATATTATAGCAATGTGTTACCCTGTGGGTGGCATGCAGTACTCACACACATGCTGACCCTGGAACTTTCTCCGGTGTGTAAATGTAGCCTGGACTTCCAAAAAGGTTGTATCACTTACAAACACAGTATCACATCACACTCATTAGAACTTCGCTGTTATGTCACAGGCCTCCTTTGGACTGTCCTTTGTTTTTTTGTTTTATATTTTTTTCAGACAGATCTCATCAGTTCCTCACCTTGAAGTAAGATTAGAGCAATAATACATTTAACATTGCCAGGTTTAAACATATGCCAAAAGCATTGCAAAGTAGATTTTTTTTTCGTAAGAGAATTTAATACTTCCTTCAAAACCCCGTGGGCAAAATATGATGTTACCACATAAAAGTGGATGTCTATACAATAATGTGGTTTGGCCTTCTTCTGTTGTAAAGAAATACTTGATGGCAATGAGTCACACTTCTATAACGCTATCCATCTGATGATCTGAAAGTGCTTCACAAATGCTAAAGAATTTATCCTTGGAACACTGTGAAATAAGTAAATACAAACCCCTTTTTACAGGTACAGAGACATTCAAGTGATTTGACCAAGGTCACTGCAGAACAGGGAGTTTTGAATTCCAATCCTGTGACTTAACTATGAAACAATCCTTTCTGTGTCCTCCCTAAGATAATATTAAGCTCTGTTCCAGTCATTAAGAAATTTGATGTTCTTTTTGAAAGATCTCCAAAGAATGTCTGTAGGAAAATAGCAAAAGACACAGTAGCGTAAGCTGTTCTCAGCAAGGACATTAATTATGTACGTCTGTATGTAACATTACAATAGTGCCGAGGATTTTCTATACATTTCATTTAAAGAATTCTCTTTTTGGCAATGCTGTGTTCTCTATAGTTTATTTAAAATATATTTGGAGACTCAAGCATTCTGCTATTGGATCCTTTCCACTTGATGCCTACTTACCAGAACTAGGGTAGGGTGCTGAGTCTGTGTTTCATTTCGTCCTGTGAAAGTCATGTTAGTAACACCCACTTCACTTTCTGGTGTATAAAAATTGTGTGGTTCTATATTTGTGTTGATTTAATGAAAAATGTATTCCATAAAGATTTCAGTACAATAACCTGGGATGCTTAGAATGCAGTAGTTAATGATGTGCCAGTATTATCTTTTCAAGCCCTGTGCAAGGACCTGATCTGACTCCCACTGAAGTCAGTGGAAAGATGCCCAATAACTTCAGTATAGCTTGACTGGGCCCTGTATGACGTTCATAGTTCACTTCAGGATGAAATTTGGGGTCCCTGTTTCTTTCTAAAATGTGAAGGAAAACACGTCTTCCTCCTGTTGCTAGATCTAAGAAAGAAATATACAGAGGACCATTATAGTTTCAAGGCCAGCTATTCAGCTGGTGTAAATCACAGCACTTCAATTAAGTCACTGCAGCTATGTTCATTTTATACCAGTTTAGAACCTGGCCCCATATTCTGAAGGCTAGTCCTTAACATGGACTGGTACATTTTAATATTTGAACAAATGTGTGTTCATATAAGGGACACCAGTGTTTCAAAAGGTACACATGGTCAAAGTCCCCGCACAGTTACACTAGTATAAATCCAGAGTAAAGCTAAGATTTATGCAAGTGTCCCTGAAAGAAGAATTTGATTCCTTTAACAGTTAATAAAGTTCTACATCTTTTAATATATCTGAGATTTTTAGTGGGAAATCCATGGACCTGACACCTAGATTCATTGGAAACACTGGAACAAAGTGCTTTGCTCATTGAGATCTAGGTTTGTTAGTAATGCTCTGCAGCATCTGCATTTCTAATGAATCCAGGTTCCAACAAATGCTTCATTAAAACAAAAGGTGATGACCTCTCCCTGTATTACAACACCTCTGCTATACAATGCTTGTCCATTTCCAATGAAGCTGAAGAAAAATCTGTCGAAATCCAACATATTTTAGCAGTTCATTCCAAGAGGTTATTTCTAATGAGTGTGAGATTGCTTTGGATGATTCCACTGCAATCAGTTACAAAGCCTTTCTAATGAATCCAGTCCAGAGGTCAGAACCATGGATTAGGGATTTCTAATGAATGCAGATTTCCTATATATTGTAATTGGAACGGATCCATTGCCAATGTGGGGAAAAAAATCAAATTCCCCTATCCCTGAATAACATAGGAAATTCTCATTCCTTGAAGTATTAAAACTATGGAAACTCAAAGTTCTGAATCAACCATCTAGTATCTAGGTAGATTGTGGTATGGGAGGCAGTGGTGCCCAGTGGATAGAGCACTGGTGTGGGACTTGGATTCCATTCCTGGCTTTCTCATTGGCCTGCTGTGTGACCGTGGGCAAATCATTTGACCTCCCTGCTTCTCAGTTTCCGCAGCTGTAAAATGGGGATAATGATACTTACTTACTTCCTCTGTAAAGTGCTTGTAGATCTACTGGAGTAAAGCACTATATAACATTATTGCCTGGTGTCATAAACACGCTCTCTGAGATACTGCTTGCTTTCTGAATTTCTTCACCCAAAATATGAGTGATATTCAGCATTACTAACTCATTTAGAAACTCTATCAGGTACCGTAGGTAACAAGGTAAGCTTTGTCCTTGTTTTTACATCTTGAGATTTTTCAGGACCCTTATTTATTATTATTATTATTTATTTACTATTCAAGCACAACTTACAGGTTTCCACCATTTGTCTATGTGCATGTGGCTAAGAAAGCCATTACAGATCTTGGATAGCCTCTTTTTGTGAGTTAGTGTCTGATTTTTATAGCAAAATATGGCACAGAGGTTGCTATCAGAGTTGTTTATATCAAATTGTATTCATCACTGAAGATATGCTTCAGGCTTACATCACTTCATTGTTATTAGGCTATATTCACACTGTCTAAACAGTTTATTTTCAACTGCTATGCTCTAGTTCTTCTCCAGCTGTTCAGTCATTCTGGCCTGCTGTCTTGGCTTCCAGGTTAATTTAGCTCTGCCGCAGAACTAAATAAGAGTAGGCCTTTCAAATGGAAAATCTGGAGTTCCAGTACGTGCCATTACGGTCACTGCAGCTGTGAGATCTGGCTTTGATCCTTTTCAACTGTTATCCAAAGATGTGCCCAGTCCACACAAGGATTAGGGACAGGAATAGCCTCTTAAATGCTTCTTGCTGTATTTGGAAGCTGTCATCCAGATTAGTCACTGCCTCATCTTCTGTAAAAATAAGTAGCATTCAGTTCCCTATTCACTATGTGTCAGATCCTCTGCTGGTGTAAACTGGTCTACTATATAGCTCTATTGACCTAAATGGAGCTGTGCCAATTTACCCGGCTGAATTTCTGGCCCTGTGTACTAATTGTTGTGCAGTATTGATCACCTATTTGTTAGTCCTAACTGGCTTATTTCTAAATGTGGGCCTAACTTGTGAAAAACAGTACAGGAATCTAGACTTCTGAAGCATGATGGCCATTTTGCCTGGGAACCTGGAATCGGCATACAGAACAGTAGCAGGCAAACACTTGCGGCTAAACAGAATGCTCATTGGATAGAAAAAAAATAGGTTACTCAGACTTCCTATGAGACAGAATATTATATTCTATGTAAGCTTAGTCCTTTAGCTCAAGCTGTGCCGACTTATGCTTTAAGCTGTGGAGGTTCCAGGTTCAATTCCCAGTGCTGACCAAGATACTTGTTCTTATACAAGCACTTATGTGCTAGTCACAGCATTAAGTTAATCTTCTTGTTTACATCTTCTTGTTGAGAGCGTACCTCTTTAGCTTAAGCTGTAGCAACTTCTGCCATGGGAGGCACTGTTACCTAGTGGTTATTAGAGCACTGGCAAAGGAGTCAAGAGACCTGGCTTCTGTTCCCAGCTCTGCCTTGGTCTGCTGGATAACCTCAGGCACTTTCCTGTGCATCAGTTTTGCCTTCTGTAAAATGGAAATAATGAGACTGACATCCTTTTAGAGCACACTGAGATCTGCTAAGGATCAGTGCTATATAACAGGTAGGTTTTTTTCTTTATTATTTCTTAGCTGGCTAGTGGAATGAGCCCCATTGCCTTGAACCGGATGTAGTTGGAATTGGTCAATTATGGTTTTAGACACTACATTGCCAGCAGCTGATGGAGAGTCTCCTTCAGCTCAAGTGGT
Organism: Caretta caretta; assembly: GCF_965140235.1. NCBI lineage: Eukaryota > Metazoa > Chordata > Testudines > Cheloniidae > Caretta > Caretta caretta. Next base: position 15,048,769 of record NC_134213.1, on the reverse strand, counting down.
AGAGACCTGTAGTTTTGTAGCCGGAGGAACTGAATTGTATCCTGTTTGTGGCTACAAAGTTCTGAGCAGTCCCTGGTATGGAGATTACAGCTGTGATGCTGCTATGTGACAATGCATTTATTAAGGTATTTTAGATCTATGTATACAAAATTTCAGGCAGGGTAGGCCTCAGGAGGGATGTGCTCTTGGCTCCATTATTGCTTTGGTGGGCTATGGGGATCACTTGAAGCTATTTAAGCTTAGATAATACACTCTATTTGGATTTCCCTCAGGTAGCGTGCTCACCCAACCAGGTACCACTGGGCTCCTGTTTCCTGCAATTTCTGTATTGGGCACTGTCGTGCATTTCTGACCATTCTGCAAGCCAATGTTGATTCATAGCTCAATTGCTCACCTCCTGGATGCCCTTAATGACACCATCAGTATGTTCAGGCCCCACTCCCATTTATTAAAGGAAAGAACTACAGGTGAAAAGTTTTATTAGATGTTTTTGGCTGTGGAGTCCTGAAAAGGAACTGTACAAACAAGACCTCTCATGGAACTCTAGCCCATACACCATCAATGTTGGTGAGAAATAATGGAACTCGGACACAAGTAGAGTGGAACTTCCCTTGCACTAAGCACAAAACATGTTTATTTAGGAAAAGATAGATTTAGTAAAAAGAGATGCAAGTCTGAGAGGAGAGCCTATTGTGGCACTGTTGTTATTATTTGTATTGTAATAGCAGCTAGGAGCCCCAGTCATGACCCAGAGCCCCATTGTGCTAGGCGCTGTACAAACACAGAAAAAAGAGACAGTCTCTGTAGTCAAGCTGTGGTCACAGTGTAAGGAACTAGAATCATTATGTGACTAGTATGACTGCCGCATAAGTCCCATTCCTACCAGTTAAAGCTTCCCCAGGAATTTTCATTTGTAACCCTGACTTCCCCGCAAAACTTCCTAAGTATTTGTTCCATGAACCTGTTTGAACTTTCCACCCCTGCTTCATTTTTTCCTGCTCCCTTTAGACATGTGCAGTTTCTTCCCCATGCCTATTCCCTTAGTGTTCAGATATGCTACAAATGATCAACAATGATGATCAAATCTACAGGGCCAAATCTGGAGAGAGGCTGAACAACCAGAACTCCCACTAACTCTAAGAAGAGATTCAGGTACCAAGCACCTCTGAGGATTGGCTCACATTTAATAAACAGATGAGTCTTATCAGGAACTCTTCCAACTTTGTTTTCGTAAGTATTTGCTCCATGAGTCTCTATTTACAGAAAATTTATTGCATGGGAAGTACACCTGTAAGTCATCTTGGGACAAATCTCTTATTACTAAGAAGACCTAATTAAGGAAATGCTAGATAAAGGAGGACAATAGAGATGGATCTGGAATAAGGTGCACAAATAAGCAACCACAATAGGAGTCTGACCATGCACTGTGAGTAAAAGTTCTGTACCACAGGTTTGAACTGTCCTCATTGCTGACCAGAGGTTATTCTCTCTTGATGTATGTGTACGTAACTCTTATTAGCATTCCTGGGAGTTTTGCCTATGTATGAGAACAGAGTAAGATCCACTGTACTTCTTACCAGGAAACTCAAGTTGCTTATAAAGTGGTTCCTTAGTCTTTAAAACAGCTGGAACATGTTTGCAACTGATCATACTGTCACCACATCTCTTATTTACACTGACTTTCAGACTTAATAGACTGGTTTACCAACAATTGTCCCAAATTTAATATGGACTGAGACATAAAAGAAGGGTGGGTATGTCTTCGAAGTATAGCAAACCTTTTCACTCTCATCTCTCTCTGAGATGACTACTGATTGCCATGTCAGGCTTGGCCTGTGCCTTTATCTCCCTGGTATTTCTAAAGAGGATAGGCTAGAGGTCCAGATCCTCAGCCAGTGTAAGTCAGTGCAGCTCTTTTGAATTCAATTAGCTATGTTGATTTACACCAGCTGTGGAACAGGTTCTTCCCTTTGGGTGTGGGTGTGTATGTATGTATTTGAACATAAAGAAAACAAACACCCATTTTCATCTACAAAACATAGAGGGGAAACAGTGAACATTCTGGCCTCACACTCCTGGTGATTTAGGAGTACTTAGGAATGAAGGCGGCACCTTAGAAATTTTGTATATAGGCCCCATGTAAATGCATGTGTCCACATGAAAACTACAACATAGGGCACTGTCATTCTGAAAGTCTAGTAAGACCTGTGGCTATCTGGTTAGCACTAGAATTGGAGCAGTGAAATTCCACTGGACAAGCCATTAGGAAAATGTTGATGGTGGCTTTTCTATTCTATAGCATGGAGAGAGAGAATATTTTAACATAGTAACTCTCCAATAGAAGGACCTACCCCCACCGCTATAGCAGAAGGGCTGGCTCAGTGATTGATTAAGCAGGCCTGGGTCCAGACCAGGACTGTGATGTTGGCATTATGACACTGAGATACAGGGCTCAGTCCTCAGCTGTGAAGAATTTATACTTGATGCAGCTGAGGAGAGAAGTTGGGGAGCAGAAGGTGGCTCTAAGCCAATCTTGGGCTGACCTTGGGCCAAAATGGTCTCCAACATAACTTACAGCAGCTCGTAGGCTGCTCTTAAATTATGCCAACTGCAGTGGGGCTGCACAGGGACTTCTGTGCTAGCTATGAATCAGGCAGATTACTGTGCACAATGCACCCCCCATCTGCCCCATATATGCCCCTCCATACCCCCTATGTGGATGGGTGAAGCAGGTTACTGTCCCAGCTCTATACCCCCCAATAAATCTGTGTTGGGGAGTTCTTAGCTGCTCCATGAGGGCTGGTTTTCACTGCTGATGCCCAGAGGTGAATGTAGGCGTTTCTTTTCAGAAGGGCTGTTTGTAAATATTCTGATTTTATTAGCAAAGGAAGAAGCCTCCACCTTGTGTGCAGATGCCATGGAAAACTGGGAGCAGTGATACTTCACTGATCTCCAAGATGGGTACCAGATGTTCCAGAGGCTATCACCTCTTCTGATCACACCATTATCATGTTTTTCATTCACTTACCAGGGCCAGATTGTGAATTTGGGCATAAGCCAAACTGTTCACCATGCCAGATCATCACAACAAATGCTTTCAAACCAATGAAAACATATCAGCATGGAATCAAATCTGATTATGACGTCAAAACAACCATAAAATCCTGCGCTTGTTTATCGCTAACTATTTTGGCTTTTAGTTTATTTAATAGGTTGGCAAAATATGGCCTCAGCTGCTCTAAACTATTTGGCACATAGTTAGGGCAGCTTGGAAAAATGTTCACCCTGCAATTTCTGTTCCACAGTTATTTAGAAAGGGGAGAAAAGAAAAAAAAGTCAATACCAGGAATTTTCACAATAATGCCCTAATTAGACAAGCATGCAATCTGATATACTTTCTGCGATTTTTTTTTATTTATTTCCTGGCTCCAGAAGTGATTTTTCATAAAAATCTCTCTACTACATTATCTGTTGACCTTTGAATTACCCCAGCTATAACCAAAATGATAGATATATAGACACATGTATTAGCGGTACTGAGGTTTAAAGGAAAAATGACTCATCCTGTCTGAAAACCCTGGCAAAAAAAAACAACAAAAACCACCATCCATCCTTTCTGATTAAAAGAGGTGTTAGACTACCAGCTTTATTTTTGTCGCCTAATCCCTTCTCATCTGACTGCTTTGTACTTTAATACTGCACTACAGTAGCAGGCTTTAGCTAGACATATGGGCAGAGGAATAGGTCTTCTTGGGGATAGGAGAGATATAGGCAATGGAGGCTGGCAGTATAATGCTAGGAGGTAGAGGCTGGCATAATGGAAGGAAAATGTCCAAAGCAGCATATCACACCTTTGGGAAGTGTCACATGCCCTCTACTCAATACTGGTCTCCAGGCACTAATAGCTGTGTGAAGGCAGGACTGCTCTTCAAGTCATGCAGCTTCATCCATCTCCTTCATTGTACTCTGGGCACACAGGGAACAGCATTAGCACTGTCCCTTGTGAGAGAGGGAAACAGTCCCTCTGCACCGCGTCGTGCCCCCACTCTAGGTAGCACTGTTTTGTCTCTGGAATAGCAGTTTCTCCTGCATTTATCAATTTTTGGAATCTGTTTAAGATTTGCTTTTGGGAATTGAGTATTTATGGTGCTGTTCGCTGTCTCGCCCTTTTTTGTGGATGGTAATTACTATTTCTGGGATTTATTTAATTTTTTATAGTTTTTTTTTCTTTCTTTCCTTTTTTTCTTAATAAGCAACAATTAGTAATTACCATCCCAAATGTGCACTCCTTCAATGACATTGAACACTGCTTTCCACCAAAGCCCTGTCCTTCTATGGCCTGATCTAAAGCCCAGGGAAGTCAGAGGAAAGACAAAGACTTCCATTTACTGCACTCCAAGACTTTGGATCGGGCCCCTGATGAGACTGTCCCAGTGAATACATTGAATCTTTAGAGCCCCCTTTCGGGCATTCACAGTGCGTGCTGTATAAAAATCTATTCCCAAAGTTTGTCAAGGGGAGTTTTCATGCATTGCACAGGAACTCATTAGAATTAGCACTCTGATCCATTGAAATTGGATTGGAGTGCTAATTCTAATGAGTTCCTGTGCTTTTGGAGAACCTCTGATTCTGCTGCTGAAGTGGGGTAGAACAGAGTTGTAAAATTCAAGCAGGGCCCTGATCATTTACACCACTTTTACACTGAATTAACTCCATTGACTTCAGTGCTGTTCCTATTAATTTATGCTGGTGTAAGGAAGAATAGAATCAGGCCCTAGGAATCCAGGTTGGATTTTAGCATTAGAGTTTTCGGGCCAGATTTTCAAATGATGTAAATTGATGGAGCAATATGAGCTCTGCCAATTTACACCAACTCAGTATCTAGCCCATTATCATCATGCTGGATTTTCTAAAACTGAGCCTCTAATTTATTACTCTATTTGCTCCACCCTTGGATCCCACAACTGGAAATGTTTCCCTGCCCACATGTTTGGATTTGCTCAGGGATCACATGGGTTTCTATTCCTGAGCAGAATGGAAATTGCATGATCATATGGAAAATACCAATAATGCTACTAAGTTTTGTTTCCATAGGAACTATAGTTTACACCGAAAATACTCAGTCACATTGAGAAAGGTTGGTATCTCATGGAGGACACATACTGGGTTTTGTTCTTGAGCAACTGCATAACTAAGGAATTAAATCTGAATGGTGAATGGCTGTGCTGAGTTGGAGGTTTGTCTTGTAGTTCTTTCTGACTTTTGAATATAAATTGTCCTTCTCATGATAATTCTGCATAATGTGGTCTTGTATTGTGTATGCGGTTTCATACACTTACATTAATAAATTGGATGACGTATCTCTGTTATCTTCTCTCCTTTTCTCCATTTGTCAAGTTACTTGTTCTAAGTAAAACATTCACCCCCCCCCCCAAAAAAAAAATTGCTAACAGTCCTTTGGTCATAAAACTACAAGGATTCTATTCTCCTTCAGTCCACATACATAACTTCCATTACTAATATAATGGCAGAACAGCAGTTTTCTCCTTTCAGACTTTGTATTAAGCCTAGAATTTAGCCAGATGCAAAGAGGGCTGAACATTTTGATGACCAACCAGAATATCCAGTTATTATAGTTAATGCTAACCAAGCATTGGAAGAGAGAGAAAACCTCATGTTTCTGGGCTTGGACAAATCTCTTAATTGTTAAGGATTAGGTTGAAGCTTTCATGAGAGTCAGATTTCCCCCATCTGCCTGCTGGAATTTCTTATACCTTCCTCCAAAGCATCTGGTGCTGGCCACAGTGGGAGGCAGGATAGTGGATTTGAGGATCATGGGTCTGCTCCAGTCTGGCAGTTCCAATGTTCTAATGCCTTCCTTGGGAGTCCCGCATGGGAAAGGAGTTCAGGTTCAGGGCCATCCTGACCCATTGACTTCAAAGTGGTTACTTGTGATTTATACTGGTAGATGTAAAAAGAGAAGGAGTACTTGTGGCACCTTAGAGACTAACCAATTTATTTGAGCATGAGCTTTCGTGAGCTACAGCTCACTTCATAGGCTTGGTCCATCTAAATTATGGATATAAAGCCACATCCTGAAGTCCTTACTCCCAATTTGCTCAGTCCTAACAGTCCTGCCCCTCCTCTCACACCAGTTTCTATTAGGTGTTAATTTACACTGGTGTATAACTGGAATAAGTGTGATCAAAATCAATGTGCTGATTTATATGGGATTTGGACTGAGTAAAGAGGGAGGGGCTGATTCTCCCACACTCACCTGTCGGGTCACGTCCACCTGTGCAAAGAAAAGACCAGGGGGGTCTTAGAGCCCACGATTCTTGTTTGGTAGTGCTTTTTCACCCACTTTACATAGGTGTAAATGATTCCACAGGGAGACCTCAAGACTGGGACCAGGATGAATATTCAAAGTTTAGGATTTTCAAAGATGCCTAGGGAATTTGGACTCCTGTGGGAATTGGACATCTAGATCCCTTAGGCAGCTTTGAAACTCTCAGCCCAACATGTTATCAAGCGGAGGGGAGGAATGAAAAGCTCAGGCTGATGTTGAGGAATAATTTTCACAGCCTTGGGTGGGGCTGTAGCTCCCTGACTCCCACAGACTTTAAAGAGAGTTTCCTGACTGCAGCCCTGTGCAAGAATTCAGAAATGTGACTCAATTTATACCTGAGGGGACTGTACAAAAGGAAGGAGAGGCACAATGGCATGGGTTGCAAATGGGCTGTCAGCTCCACCTCTAAATGACCTGGTGAGGTTGTCTGGACTAGGCTAATATTTTTTTAATAAGGGGAATGACTTTAGGACCAGATCCTGTGGCCTCCTGCCAAGCTGTGGAAAGCTCAAAATGCAGTGGGAAGAAAGAGTGCTGCATTCCCGCTGTGCAAAGGCTGGGAGGCCCCATAGGAGACTTACCTGGTGGTGGTTCTCTCTGTGGGTCAGCTGGTGGGGGGCCTTGACCAGTGGGTCAGTGAGCTATGTGAATTCACCCTGTGTATGCGTGGAATTGCAGCTGTGCCTCGACTGCACGGGTGCTTAACTCCTCCCCACCCTGGATTTTTGAAGATGAGTCCATCACCTCAGCCCTTGTTTAGCTCTGTCTCACCACCATTCATAACCGCATACATTAGTTTTGTACGGGGATTGTGAGCCCTCTAGTGGTGCTTAGTGTATTCTGCGTTTCGAAATCAGCCGGAGCTGGTTATGGAGATAGTGAAGCCTTGCCTGCCTGTGTGCAGTTAGTAAACACAATTTGTGAAAACCAGCTGGGGCCATGTAGTTTCTTCATATTACTGAGGCTGAGCAAAAGACACATCCGGGGCCAGGATCTGGCCATAGAGTTTGATGTATCCTTTGACAGTTCAAAGTGCTCCCAGTTCAGCAGAGGCTGTAGTAGCTTAATCTTCATGGTCAATGTGCTTCCACACTTCCCTTGAGCGGGCTCCTTTTGGGACCAGTCTACACACAGAAATGGCGCTGATATAATTAAATCAGTGTTTAAATCAATGTAGTTAAATTGGAATGAATATATATGTATATTTTGGATTAGGAGTGGATAATATCAATTTAGTTTAATTCGGTGTTAAAACTAAATTGCTATTAGACACTCTTAAATGATTCTGAATGCCTACATAGAGTGGATGTATCAATTTAAGTACATCAGTTTAGAAACTGATTTAGTTAAATCAGTGCCATTTCTCTGAGAGGTCAGGGCTGAAGTACAAAGGGGTAGCTTATTCTCCCTACCCATTCATTTCTTGGGCTTTCTGCTAGGATTGTAACAAAGGCTCCATTTAGCACTAAATGTGGTGGTGGTTCTTGTAATGGAGACATTTTGCTTCTAATCACCTATATTTTAGAGGCCATCAGATTCTAACTTTCATTTGTAGCCAACCTGAGCTGTGCTTGAGCTGACAATCTAGAAATAAAAGGGACAGATTTCCCTTTCAGTTACCTGGTGTAAATCCAAACTAACTACACTGAGCTCAGTAGAGTTACCCTGGATTTGCCTACACTGAAGTAATCGAGAGCGTAATTTGTCCCACTAACTTTGTATTCTGAGCCAGTCAGCAACCTGTGTCTTGGCACATTTTATATTTTAAAAAATCTACGTAAGTATAAACTGGAAATGTTCATGACTCTTATGATCCACAGGATAAATACGGATTTGAGTATTCATACTAATTTTAGGAATGAACGTTATTTCCAAGATTAGCCATAATGGCTCCATAGGAGCCATTAAGTCTACCATCTAACTGTCATGCATTTTTTCACCCTGGATGCTTTATCAGCAATCCGTTATTACTCTGTTTCTAGTATTAATGGTAATATACTGTAACTAAATAAAAAGCTCTTAAATGCTAATTTCCATGAATAGTCTGGTACCATGTTAATATTATCCTATGTGAAATATACTACATAGCTACGGGGACACACAGTGTGAGCAAAATACAAATGAATCTGAATTATGTTTTAGATTTAATGCAACCTAATAATGGCACCTTTTTACTCAACAGTTCTGCTCCCTGTCTCATCTCTATACTGACAATAATAATTTTACTTCCACTAGCTGTGCTGAGCCAACACAGCTATTGGAGGGGAAGATAGATTCATTTCTAGCTCCTGTGTTCTGAATAGAACTGTTAACTAAGTTCTAGATAGTCTTTTTTTACTGGAAGTAATGCCCGAGACAAAAAAAATAAATAAATAATCCAAATTGATTTTCAGATCCCAGGCAGAGTGGGCACTGTTGACATTTAGAAAAGCCATCTTTTTGTCTGTAAACTGAACAAATACGATATGGAATCAGAGGGCCAGTAAACCAAAACCATCCCCCTTTATAGTACTGAAGTTTTGTGAAATCTCAACTCCAAGCACTGTTTGACAGAGAGAGAGTTCTAGTAAACATTTAAAAAGAGAGAGCATGCTACCAATGTGTATGTAGCAGCATGTGGCATTTTCACTTGCCCGGGGCCTCGCCAAAAGCATGTCTGTGTTTTGAAAGAGATGTGGGCTTTCGGTAGAGCTTGTGACCTGCCTGTCACAGCTGATTTGTGAGATCATTTTCAACAGTGGGTACTGCACCATCATTCATTGCTGTGTAATCATAATAAGACAATATCTCTGGTGCTCCTCTTCTCCAATGAACAGCAGTGAGAACTTTACACTGCCTGTTAAGGATGAACTTATCATCACACCAAACATTAGATGATCTCAGGACACCCTCTTGTGGCTATGATGCAAACTATTACATCCCACATTTGCATGGGATTTCTGCGGAAGCTGGCTTAAACCTCTCTAGTAGAGAGGATGGCATAGAGGTTTAAACACCCAGTTGGCAATACTAGAATATTCAGATCTAACATCTTCTGTGTTAGATAAACTAAGATGATTGCAATTTACTGCGAGGCAGAGGAGTGTCTTTTGTATGGGACTTTAACAAGCAAAGACCTGTCTGCTCAGCATGGACAGTAACTATTACATAGCATTCCTATTAAAAGTAGGAGTTTACAGTATTCTGGCCAGAATTTACTTCCCCCATCCCCATTGTGCTGTATATCTAACTACCATTCATCACCCCCCAAGATGGCTGGAGGTATAAAATGGTGATGGACCTTACTCTGAACCTCTCTCCAATCACACCAGACTATCTCACATGTCTGAGCTGAACCTGACCCCTCTTTCTATAAAGGGCCAAGCCAAAACCCTGGATCCAAACACACCTTGAACTTTAGGATATTTTGGATCTGGACCTAAACTTTGCAGCTCAGGTTGAGAAGAAGCAATTTGAGATACAAGATGCTATATTAACGTTATGCAGAGACCATTATTGGTATCAGGAGAAAGAGCACTTTAATTATGACCTCTGTTTTAAAAATTAATTACAGGGCTTGCCCCATTGTTTGGTGAGAGGAGTGGGAGGAATGGGGAATGCTTCATGGGGGCAGGAAAGGACTGGTAATGTGCAGTTTTCTAGCAGTCAAAGTGCACTGACAGGGTAGATGGGGGTATTTGGTGTGTGTCCACTGGAGGAGGATCTTGAATCCCTGCCACAGTGCCCCAGCTTTGCCACAAGGAGGAGGCACTGTTGAGCCAGCCAGCAGCCTAGAGACTTAGGGGTTCATTCACAGCTGGGGTTCAGGAAGGCAATACCAATTAGGAACTAATTATGAAACCTATTTAATTCTACACCTTAAAAAAGGGGGAGGCTACTCTCATGAGGGACAGAGGGAGGGTGGGTTGGTTGCTTGTGCTGACCGAAGCCAGGGCAGAGAGTTGTGGGGAAAGTATAGGCATTATGCTGTGTTGCTTGTACTGCTTTAGCTCACTACTTGTATGCTTCATGGAAGGAAATGCAGCTACATGCCTTTCTGAGGCTGGTGACATGGGAGGTCATGTAGAGAGCCGGCTCACAGCATCAGGTCCTATTTGTGCTGACCTTGATTCAGAACAGGACAGGCAAAGCCTGCCTTGAGGGGCCTCCATGCCAAGGAATTTTTGATACTATATAATAAATGGGCAGCATTGTCATGACACCGTCTCCCAGAGTATTCTTGCCAGCAAGTTAAAGAATTATGGGCTGGATGAATGAACTATCAGGTGGATAGAAAGTTGGCTAGATTGTGGGGCTCAGCGGGTAGTGATCAATGGCTCCATGTCTAGTTGGCAGCCGGTATCAAGTGGAGTGCCCCAAGGGTCGGTCCTGGGGCCAGTTTTGTTCAATATCTTCATTAATGATCTGGAGGATGGCGTGGATTGCACACTCAGCAAGTCTGCAGATGACACTAAACTGGGAGGAGTGGTAGATACGCTGGAGGGTAGGGATAGGATACAGAGGGCCCTAGACAAATTAGAGGATTGGGCCAAAAGAAATCTGATGAGGCTGCAACAACGACAAGTGCAGAGTCCTGCACTTAGGACGGAAGAATCCCATGCACCGCCACAGACTAGGGACCGAATGGCTAGGCAGAAGTTCTACAGAAAAGGACCTAGGGGTGACAGTGGACGAGAAGCTGGATATGAGTCAACTGGGTGCCCTTGTTGCCAAGAAGGCCAATGGCATTTTTGGCTGTATAAGTAGGGGCATTGCCAGCAGATCGAGGGACGTGATCGTTCCCCTCTATTCGACATTGGTGAGACCTCATCTGGAGTACTGTGTCCAGTTTTGGGCCCCACGCTACAAGAAGGATGTGAAAAAATTGGAAAGCATCCAGCGGAGGGCAACAAAAAGGATTAGGGGACTGGAACACATGACTAACGAGGAGAAGCTGAGGGAACTGGGATTGTTTAGTCTGCAGAAGAGAAGAATGAGGGGGGATTTGATAGTTGCTTTCAACTACCTGAAAGGGGGCTCCAAAGAGGATGGATCTAGACCATTCTCAGTGGTAGCAGATGATAGAATGAGGAGTAATGGTCTCAAGTTGCAGTGGGGGAGGTTTAGGTTGGATATTAGGAAAAACTTTTTCACTAGGAGGGTGGTGAAGTACTGGAATGCATTACCTAGGGAGGTGGTAGAATCTCTGTCCTTTGAGGTTTTTAAGATCAGGCTTGACAAAGCCCAGGCTGGGATGATTTAGTTGGGGATTGGTCCTGCTTTGAGCAGGGGGTTGGACTAGATGACCTCTGAGGTCCCTTCCAACCCTGATATTCTATGATTCTATGATAGCGGAAGAGCAGCCAAACTTTGCCCAGGCAAATGCCACCTTAGGAACTTGCCAGGCTACATCTAATTTTCCTAAAATGGAGTACAGTGCAACCAGCTCAACACCAGCATGGAGGCGCAGCTGTGGAGGCTACAGGTCCCAGCATGAAGTTTTCTGTCTTAAACTGAGTAGCCATGGTCATATTCCACAGGCTCCGTTTGGCTCTCAGGCATTCTTTGGCAACCTGAGCAATAAAGGGAAAAATTCCAGCACTGTTACTAATACTGCACCACTTGCTACATTCACAAAGAAGCTGAAAGGGAACATTGGCTTTGTCCAGAAGAATTATTTGAATTTATGGATCCTCAACACTTGTGTAAGGATAACATTCAGGACCAAAGTATTAGAGTCTGAGCCAAGCACACTGAACTCAATGGGGACACTTACTGTATAGCTAAATGTATAATCAAGATCCTCTGCTGGTGTAATTCAGTATAGCTTCACTGATGTCAAGAAGGCTATGACAGTTTGCCCAAGCTTTTCCATAATGTAGTTTTACTGAAGTCCTAGCCACACGTCTAATACAAACCAGACTGAGCTGATCAGGGGTGAAAGGGGAAAATCTTCACAACTTTTGATATTTAAAAATGTGAAATATTAAAAAGTGATCTATTTACTTATTTATTTCAACCAGCTCTATTGGTGGTCAAAAACAGAGGGAAATTTGTACATAAATGTTGTCAGCATTTTTCTCAATTTGTTTTTACTCCAAAAATTTATAAAAAATGTTGCACAGCGCTACTAACACAAATATTCAAAACATATTCCTTAAGTGCATTAATTGGGAGCGTTTAGTTTTTCTTTTGTCATAATGCATCAACTCTCTATCTTCCAAAAAGAGCGGATATAAAACTCAGAACATCATTTAACAAAGCCCAGAGCCCGAGAAATGAAATAGCATATCCCATGTCATAACGCCCAGAATGTATGTTAGGAAACAACCCTAGAACTGATGAATAATCCTCTGTTCCTGTGTATTCATAAGATGAATAAATTCTTTACTCTTTACAAAACATTGAACAAAACTTCTTGCCATTTCAGGTTAAAACGTCTCCCTGTCTCTTTCTCTCTCTCTTCTTGAGGATGTTCTGCTGCGTAATTAAGGAATGGAATCCACCTCCACCCAGTTTTAATTTTTTTCAGTTTGCTTTGAAAAGGAGAAGTTGATTGATTTGTTTTCACCACATCTTGTGTAATCAGTTATTAGAAGAGGGGACAGACTCAGACTTGAAAGCTGGTACTTCCACTTTGTTACACCAGGAATGAATTTGGCTCGTTTATCCTATGACAGGGATACCAAGAAAAAAAATATTTCCCTGGAAATAATCCCAATGAGTACATAGTGGAAAGGCAAGTGTAAATTTCTGCACGAAATTCAGATATGGACATAAAAAATATGTTCCCTTCTAGCAGCTCAAGTGAAATGCATTCACTACCTTACTTAATAGATCCCTGTATAAATTTGTCCAGCCAGTCACTGTTTGTTTATGCTGAGTATACAGTGCACACAGTCTTCTACTGTCCAGTAAGGAATTAAAAACTACTGTCTAACTCAGGCAAATATTCTTAAAATCCAATGACAAATTGGAAAGTGCTCTTGGAACTCCAAAAGTTAATAAGTCTCCAAAGGAATCTGCTTCCTCATTTTTCTGTGCTGCTGGTAGAACTGGTCTGGTGATGGATCAAGGCTCACACTTTAAAACTTGGGATGCTTTCGAAGAATGATCCCTGGTTTTGTATCCAAAGTACCGAAATGGGAATGCTGAAAAGATATCTACCAGTGGCAGGTATTGATTTTGGGGGTGGAATATTAAAAAGGAATGTTAGTCTAGGGTATTGCTGGCTGGAATACTGCTTAAGGATTGTAAATGCGCTGAAGCAAAAATGAAAAGGCATATGTGTGCTCAAGAAAAAGCTGAAGGGTTAAATACTTTGTTGATGGAGAAAACAAACGTTCATGAGCAAACTGTCACTGTAGCTTTCTTCATTCATTCATGGCTGGTCCAGAGGTGATAGTGCGAACCTTTCTCTGTCAATATAGATGTGATATCAACAATCTGCTGGATTTAGGAAGGGCTCAGAATCAGGAATTGGATCCTTTAAACTGAGCACATTTCTGTTTGGCTGGTTTTCCATTTGAGGCTGCTGTTAAATATCTTGCACAAAAAAATGGACTCGGCAAAGCAGCATAGGATGATGCATTGTGAATAGGAATGCAGACTTAATAGTCAGAGCTGGGGCTTGTCAGCAGTAACATAACAGATCCTAGCAGTGTTGCTTAATTGTGATAGTCCCGTTAGTATGAAAAAAACCTACAGTACAGTCCCTTGAATACAAAAGTGCCTCTGGATTCCAGGCTTAAAGAATGTTGTCCATATACAGTACCAATGATTGCACATTACTCTTCATGCTGGAGAGAAGAGTTCCCCATTTATCTCCTGAGACAAGTCTGGTTCAAAATGTATCCGCCAAGGCTTGGGGTTTCTTTTCCTCCATCAGTTGGCAACGTAAATAAAACACAGGTTTTAAAAAGGCCCTTGTAATGCCATCTATCCACATCTCTTTACTATAGGATTCGCTGCACCTAAAAGGAATAATCAGACTCACAGGTCTTTCCTATTTCTGAAGTTGATTGATTCTGGAGTCTGTGACGAATGACTCATAGGGCATGTCTTATATTAGCTGCATAGTCATATATGAGATCTGTGTTGAGATATGGTTCAAACAGGGAGGAAGGATGGTCTGTGACACAGTGATGGGAGTTAAGAACGGTGTGTTCTGTTCTTGGCTCCAGGGCCAGATGAATCTTTTGTGGGCCCGGCACCAAACATATTTGTGGGCCCCCATGGAGGCAATGGGGCATGGCATGGCAGGGGCTAGTCCCTGCTCCATCCAATGCAAGGGAACTATTTACAAAACAGCAATTGCCAGACGCACAGTAGCCTGCCTGGCCCTGTGCTGCCAGCATGCCCCTTCCCCTCGGGGGTGGGTCTATGCCACACCACCCAGCCTCCCTCCCCCCCACTCGACACCCCCTAACTCCCTATGGCCAGCGCCGCCCCAGACCCACCCACAAATGCACAGCACCCTGCACAACTCCACCCCTGCCCACAGCCCCACCGCAACTGCCCAGCACCCCCCCACAGAACCCCCACTCCCTAGTGACCCAACACACACAGATCCTCCCCGCCTCTTCACAGCCCAGCACCCCCCACCCCCCATACTCTCCACAGACCCACTCTCCCAAGCCCTGCCTCCCAGCCACACTCACCAGCCTTGCTGGGAGGCAACTGTCTGCCGGGCTGAGCTGGCAGAGCTGCCAGCGAAGGTCCCAGGGCCGGGAATCGCTCCGGCCCCTCGGGAGTGGCGCGATCAGCCAGGCCAGGACCTATCCCGGCCAGGGTCCCTCAAGACGTACTTGCCTGGAGGGGCCTAGCCAGGCCCCCCACACTGTTTCCCCCTCCTCACACCTGGCTGAGACTGGTCAGGCTTTTGCACCAGTCCCCGGTGGCTCAGCTCCGGGGAGACAGGTGGGGTCCCACAGGTGGTAGGAAGCAGAGACTGCCCAGAGCCGGAGGTGCACTGGGGTCTGGCCAGGAGGCTGAGAGGAGCACTTGGCCAGCCGGCAGGCAGGTGGTGGGCAGGAGGAGCCAGGAGGGTCTCAGGGTCCAGTGCAAGCGGAGCAGGCCGGGGCCCCTTCTGAGCATGGGCCCGGCTCCATGGAGCCACTGGAGCCATTGTAAACCCGGCACTGCTTGGCTGTGCCACAGATTTCTGATGTGGCCTGTCAAAAATCACTTCACTGCTCTGTGCCTCGGTCTCCCCATCTATAAAATGGGGGGTAACACTATTCCCCTACCTTACCGAGCGATTGTGGGTCTAAATACATTGTTTGTGATCCTTGGCTGGGAGGTGCTATAGCACAGCCTGTGTAACAATGGTTATTTTTGTTTCCCATTTCCTGGGTCACAACAGGCCATCACATTTACAAAAGGATCCTGAGCCCAGAAAGGCTGAGAATCTCTGCTTTAGAAAAGATCAGCCTGTAGGAGTTATCAAATTTCAAAACCATATTTAAAATACATGAAATAACCCTTTACATAACCTATAAGCACGGAGAAAGAAGAGCTCTCTCCTCTCATATAGGGCAGCCAGACAGTCCTGTGTCTGGAAGGATGCATTTTAGACACTTTAAATAAACTACACTGGCAATTTCTGGAGGTTTCCACATTTCCAGGAGTTTAGCAGGCCTTGTAAACGTGCAGTTGAACACAGTTCAGAGAGCTGCAGGAACCTCTTTGTACCATAATTACACTAAATAGGAACATGAGCCATCAAAATTCTTCTCTTGGCTTATTTTACTTTTTCCTATCAATCCCATGTTTAGTTTCTTAAACCTGTCCCAGAGGCAGCAGGAGTTGCTAGACCTTTCCCATCTGATCATTGTCAGATACCTTCTTATTCCACTAGTCAACTTCAGAATTTAACTAATGCAATCCCTGCTTCCATTTTACTTTATTGCACTTTGCTTTTTTTAGTGTCTTCAGATGGCCCAATCTTGTGAGATGCTGAACACCTCCTGTGAGGGACTGAGCACCTTCAACCCCTTGGATTGGGCCCTGAAGCCAAAATTTTCCAAAGCTTGTGTAGGCCCAAGTGGCTTTTTGCCTGCTCCGACATGGGCTCTGTGCATGTGACACTGCTCGAGTGATTTTCAGAGCACATGCTTACTTCCACCCATGTTCTCAGCGGGGCCCTGATGCTCCAAGAAGGCAGAGCCTTGGTGTGGTTAGTGGGATATATGACCAATCATTTTCAAAAACACTCAGAAATTTCTCTCTCCTCCCTCCACCCCCACTCAGCCAACTGCTCCTGGCTTAACATGTAGTGGTCATAGCAGCTACCGGACCAATCCAGGAGGCACAAATTAAGCCACTCGGGCATTAGCCAATCAATGGTTGTCTGCACGCCACATCTGAGAACATGACTCTGGACTCTGGGGTAAGTGTAGGTGGGAGGGATGGGGGGAGTAGGATTCATCTTGGGTTTGGCAATTCATATAGGAGCTATGCAGCCACTTGCTGCAGAACAAATATCTGTTCATGCTAGAGTGGTATACAGTGAGGCATCAGATGAGCCGGAGAGAAAGTCTGGCCCTTGTTCAGAGATGGAGAAGATATAGGAACCGAGCAGAAACTTTCTTGATCTCACAGAGGTACAGGAAATCCAAAGGCACAGGCTTGGCCTGGAATCCATCTCTCATCTCTGGGAGGAGCTGAAGGGGGACCTGTCCGACAGGAATTGTGTCAGGCCAAGTCCGTACTGCCGTGATTATGCTAGCTGCTGTGTCCTTTCAGAGGGCCGACGGGGACAGCACTTGAATAAACCAATCTACTGCCTCCCATTGCCTTGAGGGCTTCCTCAGCACAGCAGAGAGGGCTCAATACATCTCTTTGGACATGGACTGAAACAAGCTGTTGGCAATAATGTAGGACCTCAAGGAAAGAGCCCACTTCCCTTCCATGACAGGAATACTGAATGGGATGCATGTGACTGTGAGGGCTCCTGGAGCTGAGAAAAATAGGAAGCACACAACCTGCATAGACATGATGTGCATTGACCCTCCAATGGTATCTGCAGTTGTAGTGGGAGCGTTGAGCAGAGCTCCCTGCAGGTGGCATCTCTGCTTGTTGTGGTGCTTTCCTGTGCCTCTGTAACCAGAGGAGAGTGTTCTCAGCCACTGCCTGTGTTACAGACAGCATCCCCTGTGTCCCCCCATTTACAGATCCCAGAGCTGAACTTCCCATACTGGGGGTTACGGTATTCCCTGGCCTAGAGTGGTGTTCAGTCCGCAGGTGTGCCCCAGGAAAATGAACTTTCCTGATGTGCCCTTCTGGTTTGATAGGTAATGTTTCATTTGAGGGTGCGCGGATGCTGCAGTAGGTTCTTATCCAGGGTGCATGCCTTTTATGTAACATTCCTCTTGTGCCTCACCACAGATGGAATGAGGATGAAATGAGGATTTGGACTTACCCATCCAAGAACATTTTCCATTTGATGTCTTATGTTTCCTGGGGGGGTTGGGTTTCCTGAGTTCTTCCTATTGCTCAGTGGTCACCACATAGACGCTGCACGGCTTCCTGATGAGCGCTCAAGGATCAGAGCAGCAGAGGGATGCTGGCATTTGGCAGGAAGGGGCTACAATAGCGGCTGGGTGCCATAGCCTCCAGTGATGTTGGGCTTCTGAAAAACCCCAGTGGCTGAGCACACAGCTAGAGCCAGAACATCCACGCTGGCTGTGTGCTTAGAGCAGGAGATTAATTTGTAATGCTCCATCACCACCTATCCTCACCTCTGGAAATTTCCCAGTTATTCCATTCACCAAGAAATGAACCATATTTTCTGTAGCCTGGACAAATCTCCCCCTTGTAAATCCACCTACAGACCCTCAAGGATTAATATTAATTAGATGTCACCTCAACAGACACCGTCTTCCCAGATGCAGTGCAGTACAATCTTTTAGCTACAGTATTTGTTGTAAAGAATTGGGCCAGGTTTTTGTCTGAGCCTCTGAACTGCACAAAGATTATGTTGGGCATGCCTCGCTTTTTGGCTTCAGTTTCTGATGATTTTCTCAGATGTGCGAGTGTGATTTTTTCCTCCCTTCCATTCACAAGAAACAAGAGAAGAGCTATAGACATGCGGCTAAACACAGAAATATATTTTGCACTGGAGACACTTTTTGGGTGTAAATTATAAACTGGGGTAATCCTGGCTCCATTGAAATCAGTAGGAATTTTGCTATTGACTTGAATGGGACCAGCATGTCACCCCCTGTCTCTTTAGTCTTCAGTCACCTATAGTATTGTTTTATGATAATGATATTATGATAATATTAGGTATTGTTGGATGGTTTTAATATTTCTTCTGTTAAGCTGCCAGGTAAAAGCCTTGTAATACAATAGAGGAGATCCAAAAATACCTCTGTCTTTGGATCTGGCAACAGAGTTATCTCTGTAACATGTTTTGATGGACAGCTCAGCTCTTAGAGAAAGTAATGGCTTAAATGCTGGCTAACCATGCCTTTACATCCAAAGTGAATAGAATGTGAGGATGCAGGGGGCATGGGAGAGGGGAAACCCCAAGCTAAGAAGGCTAAACTGGCTCTGGGTAAACACATTTGAAGGTTGTGGTCATGCTGGGTCTGGGCTGAATAGGGTATAGGTGGCTGGAGAGCACCTACCCAGCTATGTAGAGAGTATTCTGAAATGTGCTGCTGAGTTCAGTCTAGTTTCCACTGGACATTGTTCCTACAACAAAAGCCCCCACAGCAACTGGTGGTAAATTATACCCTTGGCAGCAGTCTTGCTAGGGAAGCTCTGGATTGTACTGATGTATTATATCAATTTGAAGAACAGAGATATTTGCAAGCCAATCCTTTGATATGATCTTTTAGAGCTTTTGTGATAATATCAGCATGAATAATTATGTCAGGAATCAGTTCTAATTTACCTTATAAAATTATTTTCTCCTCTCCATTTGAATCTGCTCTCTCTTCTGGGTTTACAAGGAGACATTGGTTCTCTTGGGCATCACAAGTACCAGAAATCTCATGCTTGTTACAATTCCATTTTCTCTTTACAGTTCACTTTTAACTAGAGATGAATCCAAAACTAGGACACAGAATCCAAACCATTCACAAACATGAGGAAGATCAGATCTCGATCCAGATTTCAGCTTCACAGCTCAGGTTTACTTTTATGATGGGCCAGTTGAGAACTCCCAATACTCTTGTGAAGAGGGCTTGGGTTTGGATCTGAAGTTTAGGAACTTGGATCAAAGCTTCACAACTGACCCATTTTTTTCTATTAACATTACAAAGTTTAATAGTGTGACTCTCCAGGTCTTAATTATTATTATTTATTATAATATATTCAGACATTAAGGCCCCAATCCAGCAAACTCTTAACCATCTGCTTAATTATAAGCATGGGAATAGTCCCATTTAAATCAATGTAACTGCTCAAGCGCTTGGATTTAAGCACATATTTAAGTACTCTGCTGGATTAGGGCCTTTAGAAAAAATGAAATAAAATATCATTGTCACTGTTTCAGAATAACTGCACTTGTATTTCCCCTCTGTAGTCCACTCCTGGAGTGCTCAGTCAGGTCTCGGGACACTTGTCTCTAGGTAGGGACCCTTGTCTCACTTCTTTCTGATTGGGTGTTTTAAGGCTGCGTAGACCCCTGCCTTACATTGGAATACCCCCTGCAAGCCCCTATGCATTGCTTTCTCTCTGAAGACTATGAACAGTATATTACCAGCAGTTACACATTACCACACAGCTATTTCGAAGCATGTACACTTATTTATAAGGCAAAAGCATTATAGAGAAAACATTTTGTAAAAAAGTTCCCACATGCTTGCTAAGGGCTTACCAGAGGTCACTTCTAACTCCAACCTAGGGCTCTGGTAGGTGTCAGTCTTTCCAACTCTTCAGCAAGAGTTGGGATCCTCCTCAGATCCACAGTTCTGCCAGTTTGCTGAATCAAAAGGAAAACCACCACCAGTCTGCTTAAACTCAGTCTTTCATACCCAAATCCCATTTTTTGTCTGTTGGTCTCTGTAAAACCTAGTTTGAACCAGTCAATGCGAACCACCCCAAGTAGTGGTACCTCTTCAGGGTCGTTTACAGTTTCTGTGACTTGCCTTAATCATCCCCTACACACACTGTTTTTAGTTCCTGGAGGAGCTGTAGTCACCCTTCCCCAGACACAGAACACAATCATACATAAATCATTCATCAATTTTAATATAATGGTCCTCAAAGATACTGCATGGGGTTGCAATATCTGTCACAATAAGGTCAAGATAAACAACTCAGATGAGGACAAATTGGAGAAAGACCAAAGTAGAGCAACAAAAAAGATAAACTGATCAGAAAATATGATCTAAGAGGAAAGGTTTAAAAAACCTAAGTTTGGAAGAGAAAACCCAGTTTTGTGAAAAGGAAAGGGAAGGAGGACCTGATAACAGCCTTCAAATATGTTAAAGGATGTCATTAAGACCACGGAGATCAATTGTTTTCCATGTCCCCTGAAGGTAGGACAAGAAATAATCTGTTAAATCTGCAGCAAGGGAGATTTAGGTTAGAAATTAGGAAAAAGGTTCTAACTATAAGTATAGTTAAGCACTGGAACACGTTACCAAGGGAGGCTGTGGAATCTCCATCGTTGGTGGTTTTCAAGAACGGGTTAGACACCTGTCAGGGATGGTGTCGGCATTCTTGGTCCTGCCTCAGTGCAGGGGATGGACTAGATGACCTCTGGAGGTCTCTTCCAGCCAGCCCTATGCTTCTATGATGCTATGAATCCCCTGTATGTCCCTGGACTTTTCATTTCAGGGCACAACACCGAGAGAAACAAACACATTGGAATTTAATAGGGAGGAAACCAAGAGAGTGCTCTAGAAAGAGCTTTACACACCCTTACAGAAATTTCAGAGTAACAGCCGTGTTAGTCTGTATTCGGAAAAAGAAAAGGAGGACTTGTGGCACCTTAGAGACTAACCAATTTATTTGAGCATGAGCTTTCGTGAGCTACAGCTCACTTCATCGGATGCTGAGCTGTAGCTCAGGAAAGCTTATGCTCAAATAAATTGGTTAGTCTCTAAGGTGCCACAAGAACTCCTTTTCTTTTTGCTTACAGAAATTAATAGTGAAGGGAGGGGGGCGGTAATAATTCCAGGGAAGGGATCTTCGCCTCTTTTACATTCTATGGGGATTTCCCCTAAGCACAGGCTGCAGGCCGGGCAGAGCAGACATGAGTTGTTCCATTGAGCTGCTCCTCAAGCCTTGCCTGTTCCCCAGTGCAGGGCCCGGTCAGGACTCCTCTTCCACCGCCGGCCGGCGTCTCCCGGTGGTTCCGGGGCTGCAGCTATTCCAAGCATTACGGTCCCGTCTGGAGGCTGGGCCGGGAGAGGCGGGGGCAGGCCGTGCCGGGGAGGCGGCGGAGCGGGGGCTGCCGCTGGAGGTGCCGCGGCCGTTCTGGAAGGCAGGGCGCGGGCGGCGCGTGGCTGGTGAGCGGGGGGCGCTGGGCACCGGGCGCGCTCCAGGCACAGGGGCAGGCAGAGCCCCGCGCGGCCGGGGCTGTTGCTAACTTTCGGGGGTTCCCGGGCGCCGGCCGCTGCCCGGCCTGGCAGGAGAAACGTGGAGCCACCGGCGAGATCTGGTGGGAAAGCGGCGCGTATCCGTGCGGCGGGGGGTGGGGAGGAGCCCCTAGGGAGCCGCGGGGGAGCGAGCTCCGGCCTCGCCCGGGGCAGGGGCTGCCCCGTGCAAACTCCCCTCTGCCTGGTGTTCGTAGGGGCATTGGTCGCGCAGAAGTGACCCGAGCAGGAGACACCCCCCACCGCGCCCCAGCAGCCACCCGAGCAGGAGACACCCCCCTCCGCTGGCTCTGCGGGATGGAGGGGGCACAAGGGGGGTGGGGGACTGGAAGGGTGGCGACCCTTGCCCAGGCAGGGGTGTTGCGGGGAAGAGTGGAACTCCCTGGGCAGGACACCCCCAGGGCAAGATGGGGTGGGAGCTAAAAACGAGAGACCCCTCTCAGGGACCAGGGGACCTGCCCCATGGAGGTGTCAAGGTGGGGAGGGTAGAAGAGAATTGTCTCCTTGTACTCCCCAGGCTGAATCCCCCTTCTCCCCCAGTTAGGCGTGGTTCCTTCCCTCCTCCGAGGGAAAATTCAGGAAAGCCGCCTTGTGCCAGCTCCCGTGGATGGGACAGACACACCAGCGAGCAGCCCGCACGTCTGCACTGCACTTCAGGCGTGTTGGGACATAGGAATTATCCCACCGGCTTAGACCCGGGGTCCATCAAGTCCATTATCCTGTCTCTGACAGGGGCCAGAACCAGACAGGGGTGGCAGGTTTGTAGAAATTTTGGTGGTGCCCAGAATCCGCCCCCCACAAACTCCGTCCCCCCACCTGCCTAAGGCTCGGGGAGGGAGTTTGGGTGGGGGGAGGAAGTCTGGGGTGCAGGCTCTGGGATGGAGTTTGGTTGCTGGGTGCAGGCTCCGGGGTGGGGGTGCAGGAGGGGGTGAGGGGTGCAGGCTCTGGGCTGGAGTTTGGGTGTAGGCTCTGGGCTGGGCAAGGGGAGGGGGTGCAGGAGGGAGTGAGGGGTGCAGGCTCTGGGATGGAGTTTGGGGATGGGAGGGGGTGCAGGGGTGAGGGTTGTGCGGTGGGGTTAGGGATGAGGGGTTTGGGGTGAGGCTGGGGATGGGGTTCATGATGCAGGAGGGGGCTCAGGGCTGGGACAGTGGGTTAGGGTGCAGGGGGATGAGTGCTCTGGCTGGGGATGAAGGGTTTGGGAGGGGCCCAGGCCTAGGGCAGAGGGTAGGGGTGTGGGTGGGGTGAGGGGTTTGGGGTGTTGGAGAGGCTCAGGGCTGGGGCAGAGGTTTGGGGTATGGGGGGGCTGAGGGCTCTGCCTGCGGGTGTGGGCTCTGGGGTGGGGCAGGGCTGGGGATGAATTTGGGGTGCAGGGAGGCTGCCCCAGGGCTGGGACCAGAAAGGAGGACTCCCCTCAGCCCTCTCCCCACCGGCAGCAGTGAGCTCTGGGGGCTCTGGGGGAGGGGCCTCCCCTCCCCTCCCCTCCCCGGCAGCACATTCACCCCACACCATTATCACAGTACGTGCTCCTAGAGCCCCTCTCAGGCCCAGGAAGCCCCCTTGCCTCCCCTGTGGTGGGTGCTGGGGTGGGGGGGCTGTCATCACGTGCGCCTCCTCCCCTGCTGCTGCCCATCACTGTAGCCTCACTGGGGGGTGGGGCTGCCCCTTGCCCAGTGTGGGCCAGGAGCAGTGACTGCAGGCAGGGGGGCCCCCTGTGCTGGTGGAGGGTCCCGCCGGAAGAAGGAAGGGTCTGATGCAGAAGGGCAGGGGCAGGGCAGGCTGGTGAGGGGCACTAGGACCCTGCGGTGGCCGTTCATACCAGGAGCCAGCGGAGCAGAGTCAGCGTGGAGCTGCAGGGGAGAGGCAGGGACGCTCTGGGACCCTGGGGAGGCGCACGGGGGCAGAAAGTGGGGCCGGGAGACACTCGGGGGAGGTGCGGGGAGGCAGCAGGCGGGGCCGGGGGAGAGACCCGGCCCCAAACATTGGTGGAGCCGGGCACCATGGGCCCATACAACTCGCTGCCCTGGAACCAGATGCTTCAAAGGAAGTAAGCCCTAATAGTTAGAGATTGGCGTTAAGCCATGAAGCCTGCGGTTTTGTATTTCTTCCTAAATTTTGTTTGCATCAACTGTTCTATGTCTGGTTATTCTTGTTATCCTTATAGATTTCCAGGGCCTCTTTGAATGTTAGTAAGTTCATGGCTTCAGTGATGTCGTGTGGCAGTGAATTCCACAGTCTAATTGTGGGTTAAGTAAAGAAGTATTTCCTCGTAGCAAATTCCAAATTGATAACTTTTAATTTCATTCACAGTCCCCTGGCTCTTGTGAGGTAGTAGATAGATGAACAAGAGGTTCCAGTCTCCTTTCTCTAGACCATTCATTATTTTGTATACTTAGATCAGGCCCTGTTTATCTGTTGTCTTACTAAGGTAACCATCCAAATATCTTCAATTTCTCTTCATAGAAGAGTTTTCATTGTTTTTACCTGCATCCCTGCTCTCTGTAATATCCTTTTTGAGATGGGGTGCCCACTACAGCATGCTGTATTCCAGATGAAGTTGCACGTTGTATATATACATTTTATAACGGCATGATCTAGGAATGGTCTAGATAATGCTGCCGCAAGTGCAGGGCTGGACTAGATAACCTCTTGAGGTCCCTTCCAGTTCTGTGATTCTGTGATCACATTTTTGTATTATTCTCCATCCCAGTCCTTATGCCTTAGGAGTTTTCTCTGGGGTTGATGGATGGAATTTTCCAGAGCCTGTCCTACAACAGGCAGTTTGGAGCCAGTCCCACTTCTGGACTCAGGGGGCAATGGTCTGCCATTGCTTCCATGGAAGATTTCTAAAGGATGGGGTAGAGACAGGTGCGCAAAGAAAGAAGATGGGGAGCAGCTGTGTTGATTCCAACTTTCCGTAAAAAAAAAAAAAAAAAATTAGGGTGACCTGTAAATTCCTCAGGGTGTTGAAGAGTCCTGTTGTCTGACATTCAGTCTAGCGAAGGGGATAACATGAAGCAATGTCTGGAATTTAAAAAATTTACATTTTTTTCACCAGTGAGTTAATCATTGGAACAGCTTCCTAAAGGATGTGGTAAATTCTCCATCACTTGGAGTTTTTAAATCATGACTGCCTGTCTTTCTGAAAGGTATATTCTAGTTCATCTACAAGCTGTTCGTCTCACTAATGAACTGGTGGGTGAATGTCTGAGCAGTGTTATATAGGATGGTCATAATAATACCTTCTGGCCTTTAAAGTCTGTCACCCCTGTACGTCCTAAGCCAGGATGATTTTCAGGTTAGCTAGAAACAGACAAACTACTAGTAAATCACAGATTCAAAATGTCATTCAAAACAAATTTCCTGTAAATCATCCCCACCACCATAAAGTGTGGGGCCTGATTCTCCCATCCTTGGCGCTCTGTGTCACCACTTACACCAATGCAAAAACAGTGGGAGACATTTCCAGATCAGAAGAGTTGCACTTTGCACAGATATCTTTGACACAAAGTGGCAGGCAGTAGAGAATCAGAGATAACCTAAGAAAGAAAGGACATGTCCATGTACAAGCTTGCACTGGCTTAGTTAAACTGGTACAAGCCTCTGTGTGGGCACTTCTTATTTTGTTTTAGCCTAAACCAGTTCCTAGCTATAAGTTAAACAGAAATAAGTCTGGCTTAAACAGAAATAAGTGTCTACTACAGGGGTTTGCACTTGTTTTAACTAAATCTGTTTAAGTTAAACTGGTTCAAATGGTGTGTGTGTAGACAAGACCTCAGATTTGTCCTCTCCCTATCTATTTTTACCTTCAATGGTTTTATTCTCTTCTCCTTACCTCTCCCTATTCTATTCTCTCTCTTTTTCGCTCTCCTGTCTGTGACATCTACCATTAGTTTCTTCTTCACTTCTCTTTCTCCCTGCCCCCATGGTTCTCCCTGGGTTGGAAGCCAGCCCAAGGGTCCAGCTCACTCTCTTGTCTGTAAGCCTCCTTGCTCCCCATGCTGTGCTGCCAGAGTGAGTGATGAATGGAAGTTCCTGAGCTGGAACTCCACTTGTGTAAGAAAGCAGGGGCAGTTGACAAGGTCGTCTTTGTGAGGGCCCCTCAGTTTTGGAACCTGCTCTGAAATGGTCCTCCTTTATCAACCTGCAGGACTGTGAGGCCCATTTGTTTCCCAGACCTGAGAGGGTTTGGGAGGACTCTGGTAGGGGTTGATAAACATTTTTCAGCTGCTGGGTTATCTTTATTAAATATGTTTGTAATTGGGTGGAAGGAGTCCCTGGAATAGTTTACTTGTAGTCCTGTATTATTGAAATGTTCTGAGGAGGGCCTACAGCAAAGAGTGGGCTCTCCTTATTACAGAACAAGTGTCTAAATCCAGTTGTATAACTGCGGGTGCTGAGATGGTTTGAGAGTGCATGAGTGAAGGAGGGAAACTGTAGGTGTCACCACCACATGGAAGTTAGTTGCCAGCTCAGCATCTGGCCATAGGGGGAACTTTCCACCCAAATACCCCCACATTCCAAAGAGGAGGAGGGGAGAGAGGAGTAGTGTGATAGGAGGCTCTCCTATCACACCCATTCTGAACACTGAACCATGGCACAGATCTCTGCAACATGAGTTAAAGGAGTAACTCTGTTAGCTAGTAGCAGTAGTAGGCTATCTTCTATTTGGAATAGTGTGTCGAAAATGTTTGAGCAGTGAAAGATGAAAGGCTATCTGCTGTCCAGGCCTAGAAACAGTGCTCCCCCAGCTGCTATTGTGAGCAGTGGTATCAGTAAGAGGCAAATCAGATAGCCTGAATATTTGGATTTCTGAATGCAGTGGCGAGTCAGCCAGTTCAGGACACTTTTTACTTGGGTTTCATATCCTTGCTAGTTAATCCCCCACATTATCAGACCTGAAGGTTCAGTCCTCCAAATAGGCTTTGACACAAAACATTTCCCATAATAAAACTCCTGATTGCTTCACTTTATAGGTGCACTGGGAGGATAGAAATAAGCTGAAAAGGACCCCACAACCACCAATTCCCGCAGCTGTGTGACACTGAACAGGAAACAATCCCTCTTGTGTACATAGTACTTGACAGGCAGAGGTCCTTGGCTGCTGTAAATCAGCATAGCACTGAAGTTAATGGATGAAGGTCTGGCCTTTTGCTTACTCCTTAACTTCTTTAACTTTATTTTGCTGCAGCCCTAACTCAAATATATGCATCATTGAAAATTTGGGCCTTTATTTCCCACAAGTATTAAAGGAGTTAATAGTCAAGGGTAACATATGGGGTATTAGTCCAAAGAATTTTCCATTTTTAGACTTGTTTACATAAGACAACTGTTACATTTATATTTGCCACACTGTTCGTGATGGCAGATTTCTAAGGAGTAAAATATAAACATGTAGATAGGTTTTATTTTCTGTGACTGGTTCAGTGTATGGAGTTTTATATTTGTTGGAAA
Organism: Caretta caretta; assembly: GCF_965140235.1. Lineage (NCBI taxonomy): Eukaryota > Metazoa > Chordata > Testudines > Cheloniidae > Caretta > Caretta caretta. The sequence continues at coordinate 15,021,436 of NC_134213.1, read as the reverse complement.
GTAGGATGCTGCCATGCCAGAGTAGGCTCGGACTCTGTGCCATCCAGAAAGAGTCTTTCGTTTTCTTGCTTTATCCTCCTGATAGCAGTGGAAAGAAAAATAAATGCTTCCTGATATGTTTTAAATTAACCTTTTCTGAACACTTAATGCAGTTTCAAATGACCTTTTATTTTGAACATTCCCAGAGAATTTGGAAGTTTATATGAGAGATTTTGATCCATTAAAATTATGGGCTATGTTCAGGAACACAGGTACACTTCAGGATTGAAAAGACTTGGCATATTGCAACAGGGGTTAAAAACATGTAGTTTGGTCAACAACCTCTCCACTTATGGTATAGCTTGTTTGGGGCATTTAACACTCTGCAGACTATTGAGTTTAATATGAGATGAGCTTGCTGTTATCTCAGGGGAAATGATGGGCAGGACTACTGCTCCTAAGATTGGTGTGACTTCTCTCTCTTTTTTTTACTGCCAGGAATTAAATATTTTTTCAGCTATGATTTAAAGGAGCTATCAGAAGTTAATCCAGCTGTTGACATTTCTTAAGGTTACATAACTACGGATATCACAAGTTTTAGACTGAAGGAAGCCAATGGAAATTTGAATAAAGACAGTCAATATCAGTGCATGTAAAGAAACAGCATTTTTCTTTGGTCTGTTTTGGAGAAACAAAGGCAAGCAAGTTGTTGGGCATGTAGTTTTTAATTATTTGCAGATGCACATTAGAGGCTTTGGCAAGGAAGCTGGTGATGCAGGCATGTGGAGACGGGTGTGATGCCTTTGATGAAAAGGAAGAATCAGCCAGAAAATAGTTATCTCTAGGGGATGGGCGTGGGAAGGATCCATCAGTACAGAGGCAGATGACATCAAGAGCCAACAAGACCCCATTTTTGTTAACGAGTGCTGCCTGCGTGCAGCTATATGATCTCATGCTATGAACTGCCTCAATAGAGGGTTCTAAAGTACAGCCTGGTGGCTAGAGTTCTGTACTGTGGTGTGATAAATCCAGACTCAGTTTCCATTGCTACGGGCAAATTTACAATTGGCCCAGGCAAGTGTAGGTCTCCTGAGTACATCTGAATTACAGCAGTAATGAATTGCAAGATTCCTAGGCTCACCTTATAGCCTTAAGGACCACCCCCTGGATGGAGATCATAATAGTAATGAGGGTTTCTGTGTGCTATCTAATCTGCTGGCAATTAGTGCATATGATAGCAAAGTTGTAACTTAAAGAAGATGCTTCATATGGTTTAGTCTAGTTTGCAGATGGTTTTCAGCTGACCTCATTAAAATCCTGCTAAAGTGGAGTATTTTGTGATTGCTTTCCTTTTTGATCTTTCTAACCATAGTATACTCACCTTCCAACATCCTAAAATCCTAATTATGATTCAGCACAGCCCTTGGCATTTGGCCGCGTGGGGGACATTTAGATTTTGTCTGTGTTATCCATTTAAAAATCATTAGCCTTATAGCTGAAGTCACCCAGTTTGACAGCAGCTTGGCATTTGATGGCGTGTGCTTTTTAAGCAGAGAAAGTCTATTGTCTGTAGATGGAGGAAAAATGAAATAATGTGGTGGGTTTAGTACTTCACTATTTGTCGTTTCTGGTCCTGTAAGTGAGAGTGCTGATGCATCGGATGCCAGGGTGGATAAAAATCAATGATTTAAAAAAAATCATATTTTTTTATTTAAATCAGATTTTTTTTGATAAAATGCTTTTTGAGGAAAAAACCTATCTAAAGATAATTTTTCTACATTATAGCTCAAAGATAACTCATAATGGAACAGGGATTATAAATTATAATTCTATAGTATGAGACAATATATTAATGTAATGTTTAAGAAAAGTTTTGTAAATGAGTTCCAATAGTTCATGGATTAGGGACCCAATCTTATGGGGTTCCACACACTTCTGTATAGATTATTTAGGTTAATCTTTCTATCTACCCAATGAGACTCAGTACTCAGTCTAGATTGAAGATACCATCAGAGATGCTTAGTTTTGCAGTTCTCAAACTGTGGATTTGTGTCTCCAGAGGTAACATGCTTGTTAACAGCAAAAATGTTTTTAAATAAATAAATAATATATAGAGGTGAGAAATAACAGACCTCAACTCTATTGTCCCTCTGCAAATTTGTGTACGCAGAGTCAATCTCTTACCTCTCTCTAAAAGTGCAAAGTTTCAAAAAGTTCGGAAAGGCAGAATAGATCTGGACAAGGAGAAGAAGTCTGGAGATAAATGTGAGAAGCGAAGGACATACACTTGTTTTGTTAAAATATTATATGTTTGCTGTTGAAGAAAAAAATCCAGAATACTTAATGTTGTTGTTTTAGTTAAATAAAACAATTTAAATGCCTGTCTGGTGATGTTCTCCTAATACAATCTGGCAAGAAAATCCTTCAAATATTAATGATTAACCTGTTGAATTGGAGATAGTTCACCTCCCAGTGACTTCATAAATATCTGCTTCAATTACCTTTGGTAAATGAAATAACCAAACAGTCATTCATTTTCTGATATAGCTGTAAAACTAATCTGAAAAGTTTTCAAAATAAATCAATGTTTAAAAATGTATAGTGTGTACCTTCTAAAAATGAAACCTACGTCTATCTCTAAGTTGTGAAGAACATGTATTAAGGTTATAACAACCAACAAGAATGCACTTTTATGTAGAAAATCATGATTAAATCGAGTCTTCCTGACTAGTGATTTAAACCATGATGCAGCAATGGCATGTGGGGAAAGCGTAAGCAGACTTGGCTCAGACAACAGTTCAACCTTAAATTGCTATTTGTACAAGTGTTGACCTCTCTTCATGGCTTTGTATTTGGGCCATGCCTCTGAAAAAAATACCATCAGCCAGTCTGTAGCCATGTATGCCTTTGAAACAGTTAGTTCTTTGTTTAAGTCAGGCTGGTTAGACTGCACCATGCTAGTTTAAATTTAGATGCACGTTGGAAGCAACATTTACTTTGGCTTTGGTTTTGAGGTAAATTTCAAGTCTGTTGAGTAAGTACAGATTAGAGCCCAAACATCAACCCTTACTCACTGTTCAGTGCTGGCTTACTGCAGTTGGTTGAGTAAAGTAATTAAGGTATTAATGGGATTTAGATTTTCTTGTTTCATGGTATCCTATCTTGTAATGCCTTATACCTTTGTACATTGTGTACGCTGGGAGTGCAAGATTGGGACCTAACTAAGAGTGAGAGAACTGCAGTGTCTTCTACTGCATAGTTAATTTTATATCATTACAGAAAAAAATCTGTGTTCTTAAATAAATGTGGAAGAAACGAATAGATCCTATGCTGTGTACATGATGTGATTTATTATGAAAACTACTTTAACCAAGAATGTGCAGTGGCTTAGCTGGTATGTATATGCACTGTAGCCCTCTGCTGGATAGAATTGGAACTACTCAACTCTGTAAGTTAGGCCCTGTACTGCTAAGACGGGGGTGGGCAAATTTTTTGGCCCGAGGGCCACATCAGTGTTGCGGAACTGTATGGAGGGCCGGGTAGGGAAGGCTGTGCCTCCCCAAACAGCCTGGCCCCTGCCCCCTATCTGCCCCCTCCCACTTCTCACCCCATGACTGCCCCCCTCAGAACCTCCGACCCATCCAACCCCCCCTGCTCCTTGTCCCCTGACTGCCCCTCCCAGGATCCCCCCACCCCTAACTGCCCCCCCAGAACCCCTCCCTCTATCCAACCCCCCCCCCCCCCGTCCCCTGACTGCCCTGATCCCTATTCACACTCCCGCCAGGCCCCCTGAGACTCCCATGCCTATCCAACCCTCCTGTCCCCTGGCCGCCCCCCCCGAACCTCTGCCCCATCCAAACCGCCCCGCTCCCCGCCCCCTTATCATGCTGCTCAGAGCAGCAGGAGCTCGCAGCCCCACCAAAGCCTGCCGTGCTGCCTGTCAGGAGTGGCGGGCGGCGCAGCGAGCTGAGGGTGCGGGGAAGGGAGACAGCAAGGAAGGGGCTGGGGGCTAGCCTCCCTGGCTGGGCGCTCAAGGGCCGAGTAGGATGGTCCTGCAGGCCAGATGTGGCCTGCGGGCCATAGTTTGCCCACCTCTGTGCTAAGAGCTATCACAGATTTTCTTCTAGAGATCTGTGCTTTTTGAAGCAGGAGAATCTGAGTTCTATTCCTGATGTATGGTGTTGATACACAGTTCCTGACATTTGTAAAGTTCCTTATTGGCTATAGATTTTTTACATATGTAGTACTCTCTGGTCCCCATCTGTCTGGCTATTCTGTCTATTTTAGGTACTTAGACCGCCTCCATTGACATAGTATCTGAGAGCCTCATAATCTTCAGTAAGTATCTTCCCAACTCTCTATGAGGGAGGGAAGTGCTATTATCTCTTTTTTACAGATGGAAAACTGAGGCACAGAGATTAAGTGACTTGCCCAAAGTCACGCAGGAAGTCTGTGGTGGAGCAGGGAATTGAACCCTGACCTCCCGAATCTGTTGGTAACTGGCTTTTGAATTCTCGAACGTCCACCTCCCAATTCTTGTGCCATGATTTAAATAGGACAGTCATGTTCATGAGACAAAGGAGGTAACTGAAGAATGTTTTCTGCCATGTTGTGTAGTTGAAGGAATAAAGTTCTGGGGCCTGGTTTCCAGAATGGCTTCACACACCTACTTCCAGTAATGTCAGGTGTTGCAGTTGTGGGTGCCCAAAATTGGTGCTGAAAATTGAGCCACAGGTAAAACCAAATGTGTTTTAAATATATATATATATATATATATAAAGGCAGACATATTGGAGTGCATGTGGACATTTGTGGTTTCTGTAGGTTTCAGCATATAAGATGAGAAAATGTATAGTCTTTTTAAAGAGTCTTGCTCATGAACAGAGTCAGGGAGCAAGACTTGATATATGCTGGGTGTACTTCTTTGACTCTTAATGTGAGCAGAGAGTAAAAAGTATCTTCTGGCCTGTGTGACTATGGGGAGCATTTCAAACCGCAGAATGTGTCACTCTGGTGTTACTTGTTGGTTTGTGGCATGAAATGAGATTGTGATTTTAAATTTTACATAAACTGATCTCATTATGACCGAATTTCAGTATATCTTCATGTAATCTGATAAATTGGTTGGCCTCCCTGTGAAAACCACGTAAATTCTGACGCTGATAGAAGCAATTAACATTTGACTAAGCACTTCGATGGCGCTAGTTTATCAGGGAAGGGGGAGATTTGCTCCGACTTTCATCTTGTTCATCTGTGCTCAACATTCTCTCTGACTGGAAAGAGAAAATTGCCCCCTGAATCATCAGCCAAAAGATAATTAATTTTGAAAGTCCAGAACACTAGCGGCACCATAAGTATTCCGTTGCAGCTTGTTTTATAATGCGGCTTCAAAAAGTAAAGTAAATGCAGAGTATAATGCAAACCATCTGAAGATGAATCATTGTAACAACGAAATGAAAGATTGCTGACGTATCAAGAAAAAAACCATTTTATTTATTAACTTTCTCCTGTGTGTCCGTCTTCAGACGCACTTGTGAAATTCATCCTAAAGCTACTTAAACTGTTTCTCCTCCCTTGATGTTCATACCTCAACTGCTAGAAGAGGGCCTCATCCTCCATGATTGAACTAACCTCGTTATCCCTAGCCTGATTCTTGCTTGCATATTTCTACCTGCCTCTGGAAATTTCCACTACATGCATCCGATGAAGTGGGTATTCACCCATGAAAGCTTATGCTCCGATATGTCTGTTAGTCTATAAGTGCCACAGGACTCTTTGCCTGTTTTAACTTGGTAGCTGAAAGTCTTGCAGTGCTCCAAGGAAGGATGAGGGATATTTGTGCTCTGAGCTGCTGCCTCCTGACTGGGGCGAGGGTCTCTGGTGGTTGAGTTGTGGCTTCCCTGTCTGGTTCTACTGCCTGAGAAGGGGGGAGAGGAAGACTGAGGTGCAGGCAGGAACAGGACCCCAAAGGAGCAGAATACTTAGCAGCCATGTGATTTTATTGAGCCCAGCTGAGCAATGGGAATCCTTCCATTGGGATGAAAGGGAGTTGGATTGAGCCGCTTGTGGTTATTGGCCCTGAAAGTCAGGAAGACCCGCATTTCAATTAGGGATGTAAAATATTAAACAGTTAACCGGTTAACTGGTAAGCATTTGTCTTACCATTAACCCACCCTAACGGTTAATCCCCAGTTATCCCAGGCCTGCCGAAGCAGCCCCAGCCACCCCGGGCCGGCTGACCCCGGCCATGCTGGCTGGAGCAGCCCCAGGCCAAGCTGGCTGGAGTAGCCCCAGCCCCTCTCCCTTTAATCAGTTAATCGGTTAAATGATATCATTTTAATCATTTAAATTGGCAACCTATGGCACATGTGCCAAAGACGGCACGCGAGCCGATTTTTAATGGCATGCTGCTGCCTGCCAGGTCCCAGCCGCCGGCCCCGCTCAGCCCACTGCCGAACCCAGTCCGGGACCCCGGCAGGCAGCAGCGTGCCATTAAAAATCCTGCCCGCCCTGGCCCACTCTCCTCCGTCCCCCCTGCCTGGGCAGGGTGAAGAAGCTTGGTCCTGCCGGCTGCTGCTTCAGAGGCCGTGCTGGGTTCCTGCCCCTCCTCCTCTCCCTCCCTGCCCCTGATCAGCTGATGGCCCTTGCAGGGGAGGGGGAGAAGCAGAGCTGCAGTGGGCTTGCTGTTCCAGGGAGGAGGCGGAGACGAGGTGGGGACGGGCCGTGGGGAAGGGGGTAAAATCAGGGCATATCCCCTCCAGCTCCCTGCAGTGAGCCGCTCAGGGCAAAGGGCTGGGAGCACCCCCATGACCCCAGCCCACACTCCCAGCCCTCTGCCCTGACCCGTGCATCTCCCCACACGCACCCAGCCCTCTGCCCTGATCCCTGCACCCCCACATGACCCCAGCCCTGACTCCTGCACCCCCCTCACATGCTCCCAGCCCTCTGCCCTGACTCCTGCACCCCCCACACATACCCAGCCCCCCCCACACCCTATGTCCTGACTCTTGCATCCCCCACATTCCCACCCCCACCCTGAGCACCAAATGGGAGCTGCCCAGGTAAATGGTCCACCCCCAAACCTCCTGCCCCAACCCTGAGCCCCCTCCCTCATTCTTGCTCCTGGCCAGACCCTACAGCCCAACCCCCAGCCTGCTCCTTCACCCCCAGCCTTGTGCTCAGTGCACTCTCAACCTCAGTTCAGTGCAGAGAGAGAGGAAGAGAATGGGTAGAACCAGGGAGAAGGTAGGTACCCACTCTACGTGGGCAGGGCCGGGATCCCAGACCGGCAGCGGGCTGAGCGGGGCCGGCAGCCGGGACCCTGGTTGGCAGGAGCCGGCGGACGGAACCACAGACCGGCAGCAGGCTGAGCCGCTCAGCCCGCTGCCGGTCTGGAGTCCCGGCCGCCAGCTCTGCTCAGCCCGCTGCCTGTCTGGGGTTCTGACTGCCGGCCCCTTGCCAGCCGGGGTCCTGGCCTCAGGCCCCGCTCAGCCTGTTGCTGGACTAGGTGAACGGAACCCCAGGCTGGCAGTGGGCTGAGCGGGCCGGCGGCATAAGATCAGCATTTTAATTTAATTTTAAATGAAGCTTCTTAAACATTTTGAAAACCTTGTTTACTTTACATACAACAATAATTTAGTTATGTAATATATAGACTTATAGAGAGAGACCTTCTAAAAAAATGTTAAAATATATTACTGGCGCGCGAAACCTTAAATTAAAGTGAAGATATAAATGAAGATTCGGCACACCCCTTCTGAAAGGTTGCCAACCCCTGGTTTAAATGGTTAACTTTTTAAATGATATTTAGATCCCTAATTTCAATAGCATTTCAAAGTAACATGGTGAGAATTCAATTTGGTAACTTGGGAAGAGAATTCTGTTCCTGCCTCCTCTGTGGCCTTCCTACCCCTGACTGTATGTGAAAGCCTCTTTCCTTCTGCCAGCAGTTTCAGAAGTACAACAGAGCATTCTTCTCAGTGGATCAGTGATTCGCTGAGATTTAGCAGTTACAGAGAAGCCAAGTGTTTGAACAACATAGTTTAGGTTTGACTATTGAGTGCAGTTATCAAGGGGTGTTTGGGGTGGAAGGAAAAATTCAGGATACTAAGGCCTGACTCTTATTGGCCCTACACTGGCGTTACAGTGGTGCAGCTCCATTGACTTCAGTGGAGTTACTTCCGATTCTCACCAGTGTGAGATCAGAACCATATCTCAAATGAGGTAGGGGAATAGGCATCAGTTGTTGGGTGAACATGCCTCCCAGAGTCCCTCTGCCAGCAACGCTTTCCATGACAGCTTGGCCATTTTCCCAGCTGCCACAAGACCTATGGCAGCTTGGGTACAATTGCCCTAAACTGCACCCAGGACCAAACTGTCGTTCAGTAGCCCCAGCACAGAGAAACAAGATGCCTCTCCTCTTCTTATTGCCCTGGGCTTTGCACAGGCCTCTGGATGAACTGGGGTCAATAAGAGCATGCTTTTGAAGTCTTTCCCAAGTCTATTACAGATGAAGATAAGAAGGTTTAAGGAAATCCTAAATGTTGCCTCAACTAAAGTGAGATTTTCTGCTTTCAAAGATAATTTTGATACAAAGCCAGCCTAAGAGAAAGGGTGTACGTATGGGAAATAGTTGCCCTAAATAGCTTTCTCCTTATTGCTGAATTCTAAGCATTTCTTGAAAACCAGAGTTTTGTGTTTCTCCCTCAGCTTGAACGAACAGGTTAGTTTTATATCCAAGTATCTTGGTCTCGGTTACAGGGGTTTCTGAATCCCTAAGATGTTCGAGCTGTAATGGTGTGTGGGGTGTACAGTCTTCTCTCCAAAAACATATTTGCAAGAATTGTTTTCAGGCTGTGGCGAGGAGGTGTTGGCACTGGTGTTTTGAGATGTGCAAAGAATGCCTGTAAACAATATTAAAATCCCTACAGACAGGTATCTTTCCCTTGTTCAAGCAAGAATTGATTTCCTGTGTTTATTGAGTGTGCCTGTTTACTGATTCTTTCTCTGCGTGTGATGGCAAAGCTGCTAGATTTGGTAAATTTTATTGTTCTTGGCAGATGTCCTAAACTACAAGAGAATGTTGGGAGTAGGGAATGGAGGGTTATGCTGTTTTAAGTGGAAAATTCGTTCATAGTCACTTGGCCAAACTGTGTGTGATGATTCCAGAAAACTGCTCTGGGAAACAAGAACAAGCTATGCAGCTGGACAGCCAGGGTTTAATATATCCGAGTGCATGTATCTTCTGAGTGCTCTTGACTCACTCTTCTGGTCTGCTATATCACTTATTGTGGCTTTAGTATTGGCAGACCTCTTCATGGCACTACTCATTCGGCTTTGCCTAGTGCTCAGATTACCTGTTATTAGCTTTGCAGTAAAACATGTGTCTGAAACATAACAACTCTAAAGCACATGGCATTGAAAAAATATTCAGCATGACGCAACTGAGACAACGTTCTCACACTTGCACGTGTATACACCCGATATACGTATTGCCGTAAATATTTCAGATTCTTCCAGTAGATTTGCAAAGGGGTTGGGGGGAGGTTTGTTTTAAAAACTGAACAATGGTTTATGAATATAATAATATAAACAGCAGAAAACAGAGCTGGCATGTAAGTGGTTCTCTGCGTGGCAGCTTTATCCCTTACTGTGGCATTGAAACATCGTACTTTTCTGTTTGCCCATTTCTTAGTCTTAGAGCAGTGCAGTGGCACTTTCTCCTGGGTTTTTGCAGTAAGTGTGCAAATTTAAGTGACTCTGTCTTAGTCTTTGCTTTTCTGTATAGTTGAAGGGGTATTGTATTTTCAAAGCAGGTTGTATTTGCTATTTCATATTTCATATCTGGAGTTAACCTTGACCAGATGGGGCATAAAAAAGAACAACTGCCAACAGGATAGTCCATAGCTTATGATGAGTCTAAAGTAACCCCCTTTCTAAAGGTAATTTTGAAGTTTATTGACCCTCAGAGTCTTTGCAATGAGCATGCAGGCTATGATAGGCATTTGTGGTCAGGAACACTCTGAGAACAGTCAGTTCCCAGAGAGACTTTCCTGCAGGATGACCTCCAGATTGCACATACAATACAGACTTCCACTGTGTTCAGTGGCTGGGATTCAACACCAATTTGACTGCAGCTCCTAGAGTGCCCTCCTGCAGGGTACTGGTCCTCCTAACCCACTTTCCAGCTGCCATTGGCCTTTCGGTCTGCTTTGGTTGCATACTGGTCCCCTCCCATATCCTCTGTCCTGCACTCCCTGGAAGACTGTGAGGGTAGTTTGGGCTTTTGCCTGCAGTGAGTCCTGCCCTGTTTTCCCATTTCGAGTGGTGGCACATCCTGTGCAGGCAGCCTTCCCTACTATTCCTCAGCCGAACTCTGCCTGGGAGCTTCTGATTGTTGGGTGGGGAGAGGCTGGAAAGCAGCCATGCAGCTGGAGCAAGACAGGCTGGTAGTAGAGGGGTAGGTGAAGAGGGGCAGAGCGAATTCTCTCCACAAGCCTGCGAGGTGCATGCTTTACATGGGTAGGAAAAACAGACATGCAGAGGTTAAGAAGTTCAGCAGTGAATCAAAGGCAAAGCCAATGCTCAAAATCATACACTGAAATCAAAGGGAGTTTTGCCATTTACTTTAGTGGGAGAAGTATCAGATCCTTAATCTCATGCAGAGGCCATTAGACTGCATCACTGAAGTCAAGAGAATTTGCTTTTGCTTTCATCAGAGCTAAAATTAGCTTCAGGTGTACAAAAATAAAACCACCTTATTTTAAATACTTGACTAGTACACTTTTTTTTTTAAATGATGCTTTTGCGGTCTTGAGTCCCAGTGCCCTGGAATAGGGATGAGAGCGAAAACTCCTTCCCAGGATACCATTCTCCTTGAAGTGCACCTCTCCTATTGCTAACCCCCCACTCTTTTAATCCTGTTCTTGTTTAAAAAAATAAAAACTCCCTCCAGGTCTGGAATCTTTGTGACACTTGCTCTCATTTCTTTTCAGAGACAGGTGCATCTCTTCTGTGTCCTGCCTTATCTCTGTCATCATATAGAGCAAACCAGGCCTTGCATGGGGCAGTGCAGAACATTGCTACTGTAGAGTTTCCAGCAGAGATCATGAGAGGGATGACAGCTATCATCCTGTTGGATGTATTTTTGAATAACAGAGTCTCTAAATTTGAGGCAGGGATTTTTGAGGAATGGGAGCTGCGGGAAGTGGAGCTGCTTCCCGCAGCTCCCACTGGCCAGGAACGGTGAACCGCGGCCACTGGGAGCTGCAGGTGGCTGTGCCTGCAGATGGTCAGTGTAAGCCCTGTCTCGCGGCCCGCCAGCGGATTGCCCTGGAGGGCCGCAGGTTGCCCATCACTGACCTAGGTCCTGTTTCTATGAAAATTAGGGATTCTTGACTCATCCTTATTAGGGTATCTGAGTGTTATTTGTACACAGGGTATTGAGTTTTTTTCCTCTCCGAATATCCTGCAGATCCCAACTTTATTGAAGATGAAGTCCTGGATACTGTCACTGCTGTTGACCTGCATTAGCTGCACATGGCACACACAAGCTGAATTTTTCACCTCTATAGGTAAGGAAAGAGTCAGTGCAAAATAACCTGATGTTGGAGCACAGTGTATAAAATTCTTTAGTGCACACAAAGAAGGTTCTCTTTTGGTAAGCCTCACACTGTAACCCTATCAGACAGGGTTTACATTAGAGAATGTTACACTATTGCAAGCCTAATGCAATTGTGTATAGCAGGATTTGCACTGGGGCCACTTACTCCCTCTAAGCCTCACCAGTGATGAGCAAACTGGTGCAGATTTCTCTCATGCAGACAGGGCCTCAGATTTGAATAAAACACGCAAAAAGGGAAAAGATGACTAATTCCTTGCTGTTAATTGGCATTGCGTATCTGTTCTGGCTTGAGTCTGGCACTTAAACCTTACCCCTGAAGGTTTAATGCTAAATCACTGAGTAGCTAGGAAACCTTTTTAATTAAAAAAGAAAAAAAAAACAACAACATCAAAAACAAAACCTCCTTACGTGTAAGAACTTCTTAGAATTGGGAGCCTGCTATGGTAGATTTGAATAAACAAAGAATGATGACTTCACATGAAATTTAACAATATGTAATAAAGCTTCATGGTAAATTTACTTTCATTTCTTGCCATATCATTATGACTGTTTCTCTCTCACCTCGGATACAATGACTACATCATTGCCCATCTTGAATAGATTGTTTTTGAAAAGTTCCATTTATAGACAGATAAAAATGAACCACAGGCAGGATTGACAATTGCTTCTAGTAAATCTGTACTCCCTGGTTTGAACTCCACACAGATGAAAAGTTACAGAATATGTTTTACCTATATGATTAAAGTGGACTTTGTATACTATGGCTGAATTATTTCTGCTTCCCTCTCTTCAGTGTGACCTATGTTCTGCAATGAGAATTACTTAAAGCTGTTTTGCAACAGATGTCAATTACTGCACATGCTGGGTGCAAAAAGAGGGCAAAACTAAAATCATGTGATTTCCCCGCGGGGCCCCCCCCTTTTTAAACAAGTCTTTTCAAGTTCTCCTATAAATTGTCCAGTAAATTAATCAAAAATGTCACATAGAATAGCTGGAAACTTTGAAAACAATCAGACTAGTGATCCTAGCCCAGGCTGCTTTAGTTTCTTCTGTTTAATAGCCCTGTCTCAGTATACAGACCTCAGAACACTATTGCTTATGCAGGTAGATTGTTCAAAAGCACATCAGAGATTGAGAAGCACAAGTCCTATTAACTTTCAAGGGGACTTATGCTTCCGTATCTATAATGCTGTACTGTGAATAGTGCTCAATATTCAATTGTGATTTGAATGGCTTCGAAATGATTTATGCCCCATTTAAATCAGTGGAGTTACACTGGATGGACATCATGCCTTGATTAGACTTCTGCTTTATTTTGTAAAATTCCTCAGTCGGAAGAAAGCATATTGAGTCCCATACAGAACAGATTGCTCTAAGCTGCATTTAAATATCTGTGATAAAAACAGACAGAAACTTATTGTTGGTAGTCTTTTTTTTTCTTGGCAGTTAAAGATAACTATTGATAGGCAGTTGTTGTGAATGACCTTCTCCTTGTCTTGTATTTCCCCATTTGCAAGTCTGACCCAGGCTGAACAGAACTCATTTCTGGATTTCACCTAGGACTGCTGCTTAATTATGCTTCAGTCATAATTACTTAGTAATGCTGAAAAGAAATCTGTAGCTGTATTTGTCAGTCTAATCAACTCATACGTGTACGTGTTCAGCTTTGGTTGCCAAAAATCAAGGTATCTTATGTGTAAAACACAAAATGAAGTAAGATTTGTATACTAGCAATCTCCATTAGGAGACTTTCTGCACATCGGTTAGTCTGCGAGTGTTAGACTGTAAGTCTTTTATATTTGTTGTTTCCACAGTTACTATTTGCAAGCCACATACCAAGGAATTATAATTCTAACTAGTGCATGTGGCATTCACTAATAAACTAGCACTATGACCTAATCTGTGTCCACATGCAGAGCAGATGCCATGGCAATTATTTTGACCGCTAACTGTGTTGCTTCTAACCGTAATTGTGTCAAATCGCTTTTGACTGCACACAGGTGCAAGTAACTAATATTAAAATCATTCAAAGGCAATGAAGCAAAGTTCCTCCAGAAGACATTAAGGCTGACATTTTCAAAGCCACCTAGAGGATTTGGACACCTGGTTTTAACAGGAATTCAGTGTCCCAAACTCTAGGCTTTTCTCATTTTAGCCTCAAAGTAGTAAATTGCTTGAGCCTGAATATGTTGATTCTTCAAGCTGTTTTACTAACCCTAGAGTGTCTGGGATGTTTCCCCTCTTCTGTGCCCATGGGAAAGGGTAGCCCCTTGTTTTACTTGTGTAGTAAAATTTCTCCTTCCATTGTAGGTCAGATGACAGACCTGATTTATGCAGAGAAAGATCTGGTGCAGTCTTTAAAGGAATATATTCAAGCAGAAGAATCTAAACTCTCTAAGATTAAAAGGTAAGGGGAAGGATTGCATAACAAATCTGCACTTCTCCATTATTTATATGTTGACTGTACAATATCACCTTTTCTCTCTCTCTCTCTCTCTCTCTCGGATAGTACTGCCACTGCTTTCCCCAGTGCCTGACCAAGGGAGAGGGATAAATAAGAGCAAGCAGGCTGAGGCTTATTCCAGCAAAAGCAGGGGTGAGGGAGATCCCCGCTCTAGGTGTTCTTTTGGATCTTTGTAGTACTCTCAAGTACTAGCAATGGCCAAGAGTGCATTTTCCATCAGTTGAGATGTTGGAACTTTTCCTCTCTCAAGAAGACTCTGCCATAGTTATCTGTGCACCTCTCAGCTGGACTGTGTCAACATGTTATGGTTGAGCTACCCTTGCAGACCACTCAGAAGCAGTAACCTTAAGGAAGAACATGGCAGGCTGCTTGTTTAGCAGGCCCACAATGAGCACTTTGCACCCATGTGTTCCATGCTGCACTGATTATATTTACTTCCAATGCGGATCAAGGTGGCCTCTGATCTATAAATTCTGATATATTCTGGGCCCTGGCTGCCTCAGAAGCCACTTTTCTCCTTCTACATGGTCCTGACAGCTGAGATGTTCCTGCCAATCATCCCTGTTTAAATGTCCCTAAAAGTAGATTGTATGAATTTGTTACTATTCATCTATTTAAAAAAGAAAAAAGTAAGTTCACCCAGAGCATTGAGTGTTGGCATGTGTTTTCTGAATAGGGATTACAGCATCACAGATAGAGTAACAACACTCAGATAGTTCTATAAAAGATTTAAAGCCATTTTTTCAGGGCTAGGTCTTAGAAATGTTATTCACCTATAATTGGGGACAGATTTTGTAAAGTGCTCAGAACTCAGCAGTTCCACTTATTCTCAATGGGAACTTCTGGGTGCTGAGAATTTATGAAAATCTTGCCACATCATTTAAGTGCTCCAATGGCTATTGAGCTCTCTTGAAAATCTGGCCATTAGGGGAAAAGTAATATACATCCCTTATAAGTTTTGAAATCCAGTCAATATATTTTCCTTTAAAGGGAGATGGTCAAGTCAGTTTAGATTTCAGATGTAGGTTTTTGTTACAACGAGCTTTTGCATAAATGTCAGCAGAAATGTCTTTTGTGTATGTTTTTAAATTTCAGTAGAAATAGTTAATTAAAAAAAATAAATTCCCCTACAGTGAATTCCCCCAAAGCTCCTTAGATACTAATTATAGGCAAAAATGAAACTGCCATATTATGATAAAAATAAGGACCAGATTCTACCACATTCACTCACTTAATGTGGTACTTTACTACTCAATTGGTCTCATTGGTTTCAGTGGAGCTGTTTACAAAGTAAGATACTACTCGACATGATTATCAAATTTGGCCCTCTTGTACAGCAAAACCCCCCAAACAATGTAAATAGT
The DNA here is from genome assembly GCF_965140235.1 of Caretta caretta. Classification (NCBI taxonomy): domain Eukaryota; kingdom Metazoa; phylum Chordata; order Testudines; family Cheloniidae; genus Caretta; species Caretta caretta. The sequence goes on along the minus strand of NC_134213.1, from coordinate 15,006,006 downwards.
GAAAATTAAATTACTAAAATTGAAAGAATATGAAAAATCTAAAGAATGTTACTAGGAGCATGGGTAAAGTAATCTGCTTTGATGGGTACGTGGATTTTAATCTGACAGGATCTCTTTAAAGTATCTCTGAAGAATTAGTAGCTTTGGATTCCATTTTGACCTGGGACATTATAATACACAGAAAATACATGAGCAACTTGGGGATAATTGCACAAATTTATACTAAATTATCTCTGTCAGTTGGAAACATCATTACATTCGTGACCCCTCTGATTATGAAACTGCAAGCTTGCAAGTGGAAGCTTTTGGACTGTGCTCAAGGATCTTGCTTAGAGCAAAGCTCTTTTATTGTTCACTTTTTAGTTTTGCCTCGGTAGGGTGCTCAGTTCCCACTGCATATTGGAGAGAGAAATGTGAAGCTCTGGTGCATGTGCAATGGTTCAGCTAAGAGATCAGATAAAGCCGGGGATGAGAGCACAACTGTAGCATTGGTGAAGTACCATATATCGGACTAAAATAAGAGTTCATCTATGACACTCAAAAGAATATTAGGACTCATCACTATCATTTTTTAATTTGCCAACTTACTTCTGCATGAGCGTATGATGGAACTATGTTCATTAACCTATTGTTAGAAGAAAAGAATCCTAATAACTTGAAAAATGAAGAGGTCTGTCTTTCCATCTGTGTGCATGGATGACTCCCATAAGAGCCTAAACAGCTTTTGAAAAAGCAAACTGATTTTGTGGTGGTGATAGTGAGGTGTAAATGAGAGTGACTTTTTAAGAATTACAGTGTAGTTCATCTTGCACAATGTATCTTTTTCATAATTCAACATAATATAAATTGTTGGTTGAGACATTAATGCAAATAAGATTTGTGCCCAGTGGCCTTACAGGTAGGAAATATTTATATTTTGTTGCAGTTAAAAAAAATCAATTGTGCCATGAGTCACCCTTACAGAGTTAAAAGTAAGTGGCTGGCTATATATAGCAAAGACAGCTGGCTATATATAGCAAAAGGAGCAATTCCTTTTTAGATGTGATGATAATAGGGAAGACATGCCTTCATAAAATTATCTCAGATTGAGACATACTATTCTTTTTCCAGCTGGGCTGAAAAAATGGATGCACTGACTATGAAATCAGCTTCCGACCCAGAAGGTTATCTTGCACACCCAGTAAATGCATATAAATTGGTGAAGCGTTTAAACACCGATTGGCTGGAATTAGAGAATCTAGTTCTTCAGGACTCAACAAGTGGTAAGGTGTTAAAGGGAAGAAAATAGTTTCTGTGACTTTGCTGCAACTCTGCTTTTTCCTTCCCCGGCTCATATACTGGAAATCTGCAGACTTAATTGTTGTGATTTCAGATACTGTTGCCTGAATTGTGTGAAACTTACAAACCAAGCAATAACTTATTGTTTACTGGCTACCGTTCACCACTTCCCAGCCACCATTAGACATTTCCCTTTGATCAATACCCTGATCTGTCCTAGAAGCAGTGCCATTAGTTTGATTATGGCAGAAGCCCTTCATGCTATTTTAGAACATCGGGCAGAGGGAAGAAGAGTATGATATACCAAAAGGTCCAACTATTAGGACAGTTTTTATTTAAAGCTTTTTTTTTTCTTGAGACTTCAGCTTTATAGGAAAGATCTTATTCCACTCAGTCTTCCCAATCTGTTTTTATTCTTTTTTCCCTTCTCAGCACTCAGTAGTGCTAGTCTTTGGTCTGCCTTGGCCTTTGGATCAGTAGATAGAAGGACTTAAGAATCAAACTCTGCTGCCCAGACTGGATCTCCAGAGGCTTCTGATCTGCTCCAACATAAACAGCTGGCAAACATTATAGAGTTAATGTCTATATATTTGTCTATTATTCATGAGTTTATCCTTCTAAAAATGTTCCGTAGCTTACCCTGCTTCTTACGACATATTCTTCACAGAGAACCTGTCTTAATCTTGCTTTCTTAAGCTTAAACATTTTTTGTCAGTTTATTTTTATTGGACTTTCTGAAAGTGAAAGAAGAAAAGGAGGAAATATTTTTCTTTGAACTCGACTGCATGTTTTCTCTTTCCATTCTGCTTATGCTAAAAGTTTAGATGCTTTGAAGTCTGTCTGTTCAGCCAAGCGTTTTATAGCTGTCCTGGAACAAATACAATTATGAACTTTTCTAACAACTAGATCACTAATTCCACTGAGCACTTACTCCTGTCTTTAATTTTGCTCTTAAAGATTTCCCTGTAATATTTTGTAAAATCAATACTATTGTGATTGATGTAACACTTAAAATTAAAATCAGAACTTCTGTTTTCTTCCCTTATTATTTTTTTTACAACCTTTCATATAATTTTGGATAGCTCAACACTTCAATTTATTTGCATAATACACTTAAAGTTCTTCCTTTATGCAACCTATTTTGTTAGTTGCGAGTATCCCTTTAAAATGAATGCACTGTGGCTCTGCTGTTGATGTTGTATGAAAGAGGTGGGCAAACTATAGCCTGTGGGCCATATCCAGCCTGTGGGACCGTCCTGCTCGGCCCCTGAGCTCCTGGCCAGGGAGGCCAGCCCCCGGCCCTTCCCCTGCTGTCCCCCTTCCCCCACAGCCACATCACCGCTTGCGCCCCGCCCACCTCCCAGGCTTTCCAACAAGCCTGTCCTGCCACTCTGAGCGGCATGGTAAGGGGAAGTGGGGGGCAGGAGGTCCCGAGGGGCAGTTAGGGGACAGGGGGCAGTCGGATGGGGCGGAGGTTCGGGGAGGGGGGCAGTCAGGAGACAGGGAGCGGGGGGTTGGATAGGGGGTGGGGTCTTGGGGGGGTCCCAGACTTGTCAGAAAGTAAAGAAACTTAGGTCATTTTCTCTCTTTGTTAGAGATGGGTTGAAGCAGTTGGAAAATACATAATCAGGCGTGAATCTCATCCCACGTACCAAACTAAAGTGAGATAAGTACTCAGTCTCTCCCCAAACACCCCCTTTGTGTCATCAATGGGATGTGGGATGGTCTGAGAGCCTCTTTTGGGTCATCTGAGGTCTTCACATCTCACAGAACTCCTATGGGTTAGCAGATGCTTGAAGTTCACAGAGTTTGGAGGCCTCCAGAGAATGCTGAGATCCTGCATCTGCCTTGGTGGAGTGTTGCCAAAGGAAAAGTGAGGGAGGATATTGTGGAAGCAGGAGGGATGTTAGGAAAAGGCATTATGGGAAAATAAAAATTATTAGGGTTAAGGCTATAATATCCATCGCCCTACTTTGTTAATGGTGCATCACACGAGAACTGAGCATCTTCTGTTAATGTCTCTCATTTGAGCTCATAAGCTTTGCCTTTAAACCAAAAGGTAAAGAACAAGATATGTATATAACTGAAGAGTCTGACAAGAGGACTGTTTATGTTTAAATCTCAACTGTTTGATTCCCACTGAGGATGTGTTGCAAAACAAAACGCATGTTTCCAATCCTGGGCCAGTCTGGTATTGATTATATGCATATGAGTTGTGGAGTTAACTGTTTTCTTCTTTTTTAACTGAAAGGTTTTATCGCGAACCTCACAATTCAACGTCAGCTCTTCCCAACTGAGGAAGACGAGACAGGTGCTGCTAAGGCTCTGATGCGTCTACAGGACACATATAGGCTGGACCCTGAGACCATGTCTCAGGGGAGACTACCAGGTAACGCTACAGCAGCCTCCTCTGCTTTAAGATTCAGTTTGTATTGAAGAAGTGATTTTATTGACATGTTCATGATGGCAGCATTTTAGGAGACTGGGCAAAAATTTCAAAAGCACCTGAGAAGTTCCTTTTCAAAAGTCACTTAGAAGCACTTGCAAGCCTGAATCTCATAGAATATCAGGGTTGGAAGGGACCTCAGGAGGTCATCTAGTCCAACCACCTGCTCAAAGCAGGACCGATCCCCGACTAAATCATACCAGCCAGGGCTTTGTCAAGCCTGACCTCAGAAACGTCTAGGGAAGGAGATTCCACCACCTCCCTAGGTAACGCATTCCAGTGTTTCACCACCCTCCTAGTGAAAAAGTTTTTCCTAATATCCAACCTAAATCTCCCCCACTGCAACTTGAGACCATTACTCCTCTTTCTGTCATCTGCTACCATTGAGAACAGTCTAGAGCCATCCTCTTTGGAACCCCCTTTCAGGTAGTTGAAAGCAGCTATCAACTCCCCCCTCATTCTTCTCTTCTGAAGACTAAAGATCCCCAGTTCCCTCAGCGTCTCCTCATAAGTCATGTGTTCCAGACTCCTAATCATTTTTGTTGCCCTCCGCTGGACTCTTCCAATTTTTCCACATCCTTCTTGTAGTGTGGGGCCCAAAACTGGACACAGTACTCCAGATGAGGCCTCACCAATGTCGAATAGAGGGGAACAATCACGTCCTTCAATCTGCTGGCAATGCCCCTACTTATACATCCCAAAATGCCATTGGCCTTCTTGGCAACAAGGGCACACTGTTGACTCATATCCAACTTCTCTTTTTCAACAGTATGTATCCGAAGAAGTGAGCTGTAGCTCACGAAAGCTTATGCTCAAATAAATTGGTTAGTCTCTAAGGTGCCACAAGTACTCCTTTTCTTTTTGCGAATACAGACTAACACGGCTGTTATTCTGAAACTTCTCGTCCACTGTAACCCCTAGGTCCTTTTCTGCAGAACTGCTGCCGAGCCATTCAGTCTCTAGTCTATAGCGGTGCATTGGATTCTTCCGGCCTAAGTGCAGGACTCTGCACCTGTCCTTGTTGAACCTCATCAGATTTCTTTTGGCCCAATCCTCCAATTTGTCTAGGTCCCTCTGTATCCTATCCCTACCCTCCAGTGTATCTACCACTCCTCCCAGTTTAGTGTCATCTGCAAACTTGCTGAGGGTGCAATCCACAGCATCCTCCAGATCATTTATGAAGATATTGAACAAAACCGGCCCCAGGACCGACCCCTGGGGCACTCCACTTCATACCGGCTGCCAACTAGATATGGAGCCATTGATCACTACCCGTTGAGCCCGACAATCTAGCCAGCTTTCTAGCCACCTAATCTCTTTGAAAGTCAGTGGGATTTAGGCTCTTAAGTTATTTATTGCTCTTGAAAATGTTCCTCTTTAATTTGTCCCCTATTCAGAAAAGGATGGGTAGTGTTATGAAACCTTGTGTTGTATTTGTCTCCAACGGAATAAAATTCTGCACCAGTTAGCACATTCTGCACAAACTAAACAAATAATAAAGTGTTTTTAATGGCGTTTTGATTGAGCAGCTCATCAGCAGACATGGCAGGAATCCTTCCAGAAAATGGCTCAACAGTCTCATCTCTCTTCTGTTTATAGGTCTTATTATTATCAGTCAGTCATCGAGTGTTAGGCTCTGAGAATAAAATGAAAACTTTGGGAATCAGGACTTCTTACTGCCTTTCCACTTTTTAAAGCTCTTTAGTTTGTTAATTAACCTCTTTCGGTTGTGCTCAGCATTGGCCTAGCTCTGCTCTGCTGTGAGTTTTGCTGTTGCCTGCAGTGGGAACACAGTCTGGCCAGTTCTGAGCACTATTGATAATCCTTCCTTTCATCTAATATAATTTCTATATTAACACATCAGATAGTTAGTATTGTGTTTTATGGTATGTCTCCTTCTGACAGTGTCAGAAGTCCCAAGTTTAAATTTTCTGGGGGCCCTGGAGATAGATGTGCAAATTATACACAGAAGCTTAGAAGAACAGTGGAAAGTATCATGCGTTGTGTACTACTGGTTGCAAGTTGAAATTGGGTCTAATCCATTGCAGACCTTAGTCTGTAGCTGGCCTTAACATCTGTGAACACAGACACGTGCATTGAAATGACAAGTTTGTGAGTAATGGGGCATACTGGCCCTTTAAGACCAGGCTTCCCTATTCCAGGAATTCTGGAGCAAACAGGGGCTTGGAAATGATAGAGGGCAGGTGTTGGGAGACAGGAAGTGGCCCTAAGAAGGGGTAGTTAGTATCTGAGACATAACTAGGTTACTGTTTCTTTATAGAACTGGGACCGGGAGCCTTGTGGTATACGGTGAGGATAGGCTTCCCCCTTGTCTACTCAATCAGTCAGTCACCAAACCAACCTTGACACCCTGGGCAGGCAGGACCAAAACAAAAGGGTCCCTGTTCTCACTGGGAAGAGGGAAGAAATAGAGACGGTCTATTGCCAGTGCACTCTCGAGTCCCAGGAGGACAAGGGATGACCCAGCATCTCCTTTCCAGGCAGTGCAAGGGGATGGCAACCCCACCACCCAGGAAACACAGGGCGGAAGGTCTTTTGCTATCAAGGCTCTTCTGTTTGAGAGCTCTATTTTTTGAAAGACTTTTATGGTCAGCCCTGCTGAAGCTGGACCAGTAAAAGTTAAAGGGCTTGCTGAGAGAGAAAGGGAGAAGGCCTTTAAGGCCATCACACAGTTCAAAATGGAGGTTTCCCAAATGTCTGAGAACTTGCTCCTTCTTGCATCCAGCTGTTAAATCAAACTAAGAGCAGCTAAAATTATCCTATATAATTGCCTAAAATTACCTTTCCCTGTAAGGAGCTACTGCCAATGGGATGTTATTGGCTTAGCAGTGGGAGGAGATGACACGCTCACAATTAAGATAATGTCCATACTGTGAAAATGATTGAGAAATTCTGGTGAAAGGCTATGAATTTTGTTGCCACGAAAGCCTCAGGCTGCCATCCCGTCACATCCATAACATTTTATAAAGAAATTATTTTCACTTAGCCTAGGTGTGCAAGTGTAGCTACTGTCCCTAGTTTCTGTATGCATTCCCAGGGCAGCCATCTCCACCAAAGCCACATAATCTTTTCCAGCTGATTTTGAGAGCACAGTATATTACAGCAGCAGCATAAATATGCCTTCCTGCACCGACTGCACACGTGGTGCTGAGAATGTGAGCCATCCTTATCGTGGTGTCAGATTTGTGCATACGTAGGTCACACAAGATGGCTTGTGTGTTATGTCTTTTAACTAGTGTCTTCAGTGACTCGTAGAAATAGATTTGTGTGGGCACAAACTCTTGCTTTACTTTCAAAAGAAAATGCTAATTACAGTAATTGGAGCCCCATCCTGCCATTATTATTGTGGTAGCTAAAGACTAGAAACAGGGGTTAGGTTCTCATTGATACTGTAGTCGCTGTACAAGCAAATACACAGAGATAGCCCTTGCCCCGGAGAGCTCACAATGAGAGGAAGGATGGCTTGGTGGGCAGGGTCTTAGGCTAGGACTTGGGAAACCTGGGTTAAATTCCCTGCTCTGCTACAGACTTCCTGTGTGACAATGAGCAGGTCACCTAGGGCAGTGATTCTCAGACTAGGGGTGCCGCTTGTTCAGGAAAAGCACCTGGCGGGCCAGGCCAGTTTGTTTACCTGCCGCCTCCGCAGGTTTGGCTGATCGCGGCTCCCACTGGCTGCAGTTCGCCACTCCAGGCCAATGGGGGCTGTGGGAAGGGCAGCCAGCACATCCCTCAGCCCGCGCTGCTTCCCACAGCCCCCATTGGCCTGGAGCAGCGAACCGCGGCCAGTGGGAGCCGCGATCAGCCAAACCTGCGGACACGCCAGGTAAACAAACTGGCCCGGCCTGCCAGGGGCTTTCCCTGAACAAGCTGCGCCCCTAGTTTGAGAACCGCTGACCTAGTGCATGTCTACACTGTTCTAAAACCCATGACAGCAAGTCTCAGAGCCCAGGTCCGCAGGCTTGTGCTGCGGCGCTAAAAATAAATGTGTAGACATTACAGCTGGGGCTGGAGCACAGACCCTGAAGCCCACCCCTCATCCTGGGATTCAGAGCCCAAGCTCCAGCCCAGGCCCAAACATCTACACAGCTGTTTTTAGTTCTGTAGCACCAGCCCAAGTCTCTCAGCTCTGAGCCTCACTGCTGTTTGCTGTGTAGTCAGTTATACCCATAGTCTCTCTGTGCCACGGTTCCCAATCTGTGAAATGGAATAATAACACTTCCCTGCCTTACAGCGGTGTGGTGAGGAGAACCACATTAATGATTATGAAGTGCTCAGATGTGCTTTTTGGAGTCAGGTAAGTATCATAGATGGAATGTAAGCTAGAGCTCACAATCTTATTTGTATACAAAACTCCCATTTACTTCCATAGGAGATAAACACATGGAGCTATGTCAGGATATGACCCTTAACTCTTTCATATAAATGGAGTTTGGTGAGTGGTAGAGGATCTGAAATCTTGGCAGGGTGTCCCCTTTTAAAAACCTTTTCAAACGAGGTCAGTATTTACAAATGTCTCACAGCCAAAAATATTTTCACTCAAGATTTGCAAAGAGCACTTATAGTTTGTTTTATTTTATAAATTTAGGAACAAAATACAGATCATCTTTGACAGTGGACGACTGCTTTGGCATGGGAAAGATTGCTTACAATGAAGGAGATTACTATCATACGGTGCTGTGGATGCAGCAGGCGTTGAAGCAGCACAATGAAGGGGAAGATGCAGCCGTCACCAAAGTAGAGATCCTGGACTATCTCAGCTTTGCTGTCTTCCAGCTTGGTGACTTACACAGGGCCGTGGAGCTCACCAGGCGCCTGATTTCTCTTGGTGAGAAGTACAAATGATTCATTTTTCTAAAGCCAGGGAGGAATGGGATGTACCGTAGGTGGCAGTGCCAAGAACACCCGTGCTCCAATCAGCACAACAACATTTACCGAGAAATGTCCTACCCTGTGACACGCACTAACATAAATATTGGGTACTACAGCCTGTTTGTATAAAAAGCCCTCTTCAAAAGGTGTCCTACAATTCACGCAAAGCTGACCCCAAAAGCAAACACATGCCTGACATGGTGCAGCGTGAATCATGTGTACTGTCTGTCATGGAAAGAGGCTTTTTGTTGCTAGTGGCGGAAGTTTGTATTGTCTGAGGCCTTTCTCTCCATATTCGACTGACTCTCAGGATGCTGTTTTCTCTACTAAATCCTACCAACTTCTCTGCTTCATTACTAGATGGTTTTTAATGTTTCTTTATGCCAAAAGAAAAGGCTTTTGCCCACAGGTTTTCAAGGGACTGGATTTTTCAAATTCTTAAATTAACTTGGTCTAATTAGGCTTTTAAAAAGCACTGTCTTTAGCTCATAGCAGATCAACTTTCATTTCTTCCTTCTTAGTAAGAGAGTGAGCTACAGGTTAAGTCATATGGGAAGGAATGATTGTACCTGGTTGTGTGACCTAGCCAAGCTGAAACGCAAGGTATGTATTCTTCTCCAATTCATGCCCTAATCAGCTGTGCTGTGTGGCTATACACTGGTAAACAGCAGCTGTCTTTTACCCCAATGTTGGCTGCACCCCAATAGGGGGCAAAGTGATCTTTACACACACATACCAGCTTAACTTTGGAAAGCTCTTGAGGATCAAAATCCCCATATAAATGTGAATGTATATTATTGTTAAATACAATCTTCTGTGCCAGTGCCTGGGCAATGTCTGCAAAGCACAAATAAATCGTCCTTATCACTATCACACAATGGGACAGATTTGGCAGTGGCTGCTCAGAGAGGCTCAGTGGTGTTATCAGTGTAAGGAGGCTTGGCCTGTACTTGCCTGCACTCTTTGATGCTATCCAATATGGTTAAATAAGTAGAGCCCTGCAAATCTGCAGATATCCAAATTTTATATCTAGAGTCCTGCAAATTTGCAGATATCCACTTGATATCCATGAATATTCTGCAACCATGGATATCTGCATCCATAGACCATGTTTGTATCTGAGCAGAACTCTATAAATATGTGCTCTCAGGAAAGCTCAGAATTATTTACATTATAAAATAAAACCTGGGCAGAGGGGAAATTGTTCTTCATGTTTGTCTCAAAACTGCATGAAGCTATTAATGAAGACCAGGGAATTATTTCTTTCTTGGTTCAGACAGCTAAAATTTATTGACGATGCCTGTAGACACATCAAAATTGATTTAACCTAAATCCCCACAAGATGGAAGAGGTCTAATGCTGTTAGTATTGTAAGATAACTCCTTTAATAAACCTACTAGATGGCACAATCCTGAAATTTTTCCTAAAGATTGGCTCTTACCAAAACCCTGCAGGTGAGTATCCCCAAACTTCTGGAGATATTCTTGTCCAGATCTGAACTTTGCAGCTCTGATCCATCTTTAGCCTTCACTCAAGGCAAGATTGTGCCTTGCACATAGAGCATGGGAGGGGTGGGGAAAGGGGGCTGTGTGGTAACTGGACTAACTCAACCAGACCTCCTCCTTAAACCTCCAGTATGTGCTCACCTCAGAGGGAACTCTGCTGTCTGTGGAGAGGATGCAGCATATTGCCAACTTGGCCTGGCTGGAGCAAAGTGGGAGTGAAGGTCATGGCTCAGACCTTACCCCAGACATTCCCACTCTCTTTGAACTTGCAGTGCCTGTGTGGGTGCTGGTGGGGACTGTGTTCTCCAACAGGATGACAGGCAGTTCTCAGAGTTCCTTCTTTCAGTGGCTGTGCATAAGGATTCATGTCAGGATAGGGGAAAATTAGTCTGTTGCAGCTCTCTCACCTCTAGAAGAACATGTTAAGAAATGGAAGCAAAAGTCACTCTGTAGGAATTACTTTTAGGCGGCTTAACACTTTGCAGTACCTTCTTAATCTCGGTCTCTAATCGAAATGGGAAGAAGGAATTTAGCCTTACATTTCAGCAGAAATCTGGGAGGATATTTGCCTTAACGTGAAGGATACTTCAGGTTCTTGTTCTGAATGAATCACAAGGAAGAAGATATTAAAGAGGTACAACTGGACTCCAGAACGTTAATTTAAAGCTGGATTGCAATGTACAGCACATATTGGAGATTCAAACAGCCACATGCCAACCTTTCATATATCCTCTATACCCGTCAAACAATACCGCGTTCAGTGCTCTCTCAAAAACTTTAATGTCGCTATCTTTCCGTCTCCAAGCGTGTGCATTTTAGGAGTGCTGGATGAGTTGGTATTACCAGTTAACATTAAGAAATGGATTGCAGTAACTCTTCTAAAGGGCAAAAGAGTTATTTTAAGAAAGTGAGAATCTGCCGTTCCTCTCCCATACACAGACTGGCTTAATGAGCTCTCTGCTACTGCGTAAATGGAAAAAATTAGTCTGTTTAATAGAAATGGTTGGAAAAAAATATGAGGCTGTCGCATCACACATGAAACTTTTGCATGCTTTTGCAGTTTAGCTTATATGAGTCCCTGACAGTCATAGGGTATCGTCTCACTTATTTATCTATTTAGTTACTTTAATTATTGATGCCTTGAATGACTTCTATGACTTCAGGGTTTTGGGGTGGGGAGGTGATTCTTCAGGTTTGGAAATAATGAACGATGAATTCTTTTATTTATATGCTACTTCCATCGTGTGCATATACATATATATAATATATATTTTTGTTTTTATTGTATTTATATTTTATATAAAAACATACAAATAAATAAAAGGATTACAGCCACCTCTGCGGGAGGACAAAAGAGGTGAAGAAACACCTTGAGCTCTCCCTTCGATGTGTACAGCTGATCTGGCTTTCAGTTCTCATGGATTTCAGAGATGGGAGCCCACTGTGTATGTTTGCACCTCTGTTCTAAAACAATATCTCGGGGGAGGCTGACACGGGCAGGATTGCTGGTGCAGTGTTGATGGGCTCAAGGCTTTCTCTGACTAGATTATTGAGTTAGGACGAATGAATTCCACTATTTCTTTTTTCTTTTTGTTCTCCCCAACCAAGATTCTGCTCACGAGAGGGCAGGCAGCAACCTGCGATATTTTGAGAAGTTGTTGGAGAAAGAGAGAGTGGCAAAGCTACTAAATAAGACGTCAACGATAACAGAATCGGCCACACAAGGTGGGCTTTATGAGAGACCTGCTGACTATCTGCCAGAGCGTGATACCTATGAGGCTCTCTGCAGAGGCGAAGGTGTGAAAATGGTGAGAGAAGTACAAAGTGCTGACTTGGGACGTTCTTTCTACAGTACATGTTGCTGTATAGACTGCCAAGGGCTGTGTCCTGATAGTTCCTATGGCTTATAGTAAAGTTTTCAGTTTGATTTATAGTGTTCCCTTCCAAAGCTACTTTTCAGAACACATGCTCCCTGCCAGATGCCACTGTCCCAGCAAGTATGTAACTGTACAATCAGCAAGGGGTCTGTTTTCAAAAGTCATCCCTTTCTATTCAGAAATATTCTGGGGGAAAATTAATAATGGAATAAAAAATGTCTGCCTGTGAGGGGAAAGACGTGGTAGATAAATTGAATCAATCACAGTGGTTGTGGTAGAATTTAGGTGACTCACTGGAATCTCTTTACCATGATATTATTCTGCATTTGGGATGCAGAATAGTGGGAACTCTGTGATTATCCCTAAGTGGTATCTGCCTGTGAATGTTGACCTCTTAATGGTGGCCTCTGTATAGAAACAGAATCCATTAACTCTCTAGCTGTTCCATCTCATGTTGACCCCTGATTTCTTTTTTTAATTATTATTATTTAAGCAATCTGCATAGTATAAATTTAAAAAAAAATTCTCCTCTTTCCCTATCCCCATCATTCTCCTATAGACTAGCCCACATGTTTACTTTTCTCTGCCGGTAGATGGTGAAAAGAACATAGTTTTGAGGACTCTGCTTCTCCTTCTATACATAGGAAGCCTGTAGGCTGTGGTTTCTTGTCCCCTTTAGGTAGAAACTGCCCTTTCTGACTGAGCTGGGTTTCTGTATGTATAAGCAGGGTCACTGATGCAGGGCTTAGGTTCTTCCTAATGTGGAGTCATTTAGATATTGCACTTGGAAGAGTTGAGAGCATGTGTCTTAATTAAGTCCACACTGGAACTTCCAGCTGTTTAACAGCTAGGCATTCGGACATCATAATATAAACCTACATAGAAAAAAGGGCTCTCCACTGCTCATTCACAGGGTGTTGCAAATGGTTGTCCTTCCAGTGTGTCTGGTCAGCCATTCTGAACACTCACTGTAGCTGGGTGTGCTAGAAGCTTTTTTCTATCAAGGGTCTATCATGCTTTAACTACTGTTGAAATCAGTTGTCTCTATGGGGCAACCATTTTGATCGCCATTATAGAGGGCAGAAGGGAGTGGTCTCTGATACCTGTCTTCAAACGTGGTTGTAATTCCTAGATTAGACACTGCTTTGGGGTCTTCTGAGTTTTTCTTTTCTTTGTTTCATCAGTCTTGCTGCAAAGCCTTACATATGAAAAACAGAATTCTAGCCAGTTGGCTACTTGCTTTGTCATTTGGTTTCCATAACCTGTAATTTATTATGATTTATAGAGGGTAGAATGTCACAGCTGTTACTCAGTAACATAGGGGAGAAAAGACAAGTCACTACTGTTTACTCGCAGAAGATTGTAAAGTAACAATCCTATAAATTTTCTAGGCCAGATAGTGTGGACATTCAGTTTCCCAATATCTTCTGTTACACAGTATAGAGAACACTTTGGTTTTGGTCTTAAACATTTAAAGAAAACAAATGTGTGTGTGTTTGGGGCTTATATTTCAGACACCTCGGCGACAAAAGAGGCTGTTCTGCAGGTACCATGATGGAAACAGAAATCCCCATCTGGTCATAGCTCCCTTTAAGGAAGAAGATGAATGGGACAGCCCTTATATCGTCCGATACTATGATGTCATGTCTCATGAAGAAATAGAGAAAATTAAGGAGCTGGCTAAACCAAAAGTAGGTGTCCCCTCTTCTGCTGTTTCCATCTCACCAACACTTGCTGTTTCAGCACTTTATCTCTAATAAGGAAGACTAAGCAAGTGGATTCAAAATGTCTAATTTCACATCCTGGACTATACAGTGCAGCTAAACTACGTGCGATGAACTTAAGGGTAAAACTTTCAAAAGCAACCTAAGTGACTTAGGAACCCAAGGCCCAGTTTTTTAAAGGTTTTTAGGCATTGCTTTGCTCAGTGTTTCAGGGCCTAAGTTTCATTTTCAAAAGTGACTCATAAGGAGCCTAAGTCCCATTAATTTCCAATGGAGACTTAGGTTCCTAAACCACTTTTGAATATGATGCTTTTGAAGATTTTACTCTAGGGCATAACAAACAAGAATTGGAGAAATAATGTTGCTTCGGTTGTTAAACGCTTCCTCTTTTGTTTCTTGGAGGTATATTTTTATTTCCTTTATTTGCTTTTGTTGTTGTTGTAAAAGCAATGTATTCCTCCCTAAAACAAAGTATGTTAACCAGTATCTCAGTCTGATCTAGGCTGTGTTTCCATTGATGAATGGAGCTGCAGTGTTCTTCTGAAGTCACTGATATGTCTTATCACAGAATTATTGCATCGCATAAAATAGAACAAATAGAGCATGTTTTTGTATGCTCGACAATAGCTTACAGTCCTGAATGCTGGAACTTGTTATGAAAGTGGAGTATTGGTCAAGGTGAGGGCTTGACCTACTTCTCTTCCAAAGGCGCTTTGGGATCTCTAACGTCTACTTGGACAGCTGGGAAGAAGAGGGCTTGATTCTTCAGCACCCCCTTCTCTGCTCTTGGGGGTGCATATCAAATGCAGTGCCACACTGATTATGGGCTCAAGTCTTGGTGTGGTATCTTTTTACCCAGACTCTAAGTTGTAGTGACACCATATATCATAAACAATGCTATACTGTGTTGTACAGCTAATATGAACCTAATGTTTCTTTAGCCGGTGTAGTTTTCCGGTGCTGCAGTTGTCTTCCTTTACTTGCTAAACCTCAAAAAGGAAAATAATGGCAGCTCAAAACCAATACTAGATGTTAAGCTTGATTCATTCTGCTTTGCAAAGTCTGTCAAGAAACTAAAATTAAAAGCATTTATATTGATTGTTATATAATGAATTATTCATGTTAATCGTTTCTTCTCGCTATTGCTATAAACTATGCAATTAAAATACCAGTGAGGATAACCTTTCTGCATGTATTTCTGAATGAAATATTTTAAGATATAATTGGAAATGGAGTGAGAAATCGATACCTTTTAGGAACATGAATTATATTTAGTAAGTTTCTGAAGCTAGATTTCTGTGTTTATCAGCCAAGTGCCTTGGCAGAAAATGTTATTTCTCTTTCAAGACTCGCACCTCCATGAACTTAAATCTTTTTCCTGATGCTTCACCATGGCATCATGCTGTAAAATGGTCCTTGGGACTTCAAAAGCTTCAGATAAAACAAAAATTCAAACTAGCCTCTATCACTAAAAATTTTTTCTAGTCTGGCAAAGCAAATGGGCTATAAATATAATAAGACAATAATTAACAATTGACTTGATTTAGTGTGTTTGCTGTTCAGATTTCATTCATGAAATCACTGCCGGGTCACATGCACCGATTTTACATCAGCGTAGCTCCATTAACTTCAGTGAAATTACTCCTGATTCCTCACGAGTATATGTGAGATCAGGATCAGACCCAGTGTGTGTAGGTAAATGTAATAGTTTTAGGTAAATTTATAAATATTCCTACATAGTTGTTCACAAACTTAATTTTTCAGCATCTGTCTCAGACCTAACTGCTGGACTTACTTTGAAACCCATGGTGTTATGCCCAGAAGGGTGGAAAATATAACATTATGATGGGATAATTCCTAAATAAAATAAATGTAATTTCAGCCAGGAAACTTTATTCAGTAATCACTTAAGTTTTACAGGCAGAGCTCTGTGAGGTAGTGTGTTACTATCTTGGATTTGGAAAGGTTGGGAGTTCCCAAGTTATCCCTAATATTGTAGAATATCTTCTTGAGAAATCTCTCCTCCCAGTTCCAAACATTATCTGCAGGTTTAAATGTGCCAAGGCTTTGTTTTTGAAGAAAAGCAACATCTGCGTTTGAGAGGGGGTAGCTGTTCAGGGCAACCAGGTGTTTTTCATGCTCAATTTGCAAAATACAGTCATATTTTCGTCAACTGTTAAAATTGCTTTCTAAACTAAATGAATCTGTTCCGAACTATCAACTGAACTGCTGGAACAATAAAACTGTTAATTGTAAAAGGCATGGATTGCACTGGGACAGGTGTAGCATGGAAGCATATAGAATGTAATTGTAAATTTTAACAATGGCTTCTTCGTAATACAGATGTGCCAGATTAGACAAAGGTGCATCATAGAGAGGAATGTATAGAGCCTCACTGACCTCTCACTTATAACGCACAGTCATCCTGGGTTACAGGAAAAGCTGTGCTGTTGAAATACTGAAGAAGCCGCCTGGGGCAGGGGTGGAGAGAGAGAAAACTGAAAGAGAACTGAGACTTCTGCCTGAGAAGAAAAGCAGTTGTGCTGTTAAGTAGGAAAGAATGGAATTTATAGTAGAGCAGAATTTTAATGAAGATGCTATAAAGCCCAGAAACCATAGAGTGCATACGTTGTTTGTGTATTGGTTTAGGAATGAAATCTGGGGTGTTTCTGTTTTGTTTTTAATCCACTATTATTAATTATATGTTGTAGTCAGGTCTACTATGAGCTGAATACACGATTAAAGTCAAGAAGACAAGATTTTACAGAGAAATGGAGTATTCTAGCACCACACAAACGAGATACCAATTAATAAGTTTGTAGCCAGGCATATTTTAGCTTTTCTTCTTTGTTTAGGTCAACTGGTGACCACAGAAAGAAACCATATGGAGAACCCAAAGGAAATAGAAGGGTAATGAGGAGTTTGGCAAGCTAAATTATATTGCAGAAAGCAACACTTCATTGTCCAAATAAAGAAAAACATTGTCAGCCTGACTTCCCTGCTTAATTGATCTTTAAATATTCATGGTAAATAGGCCCGATGGGATGTTAGATAGGGTGAGATCTGCGTTACTACAGAGAATTCTTTCCTGGGTATCTGGCTGGTGAATCTTGCCCATATGCTCAGGGTTTAGCTGATCGCCATATTTGGGGTCGGGAAGGAATTTTCCTCCAGGGCAGACTGGAAGAGGCCCTGGAGGTTTTTCTCCTTCCTCTGTAGCATGGGCCATGGGTCACTTGCTGGAGGATTCTCTGCTCCTTGAAGTCTTTAAACCACGATTTGAGGACTTCAATAGCTCAGACATAGGTGAGAGGTTTTTCACAGGAGTGGGTGGGTGATATTCTGTGGCCTGCATTGTGCAGGAGGTCAGACTAGATGATCATAATGGTCTCTTCGGACCTTAATATCTATGAATCTATGACTTATGGAGCAGAATTCTGGAACAAAATACCAAATTAGTCAGAATTATGGGGAAAGTTGTGCCAAGAGCTGCGGGTAGAGACAAGAAACCTAACAAGCAGATTGGAAGGGAAACAGGAGAATGACACATTTGGGGAAATATGAAGGAAAATGTGATTATGCATTGGGAAAAAATACAAAAGTCAAGAGGGATTGTGATTGAATGGGGGTGACATGTAAGTAAGTGGGTTTGGCACTCTTCATCTTCAAAGTGATATAACTTGTTCATCCCAACAGCATCCCTGTAGTGTAGGTGAAACTTTTGCATCTTACAGATGGAGAAACTGAGGCGCAGTGAAGTGAAGTGACTTGTCCAAGGTCACACAATAAATCCATGTTAGAGCTGTGATTAGAACTCAAGAGTTCAGGGTTGATTCTGCTAGGCCACAGTGCTGAACATTCTCACCTGATCCAACAGCAGATACATCCCCAGCCCAACACTCTTGCTCCCAGCACTTGTACCTAATAAACCCAACACTAAGAGAAACAATGAGCCTGTGCACTTCCATTGAGGCAATGTCCATCAAGTACACAGGTTGAGGGCTCCCTTGTTCTGATGAGCGTGCTCCCTTGTGATTTCAGTGAGCTGGATCCTGTGAATTCCTCAGTTGCCTAACCTACTTCATAACAAAGTCCTTGTTTTTCTCACCCACTCCTTGCGAACACCGAATGCTGTAGAAGTAGATAAAGGGAATTTGGGCACAGGCCTCTGAAATGAGCTGGAGTCGAGCTAACTCTAGCTTTAGTAACGTGAGATTTGCAGAAGCGGGGATTGTTCAAAGCGAGTGGGAAAAGAACAGAGAGAGAGGCTGTTGTGACCTTGTATTAGATAAGAATAGAATGTAGACTATAAGAGAAATTGGTGAGAAAAATAAGATATTGTGAAGGAATGTGTATAAACAATATGCAGCTGTTGCTCATTATTGTCCATATTAAAGGTATAAATGCTTGCTTTAATTGTTTATCTTTAGAGAGACCTGCCTAGGTGGGGGAAACCCTGTGTCCTAGTGCACAGTCTCCCTCTGTGCAATTGCTTGAGATAATAAAGTGTATCTGACTTGCTGCACCCAACCTGAAGAGTGAGAACTGTGTTTTTCTCCGACAATGCAATTCTTATGATCTACCCCAGCCCACCTTTGAAATAATCTGGCTGAATCCAGAGAATATCCAAGAGTTAACTTTCTTTCTTCTCTGTCAGTAAGGACACAAACTTCATGGGTCATTAATTTTCTGTTGTTCCTTCTTGCTGATATCGACCCAAGCCATACTTCAGACAAAAGTACTTTCCAAACCTATTAGTCAAGCAACGTCAAATTATAGCTTTAATGGATACCATGGTTTATGCAGACCCTTAGCCAGATTCTAATCAGGAGGATGACCGCTATAGCTCATCCACGTTGCATCATAGACTGTTCTTGTGTGAAATCAGAATAAGGTCCAGATTGAAGCTAAGAATTTCACCCAGAAATATATCTAACCCAGGAATTTGGAGTCTGACAATTGGGGAGGGAAATAGACAATTGGTAGAATTTTGAAACAGATTTTTTTTTAAACTGTTTATTCTTTGTTAATTTTGTCCTTGGCATTTCTTTTGACACAGTTGGCACGAGCCACGGTACGTGACCCCAAAACAGGTGTCCTAACAGTGGCCAACTACAGGGTGTCAAAAAGGTAAGATGACTGTGAAAGAACTTGCATCCTACTGTTTTGTCTTCAAGCTCCACTCAACCTGAATGCAGTGGCGTAGCTGTCACTAGTCCATATGCTCTTCTTAACATTCTTCCCTTGTCTGCCTCCTTTCATTGACAGTGTAGAATGAAGAATGCTATCTATCTGATTAGATTGCTTTAATTGCATATACTGTGCTTTATACCACATCTAAGATTAGACAATGAGTTTTATGGCCTTTAATTAATGCTTTTTATTTTTGTATTCTGGAGGTTGAATGTGTGCAAATTCTGGTGCCTTAGATGCTTTACGAGACTCATAGACAATAGCCTCTATTACTTTAAATAGCAGTAACACTGATATTAACTATAAAGATACTTTAATTCTGGATTTAAGGATTTATGAATCCTTATGTTAATGTACAATTTAGAATAATAGAATAGAAATTTATTATGCAGGGTTTTTTTTGTGGAGCGTCTATCCAGCTTTACTGATCTAAAAACACAAATATTTTTGTCCCTTTCCTTCTGGCAACAAGACGACCTGTACCAAATGGTTTTCAAACAAAACTCAAAATATACAGTTTGGAATATTGAGCAGTATTATAATACTTTGCACATAAAGTCTCACAAAAACCCTGCTGATGTTGAAAATTGTTATAAAAGTTATGTTTCTAGAGAAGTTAAACCTTCATAGATTAATATATTTTAAAGGTCAAAAGGGACCATTGTGATAATCTGGTTTGATCTTTTGCATAAGCCAGGTTATAGAACTTCCCTGAATTAATTACTGCTTTAAGTCCAATACCTGTAGTTGAACTAGAGCAGTGGTTCTCAAACTGTGGGTCGCGACCCCATTTTAATGTGGTCGCCAGGGCTGGCTTAGACTTGCTGGGGCTCAGGACCGAAGCTGAAGCCTGAGCTCCACCACCCAGGGCCGAAGCCAAAGCCCAGGGACTTCAACCCTGGGTGTCAGGGCTCAAGTTATAGGTCCCCTGCCTGGGGCGAAAGTGCTTGGGCTTTAACGCCGCCCACCAATCCCCCGCCGCCCAGGGCAGTGGGGTTTTGGCTTTGCCCCACCATACCTAGGGCACCAAGGTTTGGGCAGGCTCAGGCTCCCGTCCCCCTTTCTGGGGTCATGTCGTAATTTTTGTTGTCAGAAGGGGGTCGTGGTGCAGTGAAGTTTGAGAACCCCTGATCTGGAGCATATCTTTTTAGAAAAACTTCTAATGGTGAATAGAGAGGTTTAGAAACTATACAATGTAACCACGTCAACACCCCTTTTAAATCCCTCCATTGCCTTCACTCTACTGCATCAAGTTTGAGGGTCTACACTACAAACTTGCATCAGCGCAGCTGTAGTACTTCTGGTGAAGACTATCTAAGCCAACGGGAGAGCTTAATAACTCCACCCCTGTGAGAGGTGGTAGCCTTGTTGACAGGAGAAGCTCTCCCACCGACATAGCACTGCCTACACAGGGGCTTACGGTTTGGATAGCTACATCACTCAGGGATGTGGATTTTTCACACCCCCGAGCAATGTAGTCATACTGAAGTAAGTGTGTAGTGTCAACCTGACCTTAATACCTTTTCCAGGTTCAGGGCTGTAATCCTCTGCCATCTGTTTCTAAAGGGAAGCATATTATATTTCCTTTTTAAGGTTAATCAGTTTTATCTCCTGCCCCTCCCTCGTCAAGTTCCTGCAGAGCATTTACTCAGTTTCTAGATGCGTGCTACGCGGGTTGCTGCCGGAGTAAGCCAATAGATTGTAAACGTGATGAGGAAGGGCAGGAAAATCTTCCAGCATTTCAAGGCAAGATTTCCCTGGACTTCAGTGGGCTTTATGTCAGGTTCAGGGAGCCCAGTTGCTTCTCTCTATTGCATCAGTTCATATGTTAAGTTCATCTTCTCAAGGAAAAGGACGTTTGTTATTTCCCCTTGCCTTCCCCCAGTATCGGGAGGGCCAGGACTGTGGGTTTCCTCAGGCTTAAGGGTGGTTGTGCTACGTTTCAACTGTGTCATGCACATTTTCAACCTCCTAGTCTTTTGACTATTACCTCTACCCTACTTCCCTGCATGATGTTTTCCACCTCCTTTGCTGGCTGTGTTTTCATTTTTCTCATTCAGGAAAATCAGACCTCTATAGAGAGTATCCAGCATACTGCAACACAGCAACTTCTGAGGGGGAAGTCTTTTTTGTAATCCAAAAATCAATCAGATTTTGCACCTAGACTACCAGAAACATGCACCTAGATTTCCAATGCTAAATCTCAAGGTGGAAATGTTCCCTGGAAGTTTTGCTTAAAGGCCGAGATCACAAACTGAGCCATGTGCTAAAAACAGAATGTAGTGATTTGGTAAGGGGAGGAGGGAATCACAGTGATGTCTACATCTTGTGTTATCTTGGGCAGGGATACCTGATGGACGGGGCAATCTGTGGTTGCAGGACAGGTTTTAACAGAAGGCACAATTTTTTATTTTTTTTTAAACTAGTGGGTAGATTGGGTTCCTATTATCTAGCGGTTGGCAGAATAACTGCACATTTCAGGAACAGCAGACATGTTTCTGTGCTTAACGCAACAAAGGTTTGCGCAGCAGCCAGGTCAACACAGCTTCAGCTGATGTTGATGGGTTGCACTGGCCCAAAAAAACCATGTGCTTGTCTTTACTGTCTGTACCCCGTGGTTGCAGTCTCTTCAGTCCTCTTTGCCAGTGTATGCGAGAGTAACATTTTTCAAAACAAACCAACTTCTTCAGCATCACAAGCCTGCAAAGCTGCATTCTTCCTAGTTTGTGGGGGTTTTTTTTTTAGATGAGCACAAGAGCTGTAGCCCAACACTCGGTACAGCTAACTCCGTAACTGCCACGGTGGTTCTGGATGCACGAGAAACACCTGTCAGAATCTTTGAAATCACTATAGACCTTGAAAACCTGCAAATCGCTCAGCTTTTTCGTCTATCAAGATTTTTTGTAAGGGAGCACCTTTGCCGCTGATTTGCTTAAGCCACATAAGCTGGGGTGGCTCCAGCTTTTCAAAGGTTATTGCCTTTGATTGGTTTTTTGCATATATGTTTTGTCACACTTTTCAACAAATAAATAGTATCAGCAAGTGGCCAGAACCTCAGACAATGAAGCCTAAAATGTCTCAAGGTGGGGAACTAAACTCAGAGAAAAGGGGAAAGGTTTGGCTTGTGTGTGGATAAGAATGTTGATGGCCCTTTGCTAGGCCTGGAAACTCTTTCCTCTACTTTCACCTTCTAGGTTAGAGAGAGAACACCCACTTTTTGCAGTTTTTATTGGTAAAAGTTGTACTATATCTGTGCAAAAACAAAAAACAAAGCCTTTCACACCTGCGTCTGCTGTCTGTGACCGAAACTAAATTTGAAGTACTTCGCAGGTGGCAAAACCTTGCAGAAACCACCAAAAGTTCTGGTATGGAGTCATGTGGTAAAGCTGTGTCTGGCAGAGTGAAGGCGTATGCAGTGTAGTGGGAGACGGGTTGGTCCCAGGATATTAGAGAGACAAGCTGGGTGAGGTAAGATAATGAAGTAGGGCTGTTCTGAGTCGAACATTGGATTTCTCATCTTTTTTTTTTTTTTCTTCTTTCTCTTTTCCCCTCGCCTCCACGCCCAGTTCATGGTTGGAGGAACACGATGATCCTGTTGTTGCCAGAGTGAATCACCGAATGCAGCATATCACGGGATTAACAGTAAAAACAGCTGAACTATTGCAGGTTGGTTCTGATATTTCTTACCTGGGTTAACACCGCGATGCTTTGTAAGCAGCTTCCACGCCTGTCAGGAGGGTCAGGATTGGGCCTGACGTGGAAGTGGGTATAGGAAGGGGATATTTTCCCAAACATCTCGCTCAACAGGTCTCAGAAGGCCTAAGCGATGCAGAACTGTCACATTCCCATGGTGTGGGTGGACAGGGACCCCATGAAGAGTGTCATAGGCACTCCACCTCCTGCTACAGAGCCGTGCAATGGGTCAGTTTGCTCTCCCTGTGGTTAGCCAACGTGGAAGGATAGAGGGCAGCCAAGGAATAAGGTGTGGAGCCAGAGAAGCTGCAGCATTGGCAATCCACTAGCCAGTCCTGCCATTTAGAGGGAGGTGCAGCAGCCCCACCCCCGAGAGGAGGATTCTTTCTCTTAGTTTGGCAGCCACGCAGGTCTATTTAAAATGTTCTCTGTGCTTATGGGCTTTGGGCAGGGATCCAAGATTTGGCAAAAATAAAAAGTCTTTAAATGAAGATTCCTGGTTGGAAGGAAAATAACATCCTTATTGCTGTTGCCTTTAGGACCCCCTAGAGAAGGATATGGAGACCGTGAGCCCAGTTCACAGCCCTGCTCCAGCCCTTTTGTGCTATTCTGATGATACAAAGGGAATGTGAATTGTCTGCATCTTGTTCCTAGGGAATAGCCCTGCAGTAAGGGGTTCCATAAGTGGCACAGAGCTGCCAGAACATCTATACATCCCCCTTGTAGACTGCAGTTTTGGAGGAGTGTCAGAGTATGGCTGGAGCCCTGCTCCTCTCTGGCTATTGTCAGGTGCCAGATAGTCGCTTAGTGGCTGTGGCTGCTGAGTAGAGTATAGAACGACCCTGAGGCTGCACTAAATCATACCAGGAAACAGCCGAGGAGGCGAAAGGTAGTTTAAATCCACCTTTGACCCTCCCTGTCCTCCTCCATCTGCGTGTATGAAACTGGCCATGCATGTGTAATGCACACACTAAAGCCAGGCTCTCTAGCTGGAGCTGTAACAGACTCACAGCCTCTGTGGATCAGGCACATAGAGGAGCACATAATACACCCTGGCCAGTGGATTATATGTGTTTATAGAAGTGGAAAGAGGTGGTGGACAAGCATGTGAAAAATCATTGTTTCTCTTCTTTCATTTGTTTGCCTCTTGCTATAATAGTCAAACATTCGAACAGAACATTGCCAAAGGACCAGTACTTCCAGCTTTATTTAAAAAAAAAAAGTTTCTGCTTAATATTTTAAAATAGTTTCTGAATTGATCCAGCAAGGGAAGACTGTTATAGTGACCACATTCAATTAATTAGACATCCCTTCAAAGTAATAAAACATTTTCCCCCTTTATATTTATTTAGGTACTCGTGTTCATTTTGTGATAGAAAAAGTGTGGATTAAACATAACGTGACAAAATAAGAGTGCAGTGCAGTCCTGTCAAAAGCCACTTCCTCTCCGTGGGTGGATATGGCTTGGGTCTTTGCCTCCAAGAAGAAAATATTTGTCTTCCCAACTATCTAATTTGCAATTAAATGTGTTTGTTTCCCCCACATCCTAGGTTGCTAATTATGGAATGGGAGGACAGTATGAGCCACATTTTGATTTCTCAAGGGTAAGATCACAGTGTCAAACTCATTAATGCTCACATGAATGCTAAATGCAAATAGTACTTTAAAATAAGGTTCGTTTTGAGAGATGATATGATGTTTGTTTTCATGAAAAATTATTTTAATATTTATTAACCTAGGGCCTGACCCTGCAAGGTGACTAGTGACCTCTGCTCCTGTTCGCTTGGGTATTTAACAGCTTGCAGGAGGTACTTGGAACCTTGCAGAATTGGGTCTCTGAGGACCAGGCTGAAAAAGACAGTAGTAGTTCACGAGTGCCACCTAAACGCAGTCAGTGTCCGTGCCAACCCTACTGGGGAGCTATGGTTTGCTGTCTTTTTTTGATGTATTCCATTTATAACTGCTTGTTTTAAACCAATGTTTTGTTAGTGTGTTATGGTTAAATCCGAATTCAGATTCTGGTTCTGCATTTGGACCCACTAGCATGGACTCCTGCACCCATCAGAGTCCCACTGATTTCAGGAGCACATAGTTCCACATTCATGTTTCTGAATACAGGATTGAGGCCTTCGTCAGCATTAAAACAAAACTTCAACACTGACCGCTCGTGTTCATTATCAAACTTACTGCTCATAAACAAGTTTTGGCTTGCTAGCTTTACTGAACATCACTTTCCTGTTAACTTGGAGTCTGTGTAATCTCTTGACGCAAATAAATACATTTAAATCCTCGTTTGAACTAAAGGAGGTTGATAGAATCTCAATAAAGAACGCAAATTAGCCGTCAAATTGGCCAACATAATCTTTACTCTTGGATTAGGCACTTTGGCAGCAATTACCAGATAAATTCCAAGTGCAGCTCCTCCCTAAGTTAATGCAAGGCAACAATTAAATTCAATATGGGTTTGGACTGGTCCTCTCCACTCTGTGTGCATTGCAGATTTCCATATTTCAATCTCCATACGAGTTTGCAGCTCTTTGTTTGCTCACAGAACTTTATACAGTGATTTTTTTAAAATTATTTTTTAATATAAAAGTATATCCCACTTTGAGCACTACTGTCAATCACTCAAAACTTTCAGACCTGCTTTTAGGAACCAAAACTCCAAAATCTTCACACAGGCTGCATTTGGCAGAAAGGCTGCAAGCCTGTCAAGGTCCAAGTTCTAAACATTTTC
Organism: Caretta caretta; assembly: GCF_965140235.1. Classification (NCBI taxonomy): domain Eukaryota; kingdom Metazoa; phylum Chordata; order Testudines; family Cheloniidae; genus Caretta; species Caretta caretta. The sequence goes on along the minus strand of NC_134213.1, from coordinate 14,980,663 downwards.
TTATTAATTTTTGATTTCAAGTTGATTGTGATTTAAAACATACACAGTGCCTTTTGTGAACCCATTTCAGGACAGACGTGTATTCTTGCATCCAAAATTGATTTGAAATTGTTTATATTTTTGAATGTTTTTTTTTTTTAATCCTGATTTCCTCCATTCCCTGTCTAATCTTTGGGACTTTCTTGTTTGTTCCTTCGTAACAATGCATTTTAACATCTCCTGGCTGAAATTCCTTACTGCTTTTGGCACTTGAGACATTGAAATAAATTGTCACTTGTATTGTTTGAAGGTGGGTGATTGATGCCACTCCTAAACAATAACGAATGAGGCTTCAAAGCATTTTCTGGGGATTAATGATAAATTGGGATTCTTGTTCCATTCATTAATCCCAGACAATTGGAAGTGTCTGGCTGGTGTCATTACTGCTATTACAACCTGTCACAGTTAGCTAAAAATACTCTGCTCCTTTTCCCAGAGCAGAGTATATTATATGTGGGAACAATTGGTTAGACCTGCACTGTTGCAGCTGCATCAGACATTTAGGAGAACCAGGGGTCTGATCCAAAGCCCACCAAGTGAATGGGAATCTTTCCATTGACCTCAGTGGGCTTTGGATCAAGTCCAGTAATCCCATTACAGCTGCCATCCACAATGAAAATGTCATAAGGGTTATAATATTTATTTGCAGAATGTTTGTGCTCTGTGCCCTAAAATTTCCATTCAGACGCTTCTGATTGCTGAAGAACTGCGTTGATTCAATTCTGTGTATACTTATCCAGTGTGCACATTGCATGCATTTGCAAACCTAGTTTGGCTACAAGATGTAATGCCTTTATATGCGACTCCATATAAAGTGTCCACATTTTGTGCCAAACTACTGGAATTGTTTTTGCAGAGAGCTACACGCATGTAACATTAGTGTGAGCCTGTTTGGAACCTGGGTTAAAGTTGTTATCTATTACAGCGACCCTTTGACAGCACACTCAAAACGGAAGGAAATAGGCTAGCAACATTTCTTAACTATGTAAGTACCCCTGTGTCCTTGTTGTTTGTGCTCTTGAAGTTTGCAGTTGATTCTCATTTAATTTTATAGAAAGATGAACCTGATGCTTTCAAGCGTTTAGGGACTGGAAATCGTGTGGCCACTTTTTTAAACTATGTAAGTATGATAATCCTGTACGTGTCGAGTGATGCTTTCCGTAGCATCACATTTAGAAATAACCAGTCGTACAAGCTGTAATACGGGCTAACTAAAAAGCTATAGCATCTGAAAGTGGGGATTTCCTTGTTCTCACACCATCTGCTGCTATCACAGTTCAGTATCTCTTACCCCGAATGTGGAAAACATAATTTGAATAGAGACTAAATGTTTCTCTTGTTTACACTGGAACAAATCCATTGGCTTCACTGGATTTGCACGGGTGTGAGAGGAGAATTTGACTCAGAAGTTTCAAAGTGAAACTTCGAAAGGGGCTGAGTGACTTCAAACATAACCTTTCACTCAGCATCCTGGCCATCAGTTGTTTGTCAAGGGGACTTCCATCTTTTTCACCGGTGTCTGATAGCACTTGATGTTGTGGATCTTCTGGCAGTTTCCCCTTTGTAACTCTGCGCTCAAAGCTAATATACAGTAGTGTAGTTATTACCTTTGCAAACGGAGACATGACTAACGAAATGCTACTTCAGTTAAGAAACTCTGCTACAAATGCAAGTACTGAAAATAAAGTAATGTTAGTGTGGTGCATTTCCAGCATGGAATCTAATGGCCATATACACTAGATTACCATGCATCATCCCCACTGAAATTAATGGGAGTTCTGCAAGCAGATTCCAAGCTGTATATGGCCCTGGGTATGCTTTCATGGCTGTTTTATTCTGACAATGACATACTACAGTTATCAGATAACCTCTATTTATTATCTCAATAGTTTGGGTCTTCAGTCCTGTTATATAGTATAGTTTGTGGGTGATACAGGGTAGGTGTCACCCCGTTTGCAAAATGTTTTGAATGAGCTGATATTTCAAATGTCAAGTGTAGCTTGTAAAAACAACCAGAAACAACTTGACTGAAACAATGAAACAGTTGTCCGAAACAGTGGTCCCAAATGGGTCTGTTAGTTAGGATGACATTTCAGTGGCCACAGCTCATATTGGGCTTTTCACATTTTCTGACTAACCTTGACTGAGATTAAAACAAATAAAAATTACATACATTGTCAGTGGTACATGTACAACAGCAAATGTCCCTTATTATATGACATGTACAGCATGTCAGCATGTCCAAGGTGCCTATTATAAAAGATTGTTTTGTTGCTAAAATGTAGGTTTTTAATTTGCAAAGCTGCATGCACTATGCTTTCTAGATTGGGGAGAGAGGGAATTGGCCCCTAATGCCAATGGCATCTTGTGCCCTTTTATTGTAGGTACCAAACTGGGACACAAAAGTAATAATAATGTTACTCTTTAAGCAGAAAAACAAATCAAAATGAGAAAGTGTGATGACAATTAGGACGGTAATATTTACAAAACACAAGATCCAATCCTGCTCTCATTGGTGGCAATAGTGGTTGGGCTGTTGACTTCAAAGAGAGCAGAATCAAACCCAGTTTTATACCTCTTCACCTAGGGCCTGATCTAAAGGCTATTGAAATCAGTGGAAATACATAGAGACATTTCTGACCCATCAGTCTTCATCCGCAAAGAAAACCTGCACAACACTTTCAAAAGATGAGCCTGAACAGATGGACTGAACAGAGACACTGAGTTTATGGCTTAATACATCAATCTGAAATGCACTAACACCCTCTTTTTGTCCTATGATTGCAGAGGTGTTAACAGGCCACTCCACCTTGAATAGTTCCATAGAATATGTGCTAACTACATATGCTAAACTATCTGTTCCACCTTGGGTTTAACTGCGATGCTGGGAGTACCTTTCCGAGACCTGAAGAAGAGCTCTGTGTGGCTCGAAAACTTGTCTCTCTCATCAACAGCAGTTGGTCCAATAAAAGATACTACCTCACCCACCTTATCTCGCTACATAACATATACATGTGAAGTGAACAAAAATCTTTGGCTTCTTTAAGAACCCTAAAGGATGGACCAAGCTTAGATGTTCTGAGGATCACCCAGACCAGTAAGGGGTTCTCTCACTTCCTGCCTTATAACTTTGGGTGCCTTGCTGCTATGGCTCAAAGCCCTGACACCAATAGCAAGCCTACAAGCCCACCAGGCTACTTATTCTGAGCAGCCCTTCCTGTTCTGAGTCCCCACATCCATCTACTCCAAGTTCTTAGCTACCAGACACTAAGACTCTTCCCCTGTGGTTCGTCACCCCTAAAGGAGTGAAACCTGCTCCCCTGTTACCAGCTAACTTTGGGGGACACACTCCACACAGTTTGCACAACCTGTTTGGGGGTAAAAATAAAAGGTTTATTTAATAGAAAAACCACAGATTCAAAGATGACATAGTAAGGAAGACAAACACATACAAGTTACACAGAAAATAAACATAAAGACCCAGCCTCAGGTCTCTACATTTACACATCAGATAAAAATCCCTTTTCTAATACAACTGCCTTTTGCCTTTCCCAGCATGCCCCCTAGCCCCAAGGGGGGAATCCAGTGTTCACAGACAGCCTCATGTCTTCAAGACTGTCCCTCAGTTCTGGATCCTTTCACTTCAAACCCTTTTCCTTTTAACAGGGTTTGCGGGGGTAAGGGTCTTTCTCTCAGGTCTGGTCTACACTACAGACCTTTACCGGTAGAACTGCATTGCTCAGGGATGTGAAAAATCCACATGCCTGAGCAGCATAGTTATATCAACGTAACCCCCATGTAGATGACACCATGTTGGAGAACCTCTCCCACCGACATAGCTACCACTTCTCGGGAAGGTGGATTAACTACGCCGACAGGAGAGCTCTCTCCCATCAACATAGAGTATCTTCACTAAAATGCTACAGTGGCTCAAGCTGTAGTGTTTTATGTGTAGGTCTGTCCCCAGACTGTGTTCATTTATGGTGAAGGAAATTTCCTCCTTTTTCATTGTAAGGAGAGTGATCACTTTACATAAGCTATTACCAGCAGGAGAATGGGGTGGGGGGAGAGAAAACCTTTTGTAGTGATAAACACCCATTTTTTCATGATTTGTGTGTATAAAAACAAACATCTTCTGTATTTTCCACAGTATGCATCTGATGAAGTGAGCTGTAGCTCACGAAAGCTTATGCTCAGATAAATTGGTTAGTCTCTAAGGTGCCACAAGTACTCCTTTTCTTTTTGCGAATACAGACTAACACAGCTGTTACTCTGAAACCTCCTTTTTCAGTTTGGCGAGACTGGGGTTTTCTTGTCAGTTTCAAGTTGTTTCAGTGTTTTCCCATTAACTCAAATGGTCCACTCTCATCTTTGCCTGGCTGGACAATGGATGGGTCCTTGAAGTTAGTTCTGTGTAAACAAACTAGCTTGGGAGGTGTACATGAAATTGTAGTACCAATCATGAGCAAGGATACGATGAGGTAATGAATTCCATGACTTTAAGAGATCTCTATGACTTTTTTGGCTTCTGCTTCAGCCCCGGATGGTGGGGTTCAGGCTGTCAGCCCCGGACTTTGGCTTCAGCTCTGCTGTGACCATACCCTGACTTTGTCCTTTCTACCAAGACTGTTCTGTGAATTTTGCTTAATTTTACTGTGACAAAATCATATCCATAGTCAGGAGCATATTCCACATACGTGAATACATAGATTCAAAACCAGAGTCTGTATACATATCTCATAATGACCATCAAGTTCAGAACATTATAAGCTTTCATAAAAACCTTAATTGGCATATTTTTATACACAACATTGTATACAACCACTGCTTATTCTTTGTGGTTCAGACTCCCTCTTCTCCCTTTGGGGTGTCTGGACCCTGATAGTTATATATAAGTCTTGTGTGTTCTGTTCACATTTCAAATTCAGCATCCTCCATGTAATTAATTGTCTGTTTATACAGTATGAGAGTTATAACTTTGTGTTTCCACTGGTGCTTTGGGCACTTTTATAATGGTTCAGTGGTTGTGATTTGCATGCTCTGACATTGCATCATAAAATGTTTGTGTTATGGTGACTTTGTTAACTTATTTTCCCAGATGAGTGATGTAGAAGCTGGAGGTGCTACAGTTTTCCCAGACTTTGGGGCTGCAATTTGGCCCCAAAAGGTAACAGCTCCTTTATTTGTATACAGTCCCTCTCCTCTTTCCCCACATGCACACTAAAGTTTGTGAAAACGTTGTTGCTTTCATACACTTACATGGTACGAGTGGTAGCAGTGACTTACTTAGAGCTGCCCTAGATTATGGGCCTATATATTGCCATTATAGAAAGCAATGATACCCGATTCTGGGTGGCTGTAGAATGGCAATCTGAACAATTTCTACAAAGGGCAGCTTTTAACAGGAAAGGAGTTGCATGGAGGTAACATTACCCCCTGCTCCAGACACAGTACACCCATACTAGATATTAAACACATCATCTGCCCGTTACTTAGGGTTTTCCTTTGTTATCTTAAATAGGAACAAAAAGCAACCTCATCTTGAGCTTCCCCTTTAGCATGGCAGTACCTAGTTTTTCTCCTTTCAGGACTCCCATGTCCCTGTCCCTAGTTCCTTCTGACTTATAAAGAGTCCCAACCAATTTATATGCATGAGTTTGAGCTAAGACTTAGCTGCCCAAGCAAGTTAGCACAGCAGCTGTGGCTCTCTTATGCAGAGTTGTACCTCCTGACATCCTGTCATAGGAATGAAACAGGGAAAACTTGGATCAATTTAAAGAAAGATATAGACAGTCCCATAAACCCAGAGTGCACTATGGCAGGGATGGAATGAGTGGCTCTTTATTTAACAGATGTGAAGCTCAGAAGAGCAAAGAGAAAGGTGAGATAAATTAATAATTGGAGCTTAAATTATTTAATTTTGATATACTGTCAGCAGTGAGCCATAAGCTTGACGTTACTGAGAGCCAGATACTTGGTGTTTTTACTTTCTCTCTCTCACACACATTCTGAATAGTTGTGTTGAACTTTGTTTAATCCAGGCTTTCGTTTTCAGGGGACAGCAGTGTTTTGGTACAATCTTTTCAGAAGTGGCGAGGGTGATTATCGAACAAGGCATGCAGCTTGCCCAGTATTAGTAGGCTGCAAATGGGGTAAGTCATTGTCCTCTACTTGCCTTTAGTAACAAAAATTGCAAGGTTTCAGAGTAACAGCCGTGTTAGTCTGTATTCGCAAAAAGAAGCTGTCTAATAAATTCCCCTTTCAGTGAAAAGATAATATTTGAACTCTCTTCGAAAAGGATTCTGTAATTGTGGCATTGCCATTTTAACTTTTGCCATTTTGAGTCATAAATACACATCACTCCACCAGTGTTGTGTCAAATAAAAATCACACATGACACCCAGTTATTGCATTCTCTGGTCAATGTTGTGAACATCATTTTTTTTCATGTTGAGAACGCTTATAAGGCTGCTGTTTCCATATTGTAGATCTCTAGATCCAGATGCCGTGAAAATCAAGGATGATTGGGGTTCAAGACGTGATCCTACGAAAACATATAGATGGACTTAACTTTAAATGTGCAAGTAGTCCCACTGAGGTCGGTGTGACTACTTACATGCTTAAAAGTTAAACACATGTATAAGTGTTTGCAGGATAGGACCTAAGTACTTACAGAGGTCCCTTTGTGGTCATATCCCCAGGTGACATACTCTGCCTGGAATATAGAAGGTGGACTCGTTAGCTGAACTGGTGACCTGGAAAGTGACAATGTAGTTTTGACTAAATAGTATCTGAACAATTTCTACTGCACTGACACTTCCAGAGCACCAGAGAAGATCAAATGGAACACAAAGAGAAGAGCTTTTCCTGCAACGTACTTAGGAATTGGTTACTTTCAAATCACCCTAAGTAAAGCAGTTGGCATGTGTATGTGTGTGTCTCCCAGGTAATTCTAACCTTGCACTGGAATATCTTTTCCATCATTACCTATTCAAAATAGACAGTTTTACAACATGTTCTGGAAGTAAATAGATTTTGACGTCAGGCCAATGGAAAGTGAATTCTACCTTTGGGCCTCAGATGTTCACTTCCAGACTGTGAACAAAAGTCCACATCCTCAATCCTCTGTCCAGCTGCTTTGTGCTGGAATATAGAAGGTGGATTGATTAGCTGAGAATATTTATGGGACTACACAGAGGTCTACACCACCCATTCTCCCACTCCAGCATAAAGGGCATTGCAGAGGGAGAATTACCAGAGCAGCCCGCACTGTGGGCTGATCCCAAATTGGCAGAATAATGCAAAGGGGAATGTTGCCATCATAGCTGTAAGTTAAGACTGGCCCCAGAATTGGGGAATTGGAAAGGTACCTTGCACCTCCTCCCTTGAGTCTCTTTAGCTCTTGTGCGGGAGAAGGAGGAACACAACCATCCAGTTCAACCACCTCATTTTATTAATCCAGACAAAATTTCATCCGTAGAAACCAAACTTTGAAGGTTACATACAGGCTCCATGTACAGTTCTAACTAATTTATCTCTTTGTTCCACAGTTTCAAACAAATGGTTCCACGAAAGAGGGAATGAATTCTTAAGACCTTGTGGGTCAACAGAGGTCGACTGAAATCCAGCCTGCTGCTAGCTCTTCCTTTTTTGTCCCTTTCTTTTTCAGTTCATTTCTAAGAAATGATCCATCTTCTATTATGAAAGAGCTCTGGCACTTTTTAAAAAGAATGTAACCTCTATAAGTGAAAGAAGCAAAAGGCTGCAATGACTTGGCAGTACTCGGTAACTATTATTTTCCCCACTCCTCCCCCAGTTTCACCTTCTCACCACACCCTCCCAATTGTCTCTTCTGTCATAGCAGTGCAAACAGCACTTTTGGCAATTCAGTGCATTTGAGCGCCTGGTCTTGTGCCTTTCATTCCTCAGATGTTTTAGGTGTTAAATACTTCATTGAGCCAAAGTTTTGTGTACGTGTTAAATTTATTGTATTTCTGTGGATTGCAAGTTTTAAAAAATAAATGCTGTTTCAAAAAAAAAAAAAAAAAAGTTGTCCTCTGCTGTGAGCTTGTGTCTAATGCTGTGTCCCAGCTTATCTATGGGTCTGGGCCATTTGCTTCATTTAGAAATGTTTATGTTTAGAAATGTTTTGGACTAGCACTTCGGAGCTCGATCACACAAGGTGCTGAGCACCCACACCTCCTAGGGAAACCAGAGTGAGCTCAGGTTGCTCAGTACCTTGCAAGACTGAGCGTGTAAATTGGTGTAGCTGTATTGAAATCTTACAACATGCTTACAATGTTGTAACTTGGCCTGGGTTTTTCCTTTGTCTGAATTGACTTCAGTGGATGCGTTGCTTGAATAAGAACCTCCAGGTTTGGGCCTGAGCTTACTCCAGTTAACAGAATTGTCACTTTCATTTTTAAAATAAGAAATACAAAAACATCTACAACACAATAAACTCCTATGCTTCCATTATCTTTAGGAAATATTGTATATGGGAGACCTAAAATCTTTGAAAAATACATAGGTAGATTTACGACAGTCTCTAGTTACGATTTTAAACATTTTCATTATTTTTGTGTGGCGCCTTCACATTTTTGTGACTTTTTCATCCCAGAAGTATACGTTTCCTTTGCATAGTACTGTGCCTCTTTGCTGCAGGAAGCCCCGATCTAATAAAGCACTTAAGCACATCCTTAACTTGAAGTCAACGGGACAACTCACAAGCAAAGTTTAAGCACGTGCTTAAGTGTCTGGATAGATTGGGGCATGTGTTCTTGTGCTCAAGTCATCATTTTCTTCTGTACCAGACACACAAGGAGCCAGATTTCCGGCTGCCTTGCATCTTGTGTTGGTCACTTAACACATGTGAAGGGACTGTAAAGTGCTTCCAAATCATAATGGTTTCATGAAGGGGCAAGGGCTAGAGGATAAGACTACACAAAGCACAAGACAGTAGAAATTGGGGCCAAATATCTGTATTTAGGTGCTTTACAATTTCTTCAAAAAGTATGAGATGATTACTTATGGGGAGTGAATAGCACAAAAGGTCTAGCAGAATTGAGAAGAAATAGACATGTTTTGAGGGAAAAATTAAGAAATACTGAGCCAGATTGTGGCTGACTCTTGTGCAGATGTGCCAGGGAGTTGACTTCCATGGGAGTTCTTCTGGCCAGTACTGGTATGAGGGTGAACGTTTGAGTATTAGTGATTTCAAGTGAACGCCTTAGAGTAAACCGTAAAAACCTACATTATTGCTTAAAGATTATGGGCATTGACATTCAGAAGAGATTTCAGTGAAAGAAAATTCAGTTAACTTGCCGTGTCTAATTGCACCCATAATGTCATCATAAGATGAACATTGATTTCTTCTCCATTGTACATTTCTTCTCCATTGTAAGGTAACTGTTGAATGAACTAATACTTAAAACAATTATCTGTCAACATCCTCTTGAGGGCTGGAAGCACTACACCTACTAGATTGTGTTCTTAGGGAAAGAGCAATTTAGAGAGTATTGGATTTCATATGGCAGGTATAATGGACATAACCCTCCCTGGTACGATGGTAGGATAGTGTGGCTCTGATTCAGCAATAAACTTCAGCACGTGCCTAAATTTTAGCATGTAAATATTTCCATTGAATTCAATGGAATTACATGCTTAAAGTCTGGCACATGCTTAGACCTGATTCTATCAAGTACTAATCATAAGTTTTAATTTCACTATGAGTGGCAAATACACTCTTGAAGAGAAGGCTGGAAGGTTAGATAAACGAATAGAGCTGATGGAATCATTCATTGTGAACGATATGGGTGGGAAGGGTTGTTCACTGAATAATTATGTGTGAATAAATCGCTTTATCCTACAAAGTAATGTGAAATCACAAGCACTTTCACAAAGCCTGTGGTAATAAATGCAATACACTACACTCTGCATTCGAAAATCTGAGTGTATTTCTCAGATTGTTTGAGTGTTTCTCAAAGCTGGGAAAGTGTTGTCCCAATTTTATAGATGGAAACTGGGGCATAGTGTGGCTATGTGATTTGTCCAAGCTCACATAGTGAGTCCAGTGGCAGTCAGGAACTGAACCCCAGTTTAGCTGACCCTGAGGGCAATCCCCTTTAATCTGCGGTGTCCTTTCCACAGTACTCTTGACTACAACTTGGTCGTTTTTCTGTAATCTTTCACGGCTCTTGTCCAGAAGCGTTGCTAAGAATTCTTATGGTTTCTGGCTGTTTCTTCAGAAAACTCCACTGATGAGCTGTAGCTATGTTGGTAAAATCTCTAAGCACAACAAAAACACAAGAAATGATGTGCTTTGTTTTAGAACAATGTGTGCAGCATATAGCAAACCCACAAACATTTGGATGAAACAGAGATGGGCTAAAACCTAAGATTTTAACTCTTTTGAATTTCAGGGTGTGGGAGAAGAATCTATCTATTGTAGCTATAGATTTCTAGAACGACCATCACCATGGTATGTATATAGGCTCCAACAGAACAGATCAGAACTCTAGTCAAAAGCTGCAAGTCACACCATCTCAACCAAGAGGACTGGGATAGGCAATTGAGTAATTCACACACCAAACTGACTACTGTTCACTTGATCCTGTTTTTCCAGGTAAATGCCTATAATACATAATGGATACTCTCACCTAGCCTTTAGCCTCTCCTGCAGAGAAAGAAGTGGAGTGAGTGTGTATGAAAGTGTTTGAACTCACAGGGCATGGTCCTTCATTATACCATGTACAGTATTCTCTTATAGCTAATCTGATTTGTAAAGTATTGATCTATTAGGTCTGGAGAGTCTGGGCTTTTCTGCAAAACAATGTCTCAAACACCTGGGTGTCAGTAAACTCTGAGATGTGTGCATAGCTTGTCAGATTGCGTCCACCATTCTGCTCCCTGGCTTTATAGAAGATAGACTAACTATGGCAGCAAGCCTAAAAATAAGCCTACAGGACTTTGTTTTCAGACCTAAAAGAGAGAAGCCTTTGCATGTCTTGGAATTATCAATGCCTTCCACTATGCAGGGAGAGGAGCGTTCCTATCTGTGCGTTACAGGTATGGTGATTACTTCACACAATTGTTTTAACCTGATAGAATTCTGTCTCATAAACACGCTGCTTATGCTTCTATATTTCACAGGGTGTAACACATAGCAGAAGCTATTTCTTCATAGTAATCTGAATGGGAGTTTTGTTTTTGTTTTTTTACATTTTCAATTTACCATAATTGTAATTTGGGGACATTAGTACATCAGTTTTAAACAAGAGGGGGATTTTTTTAGAGCCAAGTTTGTCTAGAAATGTAAAGAACATTTGACAAGAATCTGTGAACAATATTAAATTAATACATTTGACACTTAACTGCTTTTTAATAGATGGCATTTTCCTTTGAAATTGACTGCACATTTAGATGGAAATGATAGTATTCTCTATTTTGTGTCTCTTAGTGTAGAAGCACTATGGAGATTTGCAGTGTTCTGTAAATGGTTAATAATGATATAATTTTGCAATGGAATTGATATCACCAACCTGGTGACATTTCATGGAGAATATTTGGGATCTGAGCCACACAATTCCAATTACTTGCGTCACCTCTGTGAGAATATATTTTAATTCTGGAGTGAATATGAAAAGCATCATGTTTATGCTGGCAAATAACCTTTGACTCTCCGTATTGCTGCGGATAGATTCTTCATAATAAGAAGACTCTGATGGCAATTCTTATGAAAGTGGTCTTTTATTAAGAAAAACGCATTTAAAATTAATTCCCTATCCACTGTTCAAAGTCATTTTAGAGTGACAATATCCGAGCTCTCTGCATCAACCATTCTGCTCCCTGGTCTTTTCAAACATAACTAATTATTTTCAGGGTTTTCAATAACATCACTACTGGTAATGTTCCAGGCAAACATACACCACCCTGAGAAGGTAAGGGAAAAAGTTGGTGTTAAAAACCATATCTCGTGTATTCATCAACCCGAAGAGAGTCAATATTTGCTAGAAGATAATGGGGGTGAAGGGGGAACGTGACTCAAAAGCCTAGTAACACAGAACCGAATTCAATTAAATCTTATGTGCATTTACTTAAAGCTCCCAACTATCTTCAATGTCAGACACGTTTTGACTTTAATTGAAAAATGCAGTATTTGAAGGCGACGGGGATGGGTTTTTTGGATACTTAAACGGTGAAATTAAAGCAATAATTTCACCTTAAAGATGTTCTTTCCTCACTATTTTATATTCATAATTAATAAAACACACTGATATGTAATGTACATGAATGATCACACAATATTGTTTTCAAGATGTATAAATTTGAGGCATAGCCTATTTCTAATGGGGCTAATATTACCAATTACTAGTTGCTGAATCCCAATCCATGCTAATAAAATACAAGACACACTTGTCTGTTGTGAGCACTAGTGACATATTGCAAATATAGCATGATATAAAATTATTTTCCAGTTTATTATAGCCTGTGTACTTTGAACAAAGAGGGTTTTTTTTTCCCTACAAGGCTGCAGAATATCTCCACCCCACAAGTAAATGTTTTTACTTTATCAATATAAAACAGCAATACGTTCTGCAAGATGATATAAAAAACATGCATGAAAATGCAAAAAGCAAAATTACACTAAAGGGTCTGAGAAAAGCAAACCAGCAAGACAGTTCCCTCTAAGGCAGCCTCTTACCTAGCTCTACAAAGGCATTTATGAACTATGCCTGTCCCAGGGAGGGATTGGTTTCAGTGATATAACTGAATAGCATTTTTTCCTCTGTCATTCAGTGTGATCTTCCTGTGAGCCTGACAGCCCCATCACATTGACAGATGTTATAGTGATGTACACAATATTTATCTCTATCCACGTACAGTGCTCAGCTATTCATTAGAAAGAGCCCAATTATGTGAGTTAGCCACAGTTGTCCACACTTAGAAGAGTGTCATTCTTGCTGCATACTTCCAGGTCCTGTCCCTCTCCTGTTGACAATGATGGAAGTGACACCACGGAAGGGAGGTGGATCAAGCTCCATATTCATACCCACACATCTCAAGCATGTACAAATAGGCCTGGCATGGTTTGCATTAACATAACTATATAGCAGGTTATGATCTTGTGAGTGTTTAATAAGCTTGATATTTCCAACAGCAGTTGTCATCAGCAATTTATGGCAGGGTTATTGTTTTTGTTAATACCAGGCAGCATTAATTGAATGTGTTTAATTTCTTAAAATCCACTAGAACTGTGGATAGTGTCAGTCTTTTGGGGACTGGACTGCCTTACTCCTCTCAACCTTCACTTCACACAATGTGCACTTGGTCACTTAGCTGAACTTATTTTCTAGCACTATCAATAGCCCAGCATATGAGAAGCTGGGGGACAGGAAGAAGAGATATGGTTGAACACCAAAAGGCTGGTACTGGAAGCCACAGTCAGTAGTATTGTTCGACTGAGTTCCATTACCTTTGTTGGGAAGGAAGTAGCTGGGACTTTAAAAGACCTAAGTCTTGTCCTTTCTGGATGTAATTCAGTGTTCCCATGGCACTCTTTGTAACAGCAGGAGTTACCTTCACCTTTAGCCGGCTGTGCTCCGGTTCCCACAGGGTTGCCTCCTCCTGCCCCAGATGTGGCTGTATTTCAGTGGTGAAGTGTTTCCTACAGGGCAGGACTGTGGCTGACTATTGCTCAGGTGACCTCATGCAGAAGCCAGGCACACTGTAGTCCTTGCACTCAGCTGAGCATAGGGACCGCTCCGTCCTTGAAACCCCAGGCTACTAGGCAACTCAAAGGAAGAGGCGCAGGGGGTGGGGTGGGGGGCATTGTCTGCCCCTCTTTCCTACTCCATGCCAGAACTGGCTAGTCAGAGGGTACATGCTGCATCTTCCAAGGGAATGTGCACGCTACGCCACTTCTTGAGAGTCTAGGTGCTCTGGAAGGAAGCCCAATCCTTCCTGACACTTAACATGGGGTGGTGTGACTCCACACTGACCCTGGGCTGGGCAAGTGTCTGTCAGGCTGCATACATAGAAGGCCAGAGGGTGTGCATAATGCACTCTGGGGAGCTTTGTAAAAATGCTTTCAGATTGCACAGGAGCTGTTATTGCGTCCACGAGGAAGCTTTCTCACTGTGTTTGAACAGCCAACTCCTGTGCATGATAGATGCTGATGCCATGTGGACTATCTCTACCCCAGAAAGGCATCCTCTTACAGTATCTTACAGTGTCTCGGCAGAAGAAGAACCCCCCCTTTCCCTCCATGCCAGTAATGGAAAGCAAGTTCAAATACTTGGTTTGTTAAACTCTGGCTTGACTATAGTGGGTGTAGACACATTGCATTAACCACTATGCAGGCAATGCATCCCTCCAGTTGAATGGGGAAATCACCTAAAAATCCAGATTCCCCACGTTCACTAAATGAAATACTTGTACTTTTCTTTGTTCTGCATTTAACTTTATTTGTTATTATTTCCTGTCCAAGTTACCGGAGAAAAAGATGTGAAAATCACCTATGTGATCACTGTGGAGGAGAAGACAAGCATCCAGTACAAAATCGATTGTATGTGGCTGCTGAAAGATCTAACCTTGATAGATGGAAAAGAGGCCATGCAAGTAAGTCTAATTGCGCTGCGTACGTTACCTCACAGATAATTTGTGGGGATACTGTGAAGGTTCTTGTAAGGCACCTCACCACCACCTGCCCTTAGCAGGAAGTAGTCTCATCTGTGCTGTAGATACTTAATTGACATGTAAATGGCCAGCTAGATAAACATTTCTTTTCTGACATGAAACTTGATTTCCCCTTTGCAGGTGACCAGTCCCTAAACACAGGCCTCATAATTTTCAGTGTATGTACATAAGTCTTTACACAACATTCATGCCGGCCTTTCGCAACAATACTAAGAACCAGGGTGACACTAGCTTTTATTTGAGACTTCACATGACACTCTTTGGTGAACTGGAATGCACATGTCAGATGCCAGAGATGGCGGTAACCCCTACGGACCCACACTGTGCCCCCTGCCAGTTGGCACTAAGAGGTTCCTGGGTCACAGATGCTTAACTGTGGTTTTCTATCAAGGAGAGGACTAGAATTAAAAAAATGTCTTCAGCTACATTGATTGGGTAAAATCAGTGTCTAACAATGGTGAATTGGGCCTTTTCAGATATTTTTTTCGTATGAATATTTGTCTTGGCATCTGAAATCTCAAAATGTGCCGGCCTCCCACTCCCACTCCAGTTATTTTCATGCCAAGGTGCCGGGTAAAACGTTTGAAAGCACTTAAGTTATGATGGCTTCTAAATGCCATTTTCAGAAGTGCCTTAGTCACTTAACCCCGCAGTTGTTTTCCTCAGGCTCAGTTTGTATTCCTCCTATGGAACAGAATTTGTAGCCTACGGGTGAAGAGATTGGGGGATGCCCACGTTAGTGCTGAGTGTCCTATGAAACTAAGTCCTAGGCTTTATCCTAGATATCAAAGGCGACTGGTTTTTCTGGCATGAATAAAATAGCCTGATTGGGGAAACAGCCAACGTAGCACATGCTCTTCCCACAGGTGTCCTTGTGTGAAATCTACTCCAGCTCGAAAGATCTGAAAAGCCCAAACCCTGGTCAGCAGCTGGCCTGTGAAGAGATACTTTGGCTGTTTGGTTGCTTTGGGGAAGTGTGGGGGGGAAAGAAGACAAGATAAGAAACACTTGCACTTTTAATGCACCACTCTGCATATTTGGGTGGAGGAAGGAAACCTACAAGAAAAAACACACTATGCGCATACAACAGATGTAAATATTCAGAATACAGTCAACCACATGTTTACTGCCCACTATCTGCGGTAACCCAAACCAATGTCTTGGACTTCATGCCTAAGACTTGCTGCCCATCTCTTCATGTCACTCTGTCCTTAGGTCTAAATCCTCAGCTGGCAAGGGGCAGGCAAAGATGGTTCTAAGTGACTCAAACCAGCCTCAAGCGCAAGTTAGAGACAATTTCATGCTGTGCTCTGGTCCCACCTTCCCTGGATCCCCTTTTGCCCCAATCTGCTTCTACCATGCTTCTTAAACCAAGAGGAACAGGTATGTGGAGCCAACTATGCCAGCTTCACATCACCGAGAGTTCCCCTACAGCAAGAGAACCCCAACTTTCCAGGTGGTTTGCATTGCCTTAGATGGAATGGGGGCCCAGGATCTGGCTCTCTGAAATGGTAAACTCTTCAGGGCAGAGACTATATCTTTGTCTGTGTTTGATGTATCATCTAGCACAATGCGGCCCTAATCTTGACTGGGGCCTCTGGTTGCTACAGTAAAATAAATATGAAATACTAGTCAGCATGTGTCTTGCATATTGGCTATATACTTCTTATACAGCTATACTTCTCATAGCTGGCTGATAGCTCTTAGATTACATAATGCTTGTTGTTTTAATTTGTAGGATTATCCCAAA
This sequence comes from Caretta caretta, assembly GCF_965140235.1. Lineage (NCBI taxonomy): Eukaryota > Metazoa > Chordata > Testudines > Cheloniidae > Caretta > Caretta caretta. Next base: position 14,964,177 of record NC_134213.1, on the reverse strand, counting down.
ATTGACATGCATTTTGAACAAGTTTATAGCTGGGAAGCCTTCAGCACTGCAGTCAAATATGCATTTACACGCTGCATAAGGAAAATGAGTAAAATTCACTACAGAAGGGACATTGCGTTTGTGAATTTTGACGACGATCATATGAGTGACACTGGACTCTTCCAAGTATCTGAAGATACGATGTATACGGGTTTTGAACTGTGCATGCCTTCTGGGCTGCTTATAGGAATACAACTGGGTGCAATGCTCCGCGCTTGAGCCCTATTAAAACTGACCTAATTGATGTTATACCTAACAACCTCTACTCTGAATACTTTAGGCCTGATTCTGAGCTCACTTACACCAATACCAATCCGAAGTTACTGCATCACAGTCAGGGGAGTTAATCATAGAATCATAGAATATCAGGGTTGGAAGGGACCCCAGAAGGTCATCTAGTCCAACCCCCTGCTCAAAGCAGGACCAATTCCCAGTTAAATCATCCCAGCCAGGGCTTTGTCAAGCCTGACCTTAAAAACCTCTAAGGAAGGAGATTCTACCACCTCCCTAGGTAACGCATTCCAGTGTTTCACCGCCCTCTTAGTGAAAAAGTTTTTCCTAATATCCAATCTAAACCTCCCCCACTGCAACTTGAGACCATTGCTCCTCGTTCTGTCATCTGCTACAATTGAGAACAGTCTAGAGCCATCCTCTTTGGAACTCCCTTTCAGGTTGTTGAAAGCAGCTATCAAATCCCCCCTCATTCTTCTCTTCTGCAGGCTAAACAATCCCAGCTCCCTCAGCCTCTCCTCATAAGTCATGTGTTCCAGACCCCTAATCATTTTTGTTGCCCTTCGCTGGACTCTCTCCAATTTATCCACATCCTTCTTGAAGTGTGGGGCCCAAAACTGGACACAGTACTCCAGATGAGGCCTCACCAATGTCGAATAGAGGGGAACGATCACGTCCCTCGATCTGCTCGCTATGCCCCTACTTATACATCCCAAAATGCCATTGGCCTTCTTGGCAACAAGGGCACACTGCTGACTCATATCCAGCTTCTCGTCCACTGTCACCCCTAGGTCCTTTTCCGCAGAACTGCTGCCTAGCCATTCGGTCCCTAGTCTGTAGCTGTGCATTGGGTTCTTCCGTCCTAAGTGCAGGACCCTGCACTTATCCTTATTGATAAGGATATCCTTATCCTTACACCTGGTGCAGAGTGAGACCAGAATCTGGGCCGTTATGTATACTGCACGTTCAATGCTATATAAACTTTCAACAAAGTAAATACACCTAAGTCTAATAAACTGCCCATGTGGTACCGTTTTGCATGTGGAATTATCATGGAGCAAGTCTTTATTGTCTCATGAGAAAGCGTAGGTTTGTTTTGTTTTTGATTGGTTGTTTTTCTTGTAATTTAAATAGTTCCTAGAGCTTCAGCAGAAACTGGCTCCCAAGAATTGTCCAGCTTTAACAAATTGTCCTTGATTTAGTATGTTCCTTTGACATTGTTCACCCAAAATTTCCCCTTATGGTCAGGAAAGAGAATCAAGAATAGAAAACACCCACTTGATTTCAAGCACCAGTTGGATGAAAATTAAACATTTAAGTAATTTTGCTCCGTAGAAATAATACCTTTTACTCTTGTAAGGCCTGAATATTCATAGAAGAACTTAATTCCTAGCATCTAAGCTCTCCCTACAGTACTCCGCTATAAACTATGTTAAGAATCTTCATGCAACCAAACCCTAATAAGTCTTTTAAAACAGTGGTTCTCAACCAGTGGTCCGGGACTGGGGGGCCGTGAGCAGGTTTCAGGGGGGCCGCCCAGCATTAGACCTGCTGAGGCCAAGGGCAGAAAGCTGAAGCCCCACCACATGGGGTCGAAGCCCAGGGCCCCAAGTCCCGCCATCCGGGGCTAAAGCCAAAGCCTGAGCAACTTAGCTTCACGAGGCCCCCTGTGGCGTGGGGCCCGGGGGGCAGTTGCCCTGCTTGCTACTCCCTAAGGCTGTCTCTGGCTTTTATATGCAGAAAAACAGTTGTTGTGGCACAGCTGGGCCATGGAGATTTTATAATATGTTGGGGGGGGGAGGGAAGGGAAGGGCCTCAGAAAGAAAAAAGTTGAGAAACCCTGTTTTAAAACGTATCCATCTAAAGTTATTTGCTTGTTAAACCAGAAAATAAATGTCAATTGTTTTGCAGAGTGTTTGTGCTAAGAAATATTTCCAAATGTTCTGAAACAAAACATTGATCAAAAACAGATATCCTGGACATGCCCTTATTGTAATCCCAAGCATTTCACACTCTCCTTGGTCTATCCCACAGTGCAGACTGAATGTCTTTTATTAAAGGATCGTTTCAGACACTTGTACGTGTAGCTTGTTGTCTTCTTTCTTGTTCCCTGTGTGGACTGGAAATATTAGACCATTCAACTTCTCAGTATGTCGCAAGGATTTGTTTCAAGCAGGGCTATAGTTTCTACTGTGTTGAAATGACAGTCCTCGTTCCAGGTGATGGTACTCCCGCTCCTTTTGCTAATGCAAAATGAGGAGGTAACTGGAAGACCTGGATTAGCATTTGGTGCATTGTTATTGCAAATGGAAAAAAATTAGGGCTGTCAATTAATCGCAGTTAACTCGCGTGATTAACTCAAAAAAATTAATCATGATTAATCGCAATTTTAATAGCACTGTTAAACAATAGAATACCAATTGAAATTTATTAAATATTTTGGATGTTTTTCGACATTTTCTTATATATTGTATTCTGTGTTGTAACTGAAATCAGTGAATATTATTTTTGATTACAAATATTTGCACTGTAAAAATGATAAACAAAAGAAATAGTATTTTTCAATTCACCTCATACAAGTCCTGTAGTGCAATCTCTTTATCGTGAAAGTGCAATTTACAAGTGTAGATTTTTTTTGTTACATAACTGCACACAAAAACAAAACAATGTAAAACTTCAGAACCTACGAGTCCATTCAGTCCTCCTTCTTGTTCAGCCAATCGTGAAGACAAACAAGTTTGTTTACATTTACAGGAGATAATACTGCCCTCTTCTTATTTACAATGTCACCTGAAAGTGAGAACAGGCATTTGCATGACACTTTTGTAGCCACCATTGCAAGATATTTATGTGCCAGATATGCTAAACATTCATATGCCCCTTCATGTTTCAGCCACCATTCCAGAGGACATGCTTCCATGCTGATGGCACTCGTTAAAAAATGTGTTAATTAAATTTCGTGACTGAACTCCTTGGGGGTGAATTGTATTTCCCCTGGTCTGTTTTACCCACATTCTGCCATATATTTCAAGTTTTGCAGTCTCGGATGATGACCCAGCACATGTTCATTTTAAGAACACTTTCGACGCAGATTTGACAAAACACAAAGAAGGTACCAATGTGAGATTTCTAAAGATAGCTACAGTACTCGACCCAAGGTTTAAGAATCTGAAATGCCTTCCAAAATCTGAGAGGGATGAGGTGTGGAGCATGCTTTCAGAAGTCTTAAAAGAGCAATATTCCGATGCAGAAACTACAGAATCTGAACCACCAAAAAAGAAAATCAACTTTCTGCTGGTGGTATTTGACCAAGAAAATGAAAATGAACATGCGTCAGTCCACTCTACTTTGGATTGTTATTGAGCAAAACCCATCATAAGAATGGATGCATGTCCCCTGAAATGGTGGTTGAAGTCTGAAAGGACATATGAATCTTTAGCGCATCTGGCACGTAAATAACTTGTGATGCTGGCTACCACAGTGCCACGAGAATGCCTGTTCTCACTTTCAGGTGACATTGTAAACAAGAAGCGGGCAGCATTATCTCCTGCAAATGTAAACACACTTGTTTGTCTGAGCAATTGGCTGAACAAGAAGTAGGACTGAGTGGACTTGCAGGCTCTAAAGTTTTACATTGTTTTATTTTTGAATGCAGTTATTTTTGTACATAATTCTACATTTGTAAGTTCAACTTTCATGATAAAGAGGTTGCACTACAGTACTTGAATTAGGTGAATTGAAAGATACTATTTCTTTTATTTTTTTATAGTGCAAATACTTTTAATAAAAAATAAATATAAAGTGAGCACTGTACACTTTTGTATTCTGTGTTATAATTGAAATCAATATATTTGAAAATGTAGAAAACATCCAAAAATATTTAAATAAATGGTATGCTATTATTGTTTAACAGTGCGATTAACCTCAATTAATTTTTTAAATTGCGCGATTAATCATGATTAATTATTTTAATCGATTGACAACCCTAAAACCCCCCCAGGAGAAGTCTTTTCCAAGCCATGGGCCAGGTCCTGCTCACCTTCCTCATAAGAGTAGCCCCAATGACTTCCCCAAGTTACGTACAGGCCTCTCCACTCCCGTGTACAGTAAAAGCACAAGATGGTCTTGATTTTCTTTTTAGCATGTGTGTAACATTCCACGGCTGGGTCTGAGCCTCGTCCTTCTCACTGGCTGTCAGTCAGAAACAAAGCTCCACTGCAGTCTCAAGCGTAACGGAAATGAGAAAATCCCAGAGGAGAGTGAATGGCCAGGGCCACCATCATAGTTGCTAATCCTTCGGGGACTACAGGGTTTTGTAACATCACTCATAGCAATAGAAGCTGGACTTTTTCTATGCCTGCGGTTTTTGTCAGCGGATGGCTCTCCTGCAAACGAACACCTCCGAAGTTCAGCCACTACCAAGGCAAGGGGCCAACCTGAGAGAAACAGAGCTAGAGAGAGCTAAAGAACATGCAAAAGCTTTCCCAGCTATCTGGCTAAGGGGTAAGTTGCTGAGTCATCTGTGGTCTGTCTATTTCCAGCCGTACCATTTCTCAAAATGGTAGAGAATCTCAAAATGACTCATCGCTTTGAGGTAGGAGAAGTGAGCATAGTGGTTTGGATTCAAGCATTAGCTTATTGGGGATGATAATTAGTCCCAGTGGGACTACGTGTTCCTTTGGCTGTGTGGTGGCTGTGCGTGATTTCCCTTCCGCGAATCGTGCAGCTGCTGCCTAGCTGGCAAGTACGGAATCAAACTCCTGTGATCCAGATGGACAACTATACATATGGCATTGCTAATTCCTCCATAGGACATGCCAGAATGTCTTAACCTTAGGTGGTTTGGCAGTGGAAGCCATTATAACCTTCCGAAGTGCAATTAACATACTACGTAGTATTTCTTCTTGATTCTCTTTTGATTCCCTTCTCTTTCCCCTATTTCTTACATGGGAGGGAGTAAATGAAACACTACCAACTCAGCCACAAGTATGTAAGGGCTTTCATTATCTCCAGAAAACATAATACCTGGCTTCTTAGGGTGTGTCTACACTGCATGCTCAGCCTGGGCTCTCGTGCTGGTTTTCATAGACTCCAAGGCCAGAGGGGATCATTGTGATCAGCCAATCTGAGCTCCTGTATAACACAGACCAGAGAACTTCCCTGAAATAATTCCTAGAGCAGATCTTCTAGAAAAACATCCAGTCTTGGTTTAGAAATTGTCAGTGATGGAGAATCCACCACAACCCTTGGTAAATTGTTCCAATGGTTGATTACTCTCACTGTTAAAAATGTATGCTTTATTTCCATGCTGAATTTGTCTGGCTTCAACTTCCAACCATAGAACCATGTTATGCCTTTCTCTGCTAGATTGAAGAGCCCATTATTAAATATTTGTTCCCTTATAGACCAGAGGTTGGCAAACTATGGCCCGTGGGCCATATCTGGCCAGTGGGACCATCCTGCCCGGCCCTTGAGCTCCTGGCAGGGGATCCTAGCCCCTTCCATGCTGTCCCCCCTCACCCTCAGCTCACCTTGCCACCAGCACTCAGGGCGGCGGGGCTGCGAGCTCCTGTTGAGCAGTGCAGCTGCGAGAGCCACCGGCCTGCCCTGGTGCTCTAGACTGCACTGCGGCATGGCTGGCTCCAGCCGGGCGGCACAGCTGCCAGTCCTGGTGCTCTGAGTGGCATGGTAAGGGGGCGGGGAGCGGGAGGGTTGGATAAGGGGCAGGGAGTCCTGGGGGGGTGGTCAGGGGACGGGGAACAGGGGTGGTTGGATAGGCGTGGGAGTTCCGGGGGGCCTGTCAGGGGTCGGGGGTGTAGACAGGGGTCGGGGCAGTTGGGGGACAGGGAGCAGGGGGGGTTGGATGGGTCGGGAGTTTTGAGGGGGGCAGTCAGGGGGCAGGAAGTGGGAGGGGGTGGATGGGGGTAGGGGCCAGGCTGTTTGGGGAGGCACAGCCTTCCCTACCCGGCCCTCCATACAGTTTCAGAACCCCGATGTGGCCCTCAGGCCAAAAAGTTTGCCCACCCATTTACAGACTGTACTCAAGTCACCCTTGAACCTTCTTTTTATTAAACTAAATAGGTTGAGCTTTGAGTCCATCATTATAATGCATGTTTTCTAATTCTTTGATCCTTCTGTGGCTCCTCTCTGAAACCCGCTCCAATTTATCCACATCCTTCTTGAATTGTGGGCACCAGGACTGGACACGTGATTCCAGCAGGGCCAAATATAGAGTAAAATAATCTCTCTGCTCTTACTCACGATTCCCTTGTATATGCATCCCTTGAGTTCATTAGCTCTTTTGGCCACAGTGTCACACTGGGAACTCCTACTCAGCTGATTATCCACCACGACCCCCCAAATCTCCTTTTAGTCCCTGCTTCCCAGAATAGAGTCCCCCATCCTGTAAGTAAGGCCTATGTTCTTTGTTCCCGGATGTTTACATTTACATTTAGCCATACTAAAATGCATATTGTTTGATTGTGTCCAGTTTCCCGAGCAATCCACATCACACTGAATCAGTGCCCTGTCTTCTTCGTTATTTATCGCTCCCACAATTTGTGTGTTGCCTGCCATCTTTATCACGGACAATTTCATGTTTTCTTCCAAGTCATTAATAAAAATGTTAATCTAAGGGGACTGTTGCCCCCTTACTAACAGTCAGTGGGGGTGTTTTGGTTGGCTAGCTCCCAGTACAAAAAGGGGAAGGGGCTATGGGAAACCAGGACCCTGAGACTGATAGTCCCCAGGAACAATGGGGAGAGGCCAATGCTCCAGGTCAGCCTGAATGACGGGCGGGCAGGCTAATCAGGGAGTCAGGAGGCCAGGGAGGTCCCGTCCTCCGTGTGAGCTGGACTTGCCTGGGTCAGACAGAGGGGGGCCGAGCTAAGGAGAAAGCAGGGGCCCTAGCTGAGCTGGGGGGCAGAGCTGGGACAGATCCAGAGGGACCAGAAAAGCAGCCCAGAGAGAGCAGACCCTGTGCTGGGAGCAGAGCTGCAGCCCCAAAGCCAGAGGCACAGCCCAGGGAGAGCAGACTTGCCCTGGGAGCAGAGCTGCAGCAACCAGAGCCAGAGGGGCCAGAAAAGCAGCCCAGGAAGCAGGTCAGTGCTGGGAGCAGAGTCAGAGAAGCAGCCTGCAGAGCAGACCTGTCCGGGGAGCAGAGCTGCAGCAACCAGAGCCAGAGGGACCAAAGAAGCAGCCCAGGGAGCTGGAGGCAGAGCAGCAGCAGTGCAGAGACAGAGCGGTGGAGCTGGGGCTGGAGCAGTCTGGAGCTGGGTGTGGTGAGCAGCTGGGGAGAGCGAGGGGGACCCTGGGCAGCGGGCCCAGCACAGGGAGACGCCTCAGCCAAGGGGCTCTGCAGGCCAGGCTTGGATCGTAACCCCGACAGGGCGGGGGCGACACTGGGAAGAAGGGTCCTACCCCTTAGAGCCTGAGAGCGTGTGGCCCCACCAGAGCAAGTGTCCAACCCACAGCATCCCTACAGCACAGCCAGGGCCTGAGCAGGAGGCCTGGGACTTACAAGGAGCAGACTGTGAACTGCCCTGACATTCCAGAGACGCTGTTTGTGATGTTCCCTGCCACAGAGCGGGTTGATGTGTTCCCTTTAACCTTTCCCAGTATTCCTTATTCTTTTTAAAATGAATTGTTGATTAAATAACTTTAACATGTATGTAATGATCAATGGGTCAGAGAAGTGCCCAGTGCAGAGAGACTACCCCGGAGTGGGGACACCCTAGCCCCTGTCCTAGGTGACCACAGCAGGGCTGTGGGTCGAGCCCCCCAGGAATCCTGGGCCCAGCCTTGTTGGGGTTACGAGGACTCTGCCAGACAGGAGAGTGGAAGGGGAGTCCTCAAGGGCAGGAAGGCCACTGGATAAAGAAAGTGGGAGCGAGGACTCAGATCCTTTTGCTAGCCCACTTCACCGGGGTAGTGCAGAAACCAGGAAAGTTCCTCACAATAGCAGGACTATTCCCCCGCTTACATTGTTAGCATAGGGCCAAGAAGTGATCCCTGTGGGACCCCTCTGGAAACAGTCACTCAATGACAATGCCCCATTTACAGTTTTGAGCCCAAGGCTCACTCCTGTCCAGACACACATCTATTTGAGTCGTGTCAGCAAACACTCAGAACCCGGGTTCTAGAACCCTGCTGGGGGGGTGGGTCAGCCCAAGTCCCATTGTGCCTCAGATCCAAACCTTGTCATTTTGCAGTGTGAATGCAGCCCAACCCACAGTCCCAAGTCAAAAGGTCTGCGAAGTGCAGTATGGAAGCATTGGCATGGCTATGTGACCCAGGTCCCGCAATTGTAAGCCCAGGTTTACAGTGCCGTGTTGGACACTCAAGCACGGGCTTGGGAACCTGAGTCCACAGGCCCGGGTCCCAGAGACCCAGGTTTATAATGCATTGCAGACTGACCCAGAGTCAATTGCCTCCTAAACAAGGTTAGTTTGCTATCCAGGTTTGTTTTCCCTCTCATCCGATGAAGTGAGCTGTAGCTCACAAAAGCTTATGCTCAAATAAATTTGTTAGTCTCTAAGGTGCCACAAGTACTCCCCCTCTACATGTTTATTTTGACACAGGAAATTTTGCTAAGGCTAGGTTTATGAACCAAATATTAATCATCATATACAAGATTTGGGAAGGGGAGAGATCTAAGGGCTCTGCTTCTCCTTGCAGTTCCACTGGTGTAAATCAGGATAGACAGGGCTGAACTCAGTGGAGTTGCACTTGTGTCAAATAGGTGGAAGTGAGAGCTGAATTGTGCCCTCTGTTTTTGGTGGGCCTGGCAGTGCTCTTATGCAGAACAGATCTAGTGGTTCGGGCACTGAATGCAGCCTGTTCCCGGGAGGGACAGTCTCTGCACATATTTGGGAATGCAAAACTGTCCGTGAAGAATGAGGCTCTAAAATCACCACATCATCCTGGGCCTGGTTCACATTACACAGTCAGAAATCCTTCATCCATATTACAGTTCTGAGTTTTATCAGGGCTGCTTCTAAAAGAAGGCAGAAAAATACAGGCCTGGAATGTCTGTTGCTTTATCATGACAAGCAGATCTGAGTTGAACCCGCCCATGTCTCCTTCCCACCCATGCTCCTCTGTTTCTGGACTAGAAGGGAGTGAGCTGTTTCCAATCAGCAGACAAAGGGAATGATATCATTGGAGTCTGGCTTATGCAGAATTTATACTGGTGCCAAAGTAAACAATGAAAATCTGTTAGTGATCCCATCACCCCAACAGTGACCTTGTTCACTGGCAACTTCATGTACAAACTCTGGTTTTAAAAAGTACGGGGAAGATTCCAATGTGCAGGGCCTCCTGTGAGGCTTGGTTCTGCAGCCCTTATTCATGTGCGTCGTCCCAATGAATTCACTGGCGCTACTAACAGCAGGCTAGATTGGCATAGCCCTTGCTTGGCTATGCAGGGAATAGGGCCCCCCTTTAGTCTCTTCCTTGGCCCTGCTACGATTGTAACTCAGGCCCTGGGACAGAGAGAGAGAGAGGGACAGTAGAACCTACTTGGATGAAAGGTCTCCCTTTGAGCAAATGGGGTGGGGCAGATGGGACACAGCACTGTGTAAGAGGGTGATATAAACTGCTGCACACAAACAGAGGAAGAATTGTGACTCTACAATTCATTCTCTGCACTGTAGCTGGCATGAAGCAGCTCCGTGCCATCCCTCGGTCCAGGTAGAATGGAGAGTTACAATCTATTCTGGCCCATAAGCACTACTCAATGTGTGTAAGGTTTGGAGAGTCAGGCTCTCAGTACATAGATCTTAATGGGACTGTTTCTCTGTTAACATAGCAATGCTGTTTCCATAGCTGTAAAGAGCAGCATGTGGCCTGAATTAAATCTGTCAGAGAGAGCATGATGGGGCAGGGTCTCTGAACTGCTTTGCCTGTTATTTCGGGTTGCCAACATTGTATTTTAAAAAAAGGGGACTGTTTTCTTAGCACTCCCACCCCAGCCCTCCTCCCATTATTACTATTACCATTATTATTATTGTCATCATTATTAATAAGCAGTACTCACCTACATTCACCAGGGGTATTTCTTGCTGCTTTTTGCAGCATTCAGCAATTCCCGACCTTGTTGTACAGAGATTAAAAAATAAGGGACATCCCTTGTAATAAGGAACTGTTGGCAACCCTACGTGTTATTCCACATTTAAAGGCATGCAGTGTGTTTCCTGAAATTCCCTACCAGTACTTCAGAGACTCAAGAGTGGATATGAAATTATCCCCATCTCTACATGGCATTAGAGGAAAAACATTTATAGACACCCTAGCGCTGCATCTCTGCACCTTGTGATCATCACATACCCTGAGCAAGGTGAGCATTAAAGTCGGTGTAAAATGCTGTCATTCTCATAGGCTAACATTTTACACCTGACAAAGGTGCAAATGATGTCACAGGATGCAGGACAGAGGGGACTCAGGTATATGTCTGCTGCAAAGCAGCTGCTGTGGGGATGGCCCATCCCTGGACACCTGTGAAATGCCGGTGCAATTTCCTGCATTTTAGATATTTTTGATGCTCACAGTAGCCTGACTTGGACACATGCTGAGTACCCAGGACTGAAATGCCTAAACATCTCCTTAGCAGCCTAAGTTTAGACCCGTTTTTTCAAAATCTTGGTATCTTGGTTTGATGATGAGGGTTCTGGTTTTGATAGTAATTAAAGATAGTCAGAAAATCCATTTTTTCCTGTTAAATTTAAACTAGCTTTAATGATGACTCCTTAAGAATCTGGCTCCAGCTACATCAGCCCTGGTGAACTGGATTTCTGTTATGGATCTGACTTGTGGTTTGAGCTAAGTCATTTTGGAATAATGCAATGTCTGAAGCTACTGTGGGCACTGGGCAGCAATCCACATTGTCGTCATCTGTGGGCTGCACGCTGTAATTGTAGACTGAGATTCTGCTTGGAGGCCAGTTATTTTGTCCTCTCCAAAGCTGGCTTGCAGTGTGATTGGGATTCAGTAAATTGTGGCAAATAAGAGAATTGCAAGGGGGAGGAAATCCTGATGAAAACTCTAAATGAAATCCTACAGATTGACCCTGCAGTCTCCACGCATCAGAGCAATCCTGAGACACCTGCCGGGGCCAGATCCTCAAAGAGTATAAACTGGTGTTACTCCACGGAAGTCAGTGGCATTCCTCCAATTTATACCAGCAGGGTTTGGGCCCTGTACATGAAGACTGAAAGCCCTAAATGGTCTGGGACTCCCGCCTGAGAGGTCAGTTCTCTTCCTGGGTGCTCCTACCACAGCCACGGTCAATGGAAGTGCTTGAGCTGAATCCAGGTCGATGTGAACGAGAGGGAGCTGCCGGCAAGGTGTGCTCCCTGACGGGGGCCTTGGGAACTAGCTTCCTCCTTTGGTCTGTCACTGTCCAGATTTTTAAAATCTTCCCTGGTATGTTGCAATGCCAAAAATGTTTCCTCTGGCTTCTGAGAAGGTGGTGGGTGAGCTGAGGGTCTCAGGGATTTAGTGGATGCTCCCTTATGTATGGCAGTCCTGTATAGTATAGCATAGTATTGTTATGCTGAAAGTTGCTAATGACTGCCAGTACGTGAGGCACGGAGCCAAAGACAATCCTAGGCCTTGTTAAATGAATGGGTGTCCCAAGCACTCTTTCAGGCTCAACAGAAGGAGCAATCAAGCCCCTTTGTGTAGTAAAAACAGCTGCAGAACATGGGGATGACCGCCCAAGGCAATAGGCACATTGCATGTCACAGCTAAACTGTGCGGATTGAGCGGTTTCCCTGGTTGCAAATGCAGGGATGTCACTAGGATATTGATTGCAGGCTGTGTATCTGGAGGCAGAAAGCCAGGAGACAGAGTTGTGAGTGTGAACCTGACAGGAAGCAAAGAGACAGTGCTCCTCAGGCACCGAACTTGCTGCATTAGCAGACCTGGGGATTTCTGAACTGTTTGCTGTGGGTTGTTTCTCCAGTTGTCAGGGAAATAGGACGGGTGTACATTTTTTATAAATAAACAAGATTACACCAAGGATATACCTGACATGTATCATCAATTTCTCTTCCAGATGGAAACAACCCTGCAAGGCCCTGAATTCTGACTAACTGCTGGGGCCAAAGACACAGCAGTCTAGTGTATTTTAATTTGTGGGATGGACATTTGCAGATAACTTAAATCTGAAGAAAAGAAAAAGTAAGACATTAGTAATGCCATTGAAGTCATTGGGACTGCTCCTGTGAACTGGGTTCCAGGGTAGGGAAAGTATCAGCCCATTTATTTGACACTGAGACGCTTTTTGTTTGATCTGGTATATTACTAAAATTCAGAATTAATAAATCTCCCAATTTTACATAGTGCATTCATATCTCTTTAACTCATAGTTAATGAGTAGGTCTGTCATTGGTATATTTTAGTATATTCAAACAGCCTGAACTGGCTAAATATTTAATAAAATGCATTGTCATTTAATAGCTATTTGCACCCTGATTAACTGCACTTACCACCCCTTTGAGTCATCTCCAAACAAAGGATGTGTGGTGTACCATGCAAATCAATAAAAAGAGACAAAATATTCCTAATAAAATACTGCAGATAATAATCAGTTTTTCCTGATTGAGAAGTGCAAGTAAGTAAAACTCGTAACGTTATGTGATTGAGAGGAAACATTTTCATAAAGTAGTCCTAGCATTACCGGCTTATAATTACATTGCTCATGATGAAAAACAGGAGCCTTTTAGCTTTTCTTAGTAAGAAGCTTTACAGAGAATATATCATTGTGGTTTATCATGTGTTTGTTTTGCTCTGAGTAAATGATAACTTGGATTTTCTAGATAACCAGCATGGTTTTACTAACAGGAAATAGGAAATAAGTGTTAGCTTGTAAAGTGGCAGATGAGAAACATTTTTAAAAGCTCAGGTGAATTTCAACATTGGGAATAGCAGCAATATTGAATGGATCCAGAGACGATTGCAGCTGGTGAGCTTTTTTTATCCTTTTACCACCAAACTGAGACAGCTCGTACTATCTGAGAGTTCTGTGATCTATTGGAAGTTGTCGTTTCAGTCACTGTCAGTTCTGTTTGTGGCCAAAGCAGTCTGAACACACTTAATGCAAGCGACATAAAATTTCTGACCATGCAGTGCACTGATCTGTAGCTGTGAACAGTGCTAAACCAATGCACATGATGGATTTCTTAATCCACTGATCATTAGATATCATTGTTAATACGTCCCATCAATACATGATGTGAAATCTGCTCATTCATTAACTGTTGACCTAGTACTCAGCATACAGCTGTTGAAATGCATGAGTTTGAATCTAATTACTACATTGTCAGTTTGCCAGGTGGATTTGTATTTTGGATCACAGTGTCACATCAACATACCACAGTAAAAGGGACAATGCATTGTACTGTGTCAATGTGGAGTATGGGAATGTTTTCATATTGCTCCACACTTAAGAAATGTGTGTGAAAACAGTTGGTAGCTGATTCTCAGCAATGAACAGAAGTATTGGTTTAAAGTAGGTTGGTTTGCTTTCAGTCTCTGAGGAATTTACCTATAACCACAATATAAAATGGCATTAGTTTCCCCGATATGTCAATTTGAAAATATTCACAACCCAGGAGACAATTCATGCTGCTCACAAGCTAAAATTCATCATATTTCTTCTTCTGGGTGGCTCTGATCCTGCAAAAACTTACACAGGAGTAGTAACTGTTTGCAAGATTGAGTTCTATATCCGTAACCGTATTTTAATCGATGCTGTATTTGTATTACTGTAGTGTACAGGAGTGCTAGTCATGGACCAGGACCCATTAGACTAGGTGTTGTACACATACAGAACAAAAAGACAGTCCCTGATGCAAGGAGCTTACAATCTAAATGTGAGACAACAGAAGGTTCTAGAGAGACTAGGGAGTACAAGGAAACAATGAGACAATATTGGTCAGCATGACAAGCAGTGCTCTCTGCACAGCAGCAGCCTAACCATTGTCAAATTTTTTGTAGGCATCACAGCTCAGGAGTGTTTTGAGGAGAGTGTGATGGGTTTTTTACCCCCCGCTTGCCCGGAAAGGGTTAATGCAGACCGAGTCGGAGACTAATTAACCCCCCAAGACACAGCTGAGGGGAATGAGGTGGCTAAACAATCCCCTGTTTGGATGAGGGAGTCCCGCTGCGCTGACAAGGAAGGTGCTGGGCTGGGATGATAAAGGCAGGAAATGGGTAGTAGATGGGGCTGTTAGGAAAGTCTACAGTTACTCCCTGGGAGAAGGGAGGTTAGTTTGGGCTGACAAACACAGGGGAGCCAGGAAGGTAGGACAGGGCTCAGGGAAAGGCAGTAAAGTCTACAAAGAAACACAGCTGGCTAGGGTCACAGAGCCTGGACTAGAGGGTGGGCCTGGATTCCTTTGCCAGCCACTGAAGGAGGGGCACTATGAGGTAGTGAGTAGGAAGACTGCCTGAGACTGTGGGAAGAGACTTTCAAATCCTAGAAGGGGAAAATGCAGATAGTGACCTGGCCAGAGGGCTGAGTCATGAAGAAGCAGCACCTGTGGAGCGAGAGAGGTGCTCCAGACCGGCAGAGAGTGACTGCATGCAACGGTGGGAAGGGACATTGACTGGCGAGCTATTCCCCAGAACGGCCAGGAGGAGGCGCCATCCGAGTGATGAGTGGTGTACCCTTTGACACAGCGATTTGAAGATGGATAATGAGGTAGCTTTGTGGGTATTTTCTGGCACTGTCTCCCGAATGTGTGAGGTAGCATGGGAGAAAGCACAAAGGTGCTTGTTAGAAATTTTAACAGGTAGGGAATGGAAGCTGCCGAGGCCGACTGGAGTGAGCATTGACCGCTTGATATTAAAGGAATGCTGCCAGTGTCTTTTCCTACCTTTGATAACCTTTGAATTCATCCTTTTACATAACCCTTGGAAGCCTTAAAATGAATATCCTTATCAAATTGTTCTTCCGTCCATTGTTTGTGCATAAATGAGTTTGTTGCTTTAGGGCTGCATACAGGTTTGCTACTGTATGAATTCCAGGCTGCTGCTGCTGGCATTTTTCTTTTTTTTTAGCAAGAGAAACACTTAAACATTTGTTTTTAGGGGAAAAACACTTAAATAATTACATGGACTCTGCAAACAAAAATAAGAAATAATTGCAAAAGGTGGCGCCTGACAACCTTGACTCTTTCCTTTTAAAATCTCATTCCCTCTGCTCTGCTGACATCCTGTCTTGCATATCTGATGGTGTATTTTAAGGCTTATGTCAACAGCACTGTTTACCTGTTTAATAAACAAAATTAGTAAATAAAGTGCATATGGCACTTAACATGAAGGGTCAGTTTTTAAGGTCCCTCTTTTTACTGGCTGATGATTTACTAAATATTTCAGCATTAAAATTATTTCCTATTTTAACAGCCAAATTATTTTTAACGACTTCAGGTGTTACTGCTCTCATTACAGTATTTGTATTCCTAAGTGCCCTCCTTTTGGCCAGTTTTGTCCCTTTCCTTGGTGTCCCATCCCCAGGGATACAGCAGAGAAAGGTTGGAAGATGCAGTCTTTGCATGCACAAAACAATTTCAGCGTTCTTCCTTCCTAAAAAATACACTTAACTTTGTGTGGAAACATAAACCCAAACCTGCAAGGCTTTGAACTTTGCCAGCCCCCTCTAAAGTCAGTGGAAATTGACAGCACTCAGAATTTTTCAGAATTGGGTTGGATCTGGCCAATTGCCGTGAATTAGGCCCTGAACTTAAAAAAAAATCCCTATATTGGGACATGCAACATGGCACAGTTGTTCCTAAAATGATGGGATTTCCTTTTCTGGCAATTTCATATGATTTTCCTCATTTGGGCCCGGCTACTGCAAATGCTTACATGTGCTTAACTTTAAACATATGAGCAGCACCACTGACCTCAATGGCACTACTTGCATGAGCAAAACTAAGCCTTTGCAGGATCAGAGCCGTACTTTGCTCTGAAATATGGGTCAGATGCTATAAAATGTCTGGGCTTTGAGCACTGGTTAACAGGAAATGAGCTAGATGGTTAAGGCCTTTTTTTAGATTGCACTTTGAAAACTACTAGTTCATACTGTTTATGGCCTATGTGCCTCTTACTAACACGCGTCTGAGTGTCTCTCTTTCTGCACTTGCCACCCTACCCTGCCACTGAATGTTTGTTTCTCAGTCTGTGGTTACACTGAATGTTTGATGTAGTTTCATAAGCAACAGCACGAAGTTCAAAAAGTTACAGACTTTCTAGAAGTTATTAGGCAGTGGAGATTTCCATCCAAAACAACTGTTCTGTCAATAGCAAAGTGCATGGTATTTTACTCGTGGGGGAATTCTGCACCACTGCGCATGCACAGAATTTATGTCCCCCACAGATTTCTTTGCTTCCCTGCAGAAAAATGACTTTCTGACGGGGAAGCAAGGGAAGCCACAAGAGCAGTCATGTGACCCTCCATAGCAGTATGTTTTGGGTGCCCAGGGCATCCGGCAGAGAGGTAAATCACTGTGGGGCAGGGGGAGGGACTGGGGAAGACCTGGCTAGTGGCTCCAACCCTGCACCTGGATCAGCTACTAGTCCTGGCTTGGCTGGGGAGGACAGGACTTCCCCTTCCCCTGCATGGCATCTGGGGCTGGGTCAGACCCATCTGCAGATTTCTCCCCCAGATGCAGAAAGCTCTGCAAACTCCCCCACACATACTCACTTCCTGCACCCATTGCTCCTCAGCTGCAGGTGGAGGGTTCACTGTACAGGGAGCTGTGCCCCCATCCACCCAATCGCCTGCATCCAAACCCCCTCATAGCTCACTGTGTGTCACCCCCCCCCGATGAGCCCCACTCCCCCTTCACCTGGACCACCCTGACGAGCCACCCACACCTGGATCCCCACCACACCGAGCCTCAACCAGTTCCCCACCTCACTGAGCTCCCCTCCCCCAGCATCTGGACTCCCCACTAACCCTCCACACCCAGACTCCCATGCTGAGCTCTATCCTCCCTATACCCAGACCCCCCTGCTGAGTCCCAACCACCTTCACCTGGACCCTCCTGCAGAGTTCCATTACCGTTGCACCCAGATTGCAGCCCCCAACAAGCCCATGCATCCAGGTTCCCCCACACCCAGATCTGTGTACAGAGATGCCTGTACCCAGATTGACCCACACAGAACCATCTCAACCCATACCTGGACCCCCCACACTGAACCCCTCCACACTTGGTCCTGTGTTGCTGAGCCTGCCTGTTGGTGCACTTGGCATAGAGGGTCAGGGCCATGGGGTGTTTCTGGGGCAGGTCTGGTCTTTGCGCTGTGTCAGGGATGGGTGCAGTCTCACCGCTGAGTCTGCGTCCCAAGTGGGGAGCGGCACAGTGATCTCCCACCTCTGTGCAGCCAGTGGCCTGTGCTCCCTAATGCCATGCTGGAGCCTCCACATTTATTTGACAATTATTGGCAGAATTTTAAAATATTGGGTGCAGAATTTTTAATTTTTTGGCACAGAATGCCCTCAGGAGTAGCATTTGAAGCAAATCACCAGCTAACCTTTTACATGTATGCATCCCATATTCGTGGATCCTCAAAACTGTGATGTGAACCAATTTCCTAACATCCCTGAAGAGTATTCTTTTAGCTCATGGTTCCTAGCATCCACATTGACATAGGTGTTTGGGAGCAGATTTGGAAGAATTAGGAGCCCAGGTGTGGCCCATAATGACTGACAGTCCATTATCAACGGATGGCCCCCGGTAGCCCATCTGAAATGAATAGGTTGGCCTCAGTAGAGTTCACAGATGGCAATGTCACCAAAACCACCATGGCAACCTGCTGCTAATGGTTACCCTTCTTGCTGACAGAGAAGCAAAAAGGGTGACGGTCTGAAATATGCTTTCATCTATCGAAGTGGTCCCTCCAGGTCAAGGTTCAGACACAGGAGCCATATGGTGTGGGCATGTCTGTGGTGTTTCTGCATTCCTGTACCTGGGTTTGTGAATAAATTGTTGACTTCATTCTTCAGGACTGACCATGCCAGAACTTCCAGGGCCATTCTGTTCACTATGTTAACTTGCCAGTTATCCTATCCAGTTTAGTAATCGCTGAGAACTTGCAACAGCAAAAATAGGCATGGAAGCCCTTTTATTTATGTTAAATAAGTACTTGGGGAGGACAGCTGTATGTGAGATGCAGCATAATGAAGATCAGACTCCTTTTATAATTCAAAGGGGCTTACAGCCAAATTTTCAGAAGTAGCCACTGATTTTGGGCACCCCTCCTTTGGGATGCTCAACCTGACCACACCTTGGGCTTGATTTTTCAGAGGTGTAGAGCACCCACGGCTCCCATTGATGTCAGCTGAAGCTGTGAATGCTCAGCACTTTGGAACATCAAAACATAGGTGTCTAATGGCGGTTGCTCAAACTGAAGCATGAATGATTTTCGAACTTGACAAAACTGTAACCAGGCAACCTGAGTGGAGGTACATTGAAATGCCTAGATAGAAGAAATCTCTTGCTACTCTTGATCACCTGGCAATTCTAAGTGTTTGCAGGATTGGACCAAAGCTTGCTTCAGAAGTGTGAGTTACCCTAGTTATGTGAAGTTGCATTAACTTCATTGCTTTTTCTTTCATAAGTGTTTCCTATGCAAGAACCAGGGTTAAAACAGAGCAGATCCATCAATTCTTCAGAAAGAGAGCCCTAGCTTGGACCCATTAGGCCAAATCCTGCTATAATACACAGCATGAATCCAAAGTAGCTCCATGGAAATGAATAGAGTTATTCCAGATTTACACCAATGTGAAAGAGTAGAATTTGGCCCATTCTTATAGTATTCTGCAAAGCAGACCCAAAGGTTGCTATGAGAGGACTAAGCAGTGGAAGAAAGTGCTCAGCTTTTAGTTTTAAAAGAATAAATATATAAAAGAAAAGTGAAGTGTTGCTGGGATATCTTGCAACAGACCAAATAGGTGAGGAATCTGCCTGTGTGAAATAAGGAAGCTATAATAATGAAAAAATGACCCAGTGTACCCTGCAAAACTAAAATACTAATGTGTAAAGTTGACACCCAAAAGAGATCACTTGGAACAGACAGGGCTTAGAACAGGGGTGGCCAACCTGCGCCTCTTGAGAAGTTAATATGCTGCTCCTTGTATAGGCACTGACTCGGGGGCTGGAGCTACAGGGGCCAACTTTCCAATGTGCCGGGGGGAGGGAGGGTACTCACTGCTCAACCCCTGGCTCTGCCACAGGCCCTGCCCCTGCTCCACCTTTTCCTGCCCCCTCCCCTGAGCCTGCCATGCCCTTGCTACTCTTCCCCCCCCCCCCCCCGAGTCTCCTGCACGCCACAAAAGAGCTGATCGGGAGGTGTGGGGAGGGAGGGGGAGGCGCTGATCTGTGGGGCTGATGGTGGGCAGGAGGCACTGGGAGGAGCTGATAATGGTGGGGGGCTGATGGGGGCAGGAGGGGGCTGCTGACATATTACTGTGGTTCTTTGGCAATGTACATTGGTAAAGTCTGGCTCGTTCTCAAGCTGGCCACCCCTGGCTTAGAACATGGCATGATCACAATTTTTCAGATTCATTAAAAGATGTTTTGACCTATTTTACATATATGCTTTTAATGCAAAGATTGGTCTGAACCTTGAGGATTTTTTTGCCACATAACTTATCATGTGTGCTTCCTTTAGACTTAGCTCAGGTTGTTTTCAGTGTTGCAATTTTGCATTATTATTATTATTATTATGCCAGTGTCCACTCTTTAATAAGAGACATTTTATAAATTACGAGGCAGTGGCATAGGAACTTAGTTAGATGACACAACTGAACAACCAGACCAAAGAGAGGGGGGAGAGAAAATATACTACACAGCTTTCAATGGCCACAACGTTTTAAGAGTGTATATTAAGAAAAGTCCCCTTTCAAACATCTGTGCTAGCAAACGCGTCCCAAAAATGGGTACACTGCCAGCTGCTGAGTCTTCTCAGCAGAGAGGCTATGGATTGAATGCATATGGAGACTGACTTTCTGTTTTTAGCTGTGGAGGTGGCCGTGCCTGGCAGGGCTGTACCCACTTTATGACTAAGTCCAACATTTCATCTTCCACTGGCACCTATATCAAGCACTAAAGTCACTTTGAGACACATTTTCAAAAGTGGCTTTAATTCTGGGAAACCAATTTGAAATGTCATAGTCCTGATTTTCAGATGTGCTGAGCATGAGCACCCAGAACTCTCCTTGACTTCAATTGGTGTTGGAGTTGCTCAGCACCTCTGCCAATCAGGGCCTAGGTGTCTCAACTTGGGCACCCAAAACCAGAAGCCAATTCTGAACCGTAGTCCTTCATTTGTTTTAAAGTACTCTCTACCTTTCCCAGACCAGCAAAGCCAAAGAGCAGTGAGAGACTAAAATCACATTGCAAACATCTGGAATAGTCATGCAGTCGACAATGATAGTTGTCATTGTGCAGTCTCTGCTTAAGAGTCTCTGGTAATTCAAGGCTAGTGCCATTTGAATGTAGGTAGGTGAAGATGTCACAAAGGGGCACTCAGAGCCAATTTACAGTAGCAGGTACAAGACATCATGTTTCAAAAGCTCCCACCTTGCCTGGCCTCAGGAGCCTTTACTGCTCCTACGTCACTCTGTGGCTGGCAAGTCTCTATTCCCTTTGAGAAATTCCTCTGCTTCAGATCCAGATGACCAACTACCATGTCTGGGACATGCGCAATAAAAGGAAACTATCCAGCCAGTTACTCTAAAACAGTTCCCATCTCCAAGTTGCTTTCAGAGCTGATTTCAATGGACTTGAAGTCTTATAGCAAAGAAGAAAGTACAGCTTTCTGAAGATTGTGAACCAAATGCTGTCAGAGCAGAACATTATACACAGAAGACATATCTCAAGCAAAAGTGTCACTGAAATATGTGATGTTTTCTCCTGCAAACTAAAAACATCATTAGAAGACCCAATGGAAAGTGGTTTTTCTGATCACACGCATCAGGACTAGGTGTGAGCCAAAATCTTATATGCACTCATGCATCTGGGATAGTTCAAAAGAAAAATTCTGTAATTGGAGGGAAGCAATTTATTTCCTGGAAACTGGCTTCTCTCAAAATACAGAATTTATCTTTTGAGCAAAGCTCTTGAAAGAGCCCTGATGAGCTTAAAAAAACCTAGTTACTGAAATACTGATTTATGTCAACAGACTTGTCGTTGCTTTTTTCCCTCTCTGTTCCAGCATAAACAAAGCATTGTTATAGGGTGGTGGTTATTGGCAAATCTACCATGTTGCCCATTATTTTAACATAAGTGGCCATTATTTTAGTTTTGGAGATAGTAAAATAAAGGCTGTGACTTACACAATAGGAAGAATCATTTTAGATATTCTCAGATGGCTGCTGAAAACTAAATGATTGATTTGCCTGTACATTCAGTTCATCCAAGATCTTTTCACAAGGGGGAGCCATAATGTGCAAACACAACAAAGGGCTGATAGAGCAAAATCATGAATGACCTTGAAAACATCTGCTGGGCAAGATGTTTGTAGGAAATACATTACTTCTCCCAAATGAGACCTTTTGGAAATCTGTACCCCTTCCCTGTAGCCTGGGCTTTAATTCTGCTGGAGCTGTCCAGAGCAGAGCTCTAGTAAATACTTTCAGACCTCTCGGGGGGCTGCAAGAGTTTCAGGGGGTCTACAGGGCCCCGTGGCTGAAGCCTAGGGCCCTGAGCTTGGATATCTCCTGTGGGGCTGGAGCCCTGAGCCTGCTGAGATCTTTAAAATGTTTGTCTCTCCCCCGAGCTCCCCACCAAAGGAAAGAGCATAGAAAGGTGCTTAATTCCAGCATGTATGTATTCTAGCAGGAGCCTTGCTTCAGAGGTGCTGCTTCCCAATTCACTCTTCTTCACTCCCCTGGCCTGGCCCAGCTCCCAGCACCACCAGCAACTCCTGATCTCTCAACAGCAGGGGGGTGCTGTGGCCAAGCAAGAGAGGATGGGGGGAACCTAAAGACTCTCCGCCAAGCGAGAGAAGTTGGGGGAGGGAAACCCAGAGACACCCTTTCCCCCGCCCCCCCCCCCCCCCAGCCAGCAAAGGAAATTAGGGAGGAAAACATGCAGAGTTCCACCCTCGGGGTGGACAACAGACCTTGAAAGCAGGAACCAAAGGGGGAACAGGGAGGATGAGGGAACTGGAGACCTGGTGTAGAGAGACTTCTATGGAGGGAATGAGCGATTCCCAATGGGGAGCAGGGCAGCAAAAGAGATGCCCTCTCCTGCACACAAGGGGAAATGCAGCAAGAGGGAGACCCAAGTATGAACAGAGAAGAGGGAGAGGGGTCCTCAGAGGGAAGGAGAGAGCCATTGCAAAGAGAGGGGTGTACACAGAGAGAGAGAGAGAGTGTGCTCTCCAGAGGGAGTGGAGAGACCCTGAAATGGGGTGGAGGAAAGGAGAACTATAGGAGAGATCTACCCTAGAGGCAGTGAGAGTGGGAAGCAAGAGGGACTTGGCGTGAACCCCTGAAGGAAGAGAGATCCTAGGAAGAGAGTAAGCTCTGTGGGAGATTCAAGAGGAGTGGGGAGTCTAGAGGAGGGAAGAGAATTGGGAAGCAAGGGGTGGTGGCATGGTGGGAAATGGGGAGGGGAAGAGAGTCAGAAAAACTAACTGAAAAACAAAGGCTGAACAAAAGTGAGAGTCACAAAGACGGAGCTAGAAAGTGAGAAATGAGGAGTGAAAGCTGACAAAAGACAGAAGAGAAGCCAAGAGAGGCAGAAAATTACTGTTACTCTTTGCTATTTGTATAGCATCAACACTGGGCCCAGGTGCTTTGCAGACTGGCATCAGTACCAGGTGCCTCCTTGCAGCACTTACAAACTGAACAGAGACGTACACATGGATGGGGCTGGAGAGCAATGAAAAACCAGCGCAGTTCAATGGTGAAACAGAATATATGACATTTGGTTTGTATTTTAATCAAGGTTTTAAATTTTTATAGAATTTCTGGGGCCAAAAATCTGACCCAAATGGTGCATGCATGCTAATTCTCTATAGCAGGGACCCTCGGGTGAAATGATTGTGTAGGGGGATTTGAGTGACCTGGTTATGATATAAGGTAAGTATGGGAGCTCCATAGTCCTGTGTATGAGAGGAAAAGATATGCTTTGGTTTATGGTATTTTTTTGTCTATTATAAGGTTGCTGGCTTTTTGGACATTGGCTGGATATTTCTGGGTGCAGCTAATGGGAAATGTGGCAGTGTGTTAAGGGGCCTGTTTTTTGGGTGCCTGTTTGTTAGCATTTTAACAACAAAAATGGCAAGATGCAACTTAGTCAAATGCAGATATGTCTTAAACATCCAGGAAGTTGTACCATCATCTTCAGAATTTTTCAAGGGATGATTCCTGTCTGCCTCTCCTCCTGCCCCGCACTGTTTCTGTTGACTTGTTACAGATCTGAGTTTGGGTTCTTAAGCTTGGCTATGATTGTTGTATTGGAACAGACTGGCAGTAGTTAACTGAAACACCCCCATTCTGTGAGGAGTCGTTAATCCTGCTGGGCAATGTTAAATGGATTCTGCTGATTACCCTACCTGGCTATAGGGGAGGAGAGGATCTAGACTATGGGCTGACCAGGCCTGAGGGAGTAACCTTAAGGAGCAGCTAAGCCTGGTGAGAATGTTCGAACAGAACTTTTAACATTGCATTTGATGTGCTGTGTGTACTCCTGGATATGGAATATATCTATTGATAGTGTTAGCACAGACTCACAACTTGCAGTGCTGCTGCTGTATGGTTTCTACATGACTTTAGAAGCTGTCTTTAAGTTTTAAAAATTAGCCTCTGTAGACCTAGGCAATAGACGGCAATGCTGCTATGAACCTCATTTTTTTAAAATAGACGTGCTCGCTGCTATCCTTTCTGAAGGTGTAAATTGGTGTCTACAAATAATTGTGCTCACAGTTTTGCACCCACCATTAGCTGCACAAATTCTGTCATTTAGACATGCAAGTACCTGATATGTTATAATCACACAGATGTCGAAATGGTATTATTTGCACTTGCAAAAACAGGCTGCTTTTAAAATGAGCGCCATTTGGTGCACATGGGGAGTAGCTGGTGTTGGGGTTTAATGGGTATTTTCTGCAAAGAGAGAGGTATAACCTCTTAATTGGAATGCTGCAAAAAGAGAACAGCTGGTATTTAAGATGGTTAACAATTGGATCCAGAGCCTTTCAGGTGACTGGTTTGAATCCACGCTAGGTTCATAGGCCTTTTCATTTGAAGGTGTATGGGGGGTTTTTTGTTTAAATTTTTTTTGCGCAACTTACCTACCCCACTGCCTATGCAAGTAATGCCAGTTCACCTATTTGGCAGTCTGAGCAGAGAGGCGAAATGGTGATTGATACTTAGACAGAACTCCCTTTTCCTCCTAGAGATGGCTCTTCCAAGTAGAGGCACACTAGTGAGAGCATCCTGGGGAAAACTACCTTGTAGTGGCCTGTTGCAAACTACAGGACTTTGTTCTCCAAGATGACCAGTGCTTCACTTTTCAACAGCACTAGGTTCACCTGCAGAAATGAGAGCGTGTTTCACCAAACCTTCCCAGCACAAAAGCTGGGCCACACAGGAAATGATGAAGCAAAGCGATGACCACTATAGACATTGCTCTTTGTCTCTTGCTTCCTTTCTCGACCACAGTGTTATCTGAAACTTGTATCTTAGGAAGGTCTACATCAGTTCATCATAACTTTTCCTGTTTTATTTTCTAGTTAATACACAGTCAGACTTCACTTACATCTGCTCAATTAAGGAACTCAAATATAATGTTTAAAGACCTCATTCAGTACAGAGCATGCTGGCCTGCGGCATGCATGGGTTTTTATTTATTTTATTTTCAGTATTAAGTTTTCCATAACTCCTTGTGGTTGAAAACAAAGCAAAGAGGTAGGTTGGTTTCTTTTATCTAAT
This sequence comes from Caretta caretta, assembly GCF_965140235.1. Lineage (NCBI taxonomy): Eukaryota > Metazoa > Chordata > Testudines > Cheloniidae > Caretta > Caretta caretta. The sequence continues at coordinate 14,938,955 of NC_134213.1, read as the reverse complement.
TAAGGAGTCTGCTGGTTATATTGAAATAGCATTCTGAAAAATGGAAACCAGTTTGAATTCTATGGTTCCAGTTGGTTTGTTTATATATATAATATTAAAAAACCCTAGTTTAATGTGTGCTTTTTGCAAAAGGCAATATTTAAGTAAAGTAAGAGAGGCCATTCTGTAGAAGCTTGTGCAGTTATATGTAAACATGTCCTGATGGGACTGTGACTATGGGAGAAGAACCCACCTGGGCTGCAAATTAACTCCTGTATCTTCTGCAGGGCTATATCCAGGCCCAGCAGTTACGAAGAAGCTGTGTGAGCTTCACAAGTTACCCTGCCTATTAACTCACAAGAGGGATCTAATTTGCTGTCCTTTTCTGGGGAAAGGGGGTGGATGGTGGCAAAGATAGGTCAGAGAGACCACAGGAAGATGCTTGTACAAATAGCTGGGGATGTTTGGGGGATTTTTGTCGGTGTTTTTGACTATTAATTTTGGTGGCAGTTAAAAGAGCACTCGGTCTTGAGACTCTAACCGAAGAGGTCATTGAGTTCTATATGGGAGAAAATCTGGGCCCTGTCACAAGGACATAATAAAAGTACCAAAAAAGCCACAATTTAGTAATCTTCGAGTGAGCTTGTCTGAGATAGAACACATCATAGGATTTTATAGAAGTTCCTAGAACTAGGATTGGGCTTCGGCTGTAGATGCTAGATCCAGACCTGAATTTTTCTAGCTTTTAAGGGTATTCAGACCACAGTACAAAGAGAAACCGCTTCAAAATCTGTATCACGAGTCACACTGTTTGCAAAGTTGGGTGTTGAGAACTTGGGTTTGGTTCAAACTTATCTCTAACCAAAATTAAACTGGGATCCAATAAACCTCAAGCCTTTATGAACTAGGACCAGTTTCCCTTTTAGAAAGGGTTACTGGGTACAGTTTGTTTTTTTTCTAGGGATTGCTGATTTGCTCCCAGATTGTCTCAGACTTTAAGGCCAGAAGGGACCATCATGATCATCTAGTCTGATCTGCGCGCACACACAAACCTGCAGGGTCTCTGCCACTCTGACTTGGGGGAAAATTCCTTTCCTAACCAAATATGGCAGTCAGTTGGACCCTGAGCATTTTGGCAAGACCCAAGAGCCAGATACAGGAAAGAATTCTCTGTAATAACTCAAATGATTTATTACTCACAATTTCCCCTCTTTGACTTTCTATCATTTTATCTTATTACTTTGCATGTTGGTTTTCATGCTGTGTCCTTAAAAGAAACTTAAAAATGCATTCACTGATTACAACATATACCCTGCTTTTTCTTTGTGAGAAAATGAAGGGAGCTGTAATTAAAAACTTAATATAAATGGCATTTCTTCCTGGATAATTTAAATGAATTTAAGTCTTTACCAGTGAATAATATGATTGTTATTAGAGGCTCCAAATTGGACTAAGACCTTAGCAGAGTGGAGCACATGATGTTGGTGTCTTCAGCAAGTGGCTCAGTTCTTGGAGGAAGAGATGAAACAGACTTGCATATCTCCAAAAGTGATATTTTTAAAAACTTAGATGAATAGATACAGCAACCCAAGTTTCTGCAGGGTTTCCTCTTCCTTCACTATGGTCAGGGGAGGCGATAGCTAGAATACTGCAAAAACTGAGATTCTCAAACAGTGTGTACTTTGAGCCCAATTCTGTGGTATAGACTCTCTCAAAACTCCCAGTGCAGATAAATAATCTTAAACAATTAGCAAGTTAAATACCACCACTGTCTGTCCAAGATTGGGTGTTTTTTTCATTCTTTTACAGAATTAACGTCTTTAAAGGTGACCTGCATAGGAATCCTTTTTTATTTAAAAAAGGTTTATGTCCAGTGTTGGTGCTTTATGATGAAATACTTTCTGAAGGTCTGAAAGGTATTGGTGTGCAGCTGGCTGGTTGACTTGGTTTTTTCAATTCTGTTTTTACAGCATTAGAAATGTCAAGTCTGGTCTTCTTTGGTGTTGCTGGAGGACCTCTTGGATGTCTTGAACATGTGTATTGTGAGCTCTGATACCCTACTTGATGGGATGGGATGGTGAATGTTCACCAAAGATTTCCTTTCTCCTAAATGTCTATATACTGGAATTAAATTACTGTTAACCAAAGCAAACAAAGCAGAGTTCTAAGCAGTCTCAATAAAAATCTTTCCCCCTTGGTTGATCATCATTTTAGTCTGACTTCTGTGATGTCATAAGGAAGCAGAATTTTTCACACATCAGAAAGAAGCAAAGGAGGACAAGCCCAATTTTCCCTCCTTTGCAAGTCCCCTTTAACTATAAAATTCCCTTTATATCTACAGATATTCTTATATACCCTGATCCAGCAAACCACCTTAAGCATATGAGTAACCTTCTTACCTCAGTAGCACTAAAGTGCTTAAAGCCAAGCTCCTTAAGTGCTTTTTCTGGATTGGGGCTATCGGTAAGGGGTGATCCTTGGAAATTATTGAACTATGTGAATCTTAGGCAAATGTTTTGTGGTGTTCATTCAGATATTTAAACCAATTCACTTCAGTTATGTGTGTTCTACTGTTAAGTTTTTTTCTCTTTCTATATATATGAATTAATTTACTAGCCAGAATGTTCATGGGAACATCAACTTTTCAGTAAATTATTGGAGATATGAACTGAAAGTAGATTTTTGAATTCCTAATCTACACCAGAAGCCCGACTCATCCACTCAGGACAGAAACTTAACATGTAAATGGTTTCAAGTCAAATCTTGCAGCGAAGAATGTGGGAGCTGCCTGTAACATTTTTATGAATATTCTGTTTCCATCTACTGGCCTGTCCTAGTGGTGCTTACAACTATACAAGAAGGGATTGGCAGTGAGAGAGAAATGATCTGCTTTGCCCATCTCCACAAATACTTGGTGGACAATGCTGGAGCCATCCACTGTGGAGCAGTTACTAGACCTGGGAGACCCCATGACTGGATTTGCTAATCCGGTTCCTTCAGAAAGGTCTCCGCCCAGTGGTTACGGGCGTGTCGGGGAGACCAACGCCTCAGGCTTGGTCTACGCTTGAAAGGCTATGGCACAGTCACAGACTCAAGCACCTCTGCAACTGGCTGTAGATCCAGGCTGGTTGACAGCACCTGTTAACAAACACCTTCCACCACCACCACCACACCCCCCATCATCTCTGCTCGTCCTCCCAGGAGAGTCTAATACAGAGGTTCTCAAACTGGGGGTTGCAACCCTTCAGGGGGTTGCAAGGTGATTACATGGGGGTTGCCAGCTGTCAGCTCTGTGAAGCTGACAGCCCTGAGCTCCCATTAAATTAAATACCCCTCCTCAATTTTTAATTTATAAGGGGTCACACTCAGAGGCTTGCTGTGTGAAAGGGGTCACCAATACAAAAAGTTTGAAACCCACTGGTCTAATATGTTGACCCCCTGAATTACATCTGTCCCAGACAGAATAATGGGGGGGGGTGTTGAGGGGAAATGGGGGCATGCACAGCCCCTCACATGGAGGAAATGAGGATAGAGCACCCTAGGGGAAATGGGGCTAAGGAGGTTGTCCGAGCTCTGCCATGTGGGGAGAATGAGGGCCCCTGGAATGGGGAAATGGGAGGTCACGTGGCACTCCTGATGGGGGCTGGATGGGGCACGGTGGGGAAGATTAGGGACCCTGGGATGGGGAGGTAGATTGGAGACACCTGGTGTGGGGGAAGGAGGAAATGTGGTGGGGGGTCTCACAGAGCTGCTGCTGTTGGGTGAGGGGAGTGGGGGACCATGGTATGGGAGGAGTGGGGAATGGGGTCACAGAACCCCTGGCGGTGGGGAGATTGGGGAGAGTTGCAGGGAGTCCCTGAAAAAGAGGGGGATGGAGCAAATGGAGGGATGCAAGGAGCCTTTGGTGTGTGCAATAAGATCAGCTGACAAACTATGAAATGTGTGACCTCCTAGTCTACGCACCTTTGGGAACTTAGGCTACCAAATAATATGGAGGCCTACTGGTTAAACAGAGTATCACAGTGGTGGGATCATATTACACCTGTGTTTCATAATCTAGATTAGCAGTTTATTAATTTTCAGGTGGAATTTAAGATGCTGGTTTTGATCTGTAGAGCCCTAAATGACCCAGGACCTGGCTGCTTCCTCTCTCTTCCCAGGGCCAGTGTAACCACTAGGTGAACTAGGCGGCCGCCTATGGTGCTAAGATTTGAGGGCACCAAAAAGCGGTGCCCCCTCCCCTCCAATTTTTTTTTACTCTTGCTGGAAAACGAATGAATAAAGAAAAGAGAAACGTCGTTGAACTTGCATTTTAACTTGTCGTTCTTTCGTATGTTACAGCTATAGCGTATGCCAGCTCTGCGTTGCAGGCACAAGCATACTGCTTCACGACGGTACAAAGTGGCAATGACGTCGTTTTTCTCGTCGTGTGCAGCCGTTACCCGTTCTGATAGGCTGTTTATAGGGCTAAGTTGACTAGTTTTCGGAGGTTGTCCCCCTGAGGCTAACTATTTTTGTTGAGTTGTTTCAGACTCTGGCAATTGCTGCTGCATCATTTCGCTAATACACAAAGTATGTTACATATTTGAGTGTATATGTTTATCATGTGTGAATATGCGTGTGTAGGTTGTTGAAATTTGTCATGTTGATCTTGTCAGTTGTATGATGGAGTATCTGCCATTCTAATTTAATAAATTTTATTCATAACAACAATTGTATATTCTAAAGATAGAATAAAATGTAGTAGATTTTGATATGAAAGACTGAAGGAAGGAAGTATACGTGACTAAAAAGGGTGTATTTCCAATTACAATCAACATTGCGTAATTGTAAGGAAAAGTTATCTTGATGTCTTAATCAATGTTTACGTCAAACAGTTGATGGAAATTCAAATAGTGACTCATAGTAAGTGACATGTATTCTCTATCCTTTACTTTTAATAGTGAACAAGAAAAAGAACTGATAGGAATAAAATTTTATTTTTTTTTTAGTTTTCAGTTGATGCAGCCTCATGGCAGATAGAGAGAGAGAACCTGAACGCGTATTAATTTTAATGAACAATGCCACATTATGCAGTATTCATTTTTGAAAGTTTATAATAAGCAATGCTCCGGGGCGGGGGGGGGGGGGGGGGGGGGCGCAAGATGGAAGTTTTGCCGAGGGCGCAAAATATCCTTGCACCGGCCCTGTCTCTTCCTTTTTGAAAGTGTGGCAGTTTTGACCAGTGGAGATGTTCAAGGTGAAGCTATTTTGATTTAAGCTCTTGGTGTTTTTCCATGCAAGTCTCTGTTTAAGAGGTCACTTACCTTCAGAGACACTGCAGAGCCCATTCATTTAACTCAGCTGGTCAGATATATTTTTCTAATTTCATTTCCCTCCCCCCCCCCCCGTGTTGTTTATTTATCTTGCATTGGAGGGTGAGATGATTCTCATCTTTCCTGATCCTTTTAAGAATCTGTTAACTGGGTTTTTAAAATATAACATAAAGAGGGTAGGATTCGGTGCTCTTGTACAAACTCAAATAAATAAAACTTGCTTTCCAAGTACCCAGAGTGGTTGTCTATAAACTTTAATCTGAATTATCCATTTTTATTTATTTGTCTATATGTGGAAAACACAACTTGTGGATATGTAGTTGTCACTCTCTTACCACACAGTAAATATTTGCAATAGCATTGAATAGTTTGCAGCAAGCATTAAATATCATGGGCCAAATTCTTCCTCTGATCTTGTTGACCTTAGCTCATGTCACTGATTTTAGTGAGAGTCTCTCTGTTAAGCCTACATGTGAGAAACTTAACCAATTTATAATTAAAAAGTAGAAATCTGTGTAATGATTGATGTGTAAGACCTAATATGAACCCTTAAAAACAAGGAAAATCAGAATAAAGCTTCACTCATCCATGTTTCATCTATTTATTGCAGGTGCCTGAAATTAATGTGGTGTAAATGCACGTAGGCACCATAGGCAGTAAATTAGCCAAGGTCAAGTTGGGTAGAGTGGAGGCTGAGTGTCGTTTAATTCTGAATTTTTTCCATTGTGGGCTTAAAGAAAGAAATATGTGAGCAATACCACTGACATGGAAAATGGGCCGTTCTGACTAAGGTCAATAACTCCACAGCTAGAAAAGATGAACATAAACATAAATGATAACGTTTGGGAATTTTCATTTGTTTAATTTTAGTAGGTTGACTATTTTGCTAGCATAGACTGACGAAAGTGCAATAGGAAAACAGAACCCCATCATTTTGAATCATTCCACAATAGGTAATGGAAATACAGCCACTTTTCATTATTGCACGGCGCTGCTATTTATACAAAGTTCACGCACTTTCTGCCAGACTACATATAATCTTTGATAATGCCTCTTTACAAACTAGCACTTGTAATTTTTCCCAATACAAATAATCAATTCTATACTTATCCTAGTGTTTTTAAAGTACATAGAGGTTTTGAGCGGGGGTGTGTTTGTGTGTGTTAGCATAAACTTGGCTTGCTGTGATCTATACAGAACTCTAGAAAGAACACTTTTTATAACAGCACCCACCACAAGATTGGAGGAAAGTGAAAACATATCAACTGAAATCAGTTTAAAAACTTGGTTTAAAATTTCTGTAGGTCACTCAGAGTAGAGACAATGCATGTATGTATGCTTCTGCTTGGAAAGATACTCCTGAACCTTTCTTCAGCCCAGATGTACTTTATGTTAATTCCCTCTTAAACCTGACAAAGATTATCTTCAAACTTTTGATAAAGCAAACTTAGACAAAATACATAGTTAAATATCAGAATTACACCATTTCATGCACAAGTACTTATATCAGTCCTATGACTTACTGGCCATATAATGTCCACCATGAATCTTATGAGAATTTGCATTAATTACATAATTCATATTTCAGTTTGATACTTGCAGTGTGACACACCTGTCAAAATTGTCTAGAATTAATAGGGACAGATAACTGACATAAGGGCAAGATGCAATTCGGTAACCATTCAAGTAAGCCATATGTGTATTTGGTGCTTGAATCTAGTTTCCACAAACCTGAAGTCAAGGAAATGAAGGATTTTGGACAAGACTTCTTCTAGAATCATAGAAATGTAGGGCTGAAAGGGACCCCAGATCCATATTAGCCTTTTTTGCAGCTGCATCACATTTATGACTAATTGAGTTTATGGTCCATTATAACCCACAGATTGTTTTCAGCAGTACTACCTCCTAGACAGTTATTCCCCATTTTGTAGTGGTGCATTTGATTTTTTCCTTCCTAGGTGAAGTACTTTTCACTTGTCTTTATGAATTTCATCTTGTTAAATTCAGACCAGTTCTCTAATTTGTCAAGGCCACTTTGAATTTTAAACCTGTCCTCCAAAGTGCTTGCAACCACTCCCAGCTTGGTGGTGTTTGCAAATTTTATAATCATCCTCTATTATCCATGTCATTAATGAAATTAGGATTGACCCCCCCCCCCATAAGACGCCCGCCCAAGTTGACAGAAAACCATTAACAACTATTCTTTGAGTATAGTCTGCCAACCAGACCTTATAGTAATTTCATCTACACCACATTTCCCCACTTTGTTTATGAGAGTGTCACGTGGAACAGTGTCAAAAGCCTTAATAAAATCAAAGTATATAACAGAGGTGGCCAAACTTACTGGTCCTCCTAGCCGCATATGAGGATCTTCAGAAGTTTGAGAGCCGGAGCACACTTGCCTGGAGCCAAGGCTTAGGGCTTCAGTCCCACTCCTGCTGAAGCCCCAAGCCCTGGCAGGTGTGCCCCACAGGTCTGAAGCCCCAAGACCGTCCTCCACGCTGGACAGAAGCTCCTACTCCACCACCCCATTGCAAGGCCGAGCTCCCCCCTCCTCCCCATCTGGTAGGCAGAGAATAGGGTGGCAGAGGGGGCTTGCAAGTTGCACTTTAATGGTAAAAGAGCTGCATGTGACTCATGAGCCACAGTTTGGCCACCCCGGTATATAATGTCTATTTCTTTTCCCCTTATCTGTAGACATATCATAGGCTGGGGGAGGCTATGCCTCCCCAAACAGCCCAGCCTCGCTCCACCCACACTCTACCCCAGGCCCCCTCCTGCTTGCCCTTGGCCCCAGCCCAGGTAGGCTGTTCGTCTTCCGGCCAGGAAGCATGCTGGGGCTTGGGGTAGGAAATTAAGTTGTTCTTGACAAATCCATGCTGACTATTCCTTTAATATTCTCCAGGTGTTTACCAATTGTTTAATAATTTGCTCCAGTATCTTTCCATATATTCAAGTTAGGCTGACTTGTCTATAATTCCTTGGGTCCTTTTTGTTCCCCTTTTTAAAGATAGGTACTATGTTTGCCCTTTTCCAGTTTTCTGGGGCTTCTTCCATTGTCCTGGAGTTCTCAAAGATAATTGCTAAAGGCTCCAGGATTGCTTCAGCTACTTCCTTAATAGCCCCAGGATGAATTTCATAAAGCCCTGCTGACTTGAATTCATCTAACGTATCTAAATATTCTTTAGCCTGTTCTTTCCATATTTTTGTCTTCTATTCCTTCCTCCTGGTTGTAAATATTAGTTGTGTTGAGATCTAGTCATCATTAACCTTTCTGGTGAAGACTTAAGCACCTTAGCTTTCTTGATGTCATCAGTTATTAGCTCTCCTTCCCTGCTAAGTAGAGGACCTACACTCTTCTTCATCTTTCAGTTGCTCCTAATGTATTTAAAGACCCTCTTATTGTCTTTTATGTCTCTATCACTTTGTGCCTTAGCCTTTCTGACTTTGTCCTTACATACTTGTGCTGTTCTTTTGTACTCCTCCTTATCAAGTTGACCATGTCTCCACTATTTGTAGGATTCCTTTTTTGAATTTTTATGATTAGTCTTTAACATCTGTGAAAAGAATAGGCAATGTATGATCTATTGTTACGATCTATTTGTTAATTTTTCTTATGCTTGGCAGGCAGTCAGGTGAAGCTCTCTAACAGCCCTCTCCACTTCCCAGTGAAGGGAAACAAAATCCTCTTCATTCTACTGGCTTCTCTTTAAGCTAAACGACTATTCAATGAATCATCCTCCTAAACATTTGAAAGGTTTAAGGCACAGCGCTGAGATCAAGATAAAATCACAGGCTGCTAATATGAAAAAGTGGCTGTCAGTGAAAAAACCACAATGAAAAAATATCTGTGCTAAAAGTGGTTTGTTTCCTGGCAGATGGTTTGGTTTTGTTTTTTTAATGCCTTTTAGAAGGTAACGTGGCTCAAAATGTATGCAGAAATTTAGCTATGGCTGAAATGACCTCAATGTGTTGTTAATTGACTGCATTTACTGTACTCAATGTGAATAGTTCAGTTACAGGACACTAGCAAATATATTTGTCTGTATATGTGTAGGCCCCACTCCTGCAATCATATCCATGTGAGCAGCTGGCCAGGCCTATCAAGAGAAATTTGGGGTCTGGTACATGTTTTCTGGGATTCTTCCTCCCCCCCCCCCAGATTAGGGCTCTGCTACAATTGTCCACCTTGCCCCTCACCCCCCAGTCAGCCATGTAGACCATTGTATCTGGATTGAGCCCCATTGACTTCAGTGAACTCTGGGTACAGCTGCATTGTGATAAAAAAAACCCAACAGCATTGAGTCTCAGAGCCTGGGCCAGCTGACTCAGGCTCGCAGACCTCAGGCTGCAGGCCAATACAATTTCAGTGTAGATGCTCAGGCTCCACCTTGATCCTGAACCTCTACACTGCAATTTATTAACCCTGCAGCCCAAGTCAGCTGCCTTGAGCCAGCAGCAGCCATGCCATGGGTCTTTTGTTGCAGGGTAGATGCACCCTCTGCGTAAAATTATGAGGCTCCAGCTGAGCAGAGATGATATCACTACACCATAATGTCACTACAATTGAGATGATATCAACATTTGCAATATAAATATCATTCACAGACTTGGAACTTTGCTAAATGACCATTCAGAGGGCAAAAAGAAAAGGAGGACTTGTGGCGCCTTAGAGACTAACAAATTTATTTGAGCATAAGCTTTCGTCAGCTATAGCTCACTTAGCTCACGAAAGCTTATGCTCAAATAAATTTGTTAGTCTCTTAGGTGCCACAAGTACTCCTTTTCTTTTTGCCGATACAGACTAAAATGGTTGCTACTCTGAAACCTGTCATTCAGAGGGCAGATGCTAAAATTTCAGTTAGTCCAGGGCAAGTTTTAAAATGTAGGCAAGTCTTTTTTTTTTTTTTTTCCCCCTCTTAAATTCTCACTTATACAAGTGTGCTGCAGAAATCGGTCATCTTGGCTGTTCCTCCTGTTGGCAGGGAGTATTCCTTGGGAGCAGTGGTGCAAGATAGTGTGTATATTCACAAAACATCTGCTTAGACTGAGTGCCTAATTTTCAATAAGATCATAACTTTTACCTCAATTTCTAAATGGATTGACTGTGGCACAAAGAGTATTAACGGCTTGCCCAGAGGTCACATACCACCATGAGTTGTGTGCTTAAGCCTGGGTTGGGACCTTCTAATGACAGTTGCATTATCCAAACTCCAACCTCATTTGCAGACATATCCACTGTTGCTTAAGGCTTTGTTGCTGAGTGTTATTGAGTAAACAGTCCACTTTCTTCATGGTTCCAGAACATTCTGCTTGACATTGCTGGTCATGTCAGCAGCTGTAGCTTTTCCAGTCTCTCCTTGTATTCTTGATAAATGCTGTGTCTCTTCCTCCTCCTCACCACCTTTTAATAAGCTGTAAAAAGCATGCTTTGATATACAGCTGTTAGCTTAAATAACAAATAGTCTAAGATATAGCAGGAAACAGTTTGAGCTAGACTAGTAGGAACTTATGGATCTTCTTTGTGCAACAGTATTTTCATATTTTCCTTTACTGTCATCACTGTCAAGGGATTTTTTTTGTCCTGTAAATTCATTGCTGTCATGTATACAGTAAGTTCAAGAGTGGTGAATTATATTTAGAAGTAGCAGAGGTTACAGCAGTGAGATTAGATTTTTAGCTGTAACTTAGTATTCTTCTGTTAGATTGCTGAATTGTGTAGAAGATCAGTTAATATGACTTATGACTGTAGATCTAAATTCTTGTCTTACTCCTTCGTTATGCTGAAAATAACCACAAATTTTGCTTTACTATACAAGACTGTCACATCTTTCTCTGTATTTCGAGATGTTTTCTATATGGGAGACAAACCCACAATGGGGAGTCACAGCTCCTTAAACCCCTGCAAAAACCAGCTTTGGAAAACCAGCCATAATCTAGGCTTTGTTGACTGGATGTTTTACTTTCATCCACACACATAGAAAAAGTGGTATCAAGCAATCAGTCTTTGGAACAAACATCATCGATCCCTAAATAGAGCTGCTGGCATTGTTGGCCAGTTAAATTTAACTTTTAACGTAGCATCTGCAGTACCTGGGAAAGCCCTTTGTTTCCCCAAACTTAGAGGTCAAAGGAATAGCACTTATTCCAGAATGTGACTATTCTTCCAGGCAAAGTGTGCTTGGTGAACCACTTCAGCCAACATCCTCTGTGTGTATAAAAAGATCTTCTACACTTTCCACGGTGTGCATCCGATGAAGCGAGCTGTAGCTCACGAAAGCTCATGCTCCAATCAATTGGTTAGTCTCTAAGGTGCCACAAGTCCTCCTTTTCTTTTTGCGAAGACAGACTAACACGGCTGTTCCTCTGAAACCCATCTCCTCTGTGAAGAACAAATTTAGATATTTCATGGGAAGATTTTTTTGGGTCAGGCCCAGCACCATTGTTGGTTTCATTGTTGGGGGGGAGGGATAGCTCAGTAGTTTGAGCATTGGCCTGCTAAACCCAGGGTTGTGAGTTCAATCCTTGAGGGGGCCATTTAGGGATCTGGGGCAAAAATTGGGGATTGGCCCTGCTTTGAGCAGGGGGTTGGACTAGATGACCTCCTGAGGTCCCTTCCAACCCTGATATTCTATGATTCTATGATTCTATGCTAAACTAATGCTGCTTAGTTGTACGGAAGATGCCACTGTTCTGTTGGATGATCCTCTGCAGACCCTCCTGAATATAAATAACCATTCAAAGACACTGCTATGTCTGATGTCTCTTTCAGTACTTTCCTACACTCAAAATCACTATTTGTGAGCTTGGGCGGTGCGTGAACCCCCACTTCGGTAAGGCTAGTCCCCCAGCCCCGCCCCTACCTCACCCCTTTGGCCCTGCTGGAGCCCGAGACTTCCCCATCCCAGCCAGAGGAGCACCAACCAACCTGCCCCGTCCCCCCCGAGCCCACCCGACTCCCCAGCCAGCCCAAGCTGAGCCCCGGCCAGCCTCGGGGAAGAGCATGGCCAGGACCACCGCCTGGGTTAAGGAAGGCTTAGCCTCCCCTTGCCTAGTATATCCACCACTGATGCTTGTGAGGGCTGCCCTGTTCCCTAGTGGAAGAGATGGGTCTGAATGGGGAAAACCTGAACATTGTACTAAGAGTTTGGGTGTTCCTGAGCTGTTGGCATAGATGATTGATGCCTAATGCATCAGACAGCGCATTTGTCCTATCTCCTAACCACTGTGGCACTGGGCGACCCAACGACCCCCTCAGTAATTCTAATCCCACCAAGATGAACTGCCACACTTCACTACAGTGGCTCAGGAAGAGACGTGCTTCTGTCCATCACTGCCAGATCACCTGACAACTGATCCCTGTGCCACTAAGAAGTACTGAGACTCTCCTGTTAGAAACACTGGAGACAGGAGAGGCTGCAACCGGATTGCAGGCAATGCAGCACCACCACAGTGGTAGGTTTCTCCTTCCGTTCCCTCCCTACGCTCCAGTACCAGTCGTCAAGGCTGTGGTACCTTACCATTGGTATCTTTCTATTGTAATCACATACTGTAAATATAATGGCTGCAGTTCCCAAAGATGTTCTGTACTACTAGTTCATGGCCAGATTATCTGTCTGTCTGTTTGTTTTGTGTTTTTTTTTTTTAAGCTGTTCCACTGTATACTGTGGGCTGGTTCCCCATTGCTTTGCAAAGCAGCTGTAAAATGCTGTTGTGTCAGAATGGTAGAGTCTGACATCTACTTGGCATTTGCTATGTACAGGCATGACTATACCAGATTTAAGGCATGGAGAATCAGGCCTAGTATCTTAAGGACAAAGGTCCTCAACCTCTTGCTGGATTTCGCCCCAAGTCAGAAAAGGATTGTATACCTAAATAAAAAATTATAAAACTCTGTAGCTCAATCTTCTACAAGATTGTACTAACAGAGATGGTAGTCAAGATCGCGCCATAAGATTTATTGAATCAAATTACTGTTGATTTCCAGAAGTGTCAAGTATTTTAATTTAAAAGCTTCTATTAAAAGTAATGGTTGCAATGAAGTGTGATTTATAACAGACCACCTGATTAATGGATCAGGCCAAGACTCATTCGAGTGTGTCATGCTGCATCCCTGAAACTCAGCCCAATACCCCCCTCCCTTTACAAGAGAAATAACTGCTATCTTCCCCCGGCCCGCCCGGTGTTGTGGTCCTGTGAGGTGCTGAGCCCCCTTCGACTCCCACTGACTTCATCCTTCATTGGCTTTGTGAGGGTTGAATGTACTTCGCAGCAGGAACAGGCTGCAGGGAAACTAAACCATAGCAGGAGGAAACTGTTGACTCTGTTAATAACTACAGCCCCAATTCAGCAAAACATCTGAATTGTCCTGTTGACTACTTACATGCTTAAAGTTCAAAATGTACTTAAATGCTTTCCTGAACTGGGGCCGTATTTCTTATTACAGCCTCCCCTCATCCACCCACCTAGATCTGTAGCCCAAAGTTACATTTTCTTTCCGCCTTATCTGCAAAACATCACAGCCACCATATCTTGTACATATATATCTTTATTACACACAACTCAATTTCATTTTCAATAATTACTGTAATTTGTCATCTACACTTAGCCTCAAATCTCCTCTCTTATATAACATTTTGATTGCTACATATGGAATGTCTATTTTCTAGTTTTCTATGCTTAATCCTCAGCGTGGACTTGAATTAGAAATAACTTTTTTTTTTCTCTTCCCCAGCAATACCCTGACTACAAAGTGATTCTGTTCTTACAAAGTGATGGTTTCAATAGTTCTTCAAGGCAGCACAGTCATATTTTGGAGACGTGTATACGCTGTCCATTTTCTGGGTTTTGTTGCATATGTTTTTCTCTTTGATCCAAGACACAAAGTTCTTTAAATCTTCTTTAAACGTATCAAAATCTGTTGTTATGGTCTCGCAGGACGAATGATTGCCTGGGGATTCCTAAGAGGGGGAAAGACATTTTTTTTTTAGGAGAAAATTTATAGTTAATTTCCCTCCAAATATTACATATTCATAGAATCATAGAATATCAGGGTTGGAAGGGACCTCAGGAGGTCATCTAGTCCAACCCCCTGCTCAAAGCAGGACCGATCCCCGACTAAATCATCCCAGCCAGGGCTTTGTCAAGCCTGACCTTAAAAACTTCTAGGGAAGGAGATTCCACCACCTCCCTAGGTAACGCATTCCAGTGTTTCACCACCCTTGTAGTGAAAAAGTTTTTCCTAATATCCAACCTAAATCTCCCCCACTGCAACTTGAGACCATTACTCCTCGTTCTGTGATCTGCTACCACTGAGAACAGTCTAGAGCCATCCTCTTTGGAACCCCCTTTCAGGTAGTTGAAAGCAGCTATCAACTCCCCCCTCATTCTTCTCTTCTGAAGACTAAAGATCCCCAGTTCCCTCAGCGTCTCCTCATAAGTCATGTGTTCCAGACTCCTAATCATTTTTGTTGCCCTCCGCTGGACTCTTTCCAATTTTTCCACATCCTTCTTGTAGTGTGGGGCCCAAAACTGGACACTGTACTCCAGATGAGGCCTCACCAATGTCGAATAGAGGGGAACGATCACGTCCCTTGATCTGCTGGCAATGCCCCTACTTATACATCCCAAAATGCCATTGGCCTTCTTGGCAACAAGGGCACACTGTTACATTCTATATCACTTAGCCCAAATGACCAGTATCACATGTGAAACCAGGATAACTGTCCTCCCTCCCCCCATACTCACAGCAAATGGCTCCACATTAATCCTACAAAGCAGTAATATGAGCCCATGTTCTGATCATCCTTGAAAACATGCACAATACCCCATCCTCTCTGCAGCTATTGGATGATTAATATCTGGCAGATGGGAATGTGAGCAACCAGATCAAAGAATATGTTTAACTCACAGAATACAGACTATGGACTCTTAAAACCCATTCTGGAACACCATGACATTATCCCAACCATAGAGAACCAGTATAACATTATCAACATTGTTTTTGGAAGAGAGCCATTAGTGCGGCAGACAATTTCTGTCTCTCAGATCTCCTCTCTGTTGTCTTTTTTGGGTTTGCTTATGCACCAGGTCAGTTAGGCCTCATTATTGCAGTAAAACCAGTCAGTAGAAAAAGTGTAGGTGCATTTTTTTTCTATCTCAGCATCACCCTTCAAGCAATCAAAATGGCGTAAGATATCTGTTGGTGAGTACTGTCTGTATCCTCCCTGTTAATTGCATTGCAGTTCTCTTAAGTGCAGATTGCCAATTGCACCAAGGTATGCAATTTCTTCATGGTCATTATTTTTTTCCTAAGGACTACAATGAAACCGTCAAGCTCATTAAAAGTCTGAGTGGTCTGATGTCACTAGTGGACTGTATAGGCATGAGTCTGTGCACTACAGTCAAATCTTGAAATCCTCAAGGACTGGAGCTGGTCAGCATATAGGAGAGGGGAGGGTATTGCAAAGATGGTTTTGGTTTTCTATTTTGAGTTAAAAACAGAGATTTGAAAAATTTCTAACTGCTCCATAGTTGGTTGAAAAGCTGAGAAGCAATTTTGTGAAAGGACCAATTTGCTGAGAACCTTCCACTAGTCTCTCCCTGCTTCCTGCATAGAGCGGGTGCTCAACTGCCTTCTCCTGGGCCATATGGAGAGCCTGCTGAGTGTCTAGGGTTCTGTGTGGGTTGACAAGCAACTGGAGAGATATGTAACACAGGAACTTGCCCCTTAATGGCTGGAGGGCAAGCCAACCTTGTTTACCAAAGGAGGTACACCTCAACGAGAGAAGCTCATTCCCTATGAAGAGCAGCAGGTGGCCGCAGGGTGGGAAGAAAAATGCTCAGGACACAGAACCCTGGGGAGCTGTAGCTGGTCTGGCTCTTGCAGAGACAGTGAACTGTGACCCAGTTCTGAGGGAGAGGCTGGAAATCCTCCCCCCCCCCCCCCCAGCTAAGGGAAGAGAGACACTGAACTGGTGTTGGGACCTGGAAGGCCAGTGTGTACTTGGGGACTGAATAAATTGGATCCCAGGTGGGGAATGTTTTAATTTCCTTTTAACTCTGTTGGGTTAAAGGAGCTGTGAAGAAGGGGGAAAAGAGAGGCAGGGGGCCGTAGAGTGAGTGGCTTCTGGCCATGTGAGGATGCATAGGAGGTGGCAACTCCATTTCCCTCCACCACACACATACACTGCCCCTTTAAGGTGGGGGTACTGTCCTGGAGCATCCACTGGTTGTGGAACCTAGGAAGGAGTTTCTCCAGTGGGACTGCCCTGCCTTGGAGTGTTTTGCTGTGTTACCAGAGAGCATGAGCTGATGAAGGGGCATTAGGCTTCCATTTGCCGTAGGTGCTCACTGATTTCCCGCCCACCCTCCCCTCCCGCCAGGACCTCTGCTCCTGACGTAAATCAATTCACTGACATAGCAATGGGAGAGAAATCTCTGCTAGAGAACCTTGAATAGATTCCCTACCCTTTAGATCTTTTTATGAATGGGCAACTTGGCCATCAATTTTCACTCATTCCTTAATCAGGCACAACTTTCACTGACTTTCTAGTTAGTCAAGATTTCAGGGTCCCAGTCATTCCATCAGTTGCAGTCATGGGAACTACATGAAATGATAGATTCCCAGGGCTGGGCCCGATGTGTTTTCAAAAAGGATTAGTGCCTTTTTTGAAAGGTATTTACTGAATAA